>NW_005842353.1:94730-139911 GCF_000455745.1 Alligator sinensis
GAAGGGAAGAAAGGGCTGCTCAACCTCCCAGTGGCTTCTAGCCTGAGCCACTGCAGGCATGTCCCTGCATTTCTGGGATGTCTGTCTGGGTTACAAACTGATTTAGCCTAGCTGGGTTAGAGTAACCTGAAAAGATTGAATCAATTCAGGCTTAGGCTTTTTGAATATCTGTCCCTAGCCAGGGACAACAGGAATATGAGAGAAGGTTATGTGATAGGCAGAGTGAAGTTTCAACAACAGCTAACTGAGGAAAATGATAAAAAGCTCATTCTGTAACTATCACTCACCAAAGGCTTGCTACTGCTTCTGGATTCCCAAAGCTTGATAAAACATTTATTTTCTGATATTAGAACATATTACACTCTACAGGGGTGCATCTACATGAGACATTTACTGTGCAGTTGCCTAATTAACTGTGCAGTAAACATCTCAGTATCTACATATGCACCCCTATTAGGGTGCACAACATTAATAAACTGCAGCAGGGTATTACTTGTAAATACAACTACTACTTTGCTACAGAGATTTTTTATGCACAGCAGCACATGTGTAGATGCTGCACCAGCTGGCTGGGGCACAGGGTGCTTCAGTGCAGGGCTAACTGTCAGGCACTGAACCTCAGCCTGTGCCTCAGCCAGCTACGGAGTTTATGCAATATGCTTCGGAGTTTTTTGCTTCCAGGTGCACATTCAAATGGCATGCCCACAGACAAAAAACTCCAAAGCAATAGGCCCCAGTGTTTATTCATGCACATTGATCATACGTGTAGATTATCTCTAAGAAAACTCTCTAAGAAAAATGGAGCAAGGGAATTTATTAGGAGATACAAAGGAATCTTGCTGCTTTGGGCAATGTTTTTTCTGTTCACTTACCTGTCTGACCAAGAAACCTCATAGCAATGTAATCATATATTGCACTTACCCAAATACAAGAGTAGGATTTTTCCTCAATCAGAATGAAGAAAAAAGCCCCTCATCTTAACTTTTCTTACAAGGAAACCTCATTAAATACATTGTTTATCATTAAACTGCTGTCAAAAGCAGTATGTGCTCAGTAATGGAAACCAGCTATGAAGTTGCTTAAATGTAGTCAATACTGAGCATAACTATAAAACACATGGCCCATATTGGGCAATCACACTGGTAGGAACCTACTACAAGGATAGATTAATGCAGAACCCCAACTCTTATTCAAGTCATGGTGAGTCAATACAGTGAATAAATTTTGACTTATTCACTCCCACAGCTGAGCTGGGCCTCTTTCCCATTTCCAATGGTTCCTGTTTTTTTCACTAGCCCTACCTGTGCCCCAAATAGTTCACCCAGAATCCCTCTATGAGACAGAACTAGAGCAGGTTACCCTGTACCTCATCTACATCTACATGCAGGGTTTGTGATGAGAACACATGGTTCTAGTCATGAATGGTGGGGGGAGGGGGGTAATTAGCATGAGGATTCATAGATTATAAGGCCAGAAGGGGCCTTGGAAGATCATCAGGTCCCGCCCCCTGCACCAAGCAGGAAAGCTAACTCGGGGTCAGGTGACCCCCAACAAGGTGACTGTCTAGTCTCCTCTTGAAGATTTCCAGGGTAGGTGATTGCACCACCTCTGGAGCGAGTTTATTCCACAGTCTGGACACCCTGAATGTGAAGAAGTTTTTCCTAATGTTGAGCCTGAATCGGTCGTCCAGGAGGTTGTGGCCATTACTCCTAGTTTTCCCCTTGGGTGCCCTGGTGAACAGTTGCTCACCAAGCCCTTGATGTACTCCCTTAGTGTAGCAGTAAGCTGCTACCAGGTCCCCACTCAGCCTTCTTTTCTTCAAGCTGAAGAGTCCCAGATCCCTCAGCCCTTCCTCGTATGGCTTGTCATAGTTTCATAGCTGGCAGGGTCGGAAGGGACCAAAGCAGATCATCAAGTCTGACCCCCTGCCATGGGCAGGAAAGAATACTGGGGTCAAATGACCCCAGCTACGTGATTGTCTAGCCTCCTTTTGAAGACCCCCAGGGTAGGAGCAAGCACCACTTGCCCTGGAAATTGGTTCCAGATCCTAGCCGCCCTGACTGTGAAGTAGTGCCTCCTGATGTCTAACCTGAATCTACTCTCAGTCAACTTATGGCTGTTATTCCTTGTTACTCCTGGTAGTGCTCAGGGGAACAGGGACTCTCCCATTGCCTGCTGGTCCCCCTTGGCAAGTTTATAGATGGCCACCTTCTCTTGTGGAGGCTGAACAGGTTCAGGTCCCGTAGCCTCTCCTCATAGGGCCTGCCCTGCTGCCCCCGATCATGCGAGTGGCTGATCATTCAGGTGGCTCGTAAGACTCTGATCATACGGATGGCTCTTCTTTGGACTCTCTCAAGCTTGTCCACATCCTTGTTAAAGTATGGTGCCCAGAACTGGACACAGTACTCCAGCTGTGGTCTCACTAGTGCCGAGTAGAGCGGAAGAATCACCACCTTGGCTTTGCTGGAGATGTATCAATTGATGCATGCCAGAGTATTGTTTTCCTTACTGGTTACAGCATTGCACTGCTGGCTCATATTCATACTGTGGTCTATTATTACTCCCAGGTCCCTTTCATTTGTGGTGCTAGTCAGTTTGGTGCTGCCAAGCCTGTAGGTGTGTTGGGGATTGTTCATCCAGAGGTGGAGCACTTTACATTTCTCAACATTGAATTTTATTGGGTTCTGATCTGCCCAACTTGCTAGCCTGTCTAGGTCTGCCTGTATCTGTAGCCTATCTTCAAGCATGACCACGCTTCCCCAGAACTTGGTGTCATCCATGAATTTGGTCAGTGAGCTCTTCACTCCTACATCCAAATCTTTAATCCAGTCAGATCATTTGGTGGGGGGGGAGGGGGGGCATATCTGGAGTATACTAACACATTTAGAAATAGTGACTATGGGGTCATTGTGACTTAAAACACTGAGTCTGTGGGGGGTACAGCCCAACAAGTGCTATGGTAAATCATGAGCTCTTTAGCTTTGGACTAATATTATGCATAGTTTGTACTATGTATAGCTAGGTACAAAAGTGCTGCTTAAAAGTGTGGTTATGGAGTACCTGTGCTAAAGCTTGCAGCAGTTTCAGAAAGGGTAAAATACATCAATCATGGATAAACTAAATGACTACAGGCATGTTTATTTCAAAGTGAGTTTTTCAAATTTATCCCTTACTTCCATGTGCTCAGGGAGAGCAGAGTCTGGCAGTAAAGGGGGTGGGGGGTAGGGAATGTGTTGCAGGAAGAAATGTGAGGGAAGGGGGCCACCTGAATCCCCCAGATTTATTTTCCCTGGTGTAGCAGTGAGAGGGGAACAAATTCAAGCCAAACTTCCAACAATTAGATTCTATACCTGGAAAATAATAACAAATGTATATATTTTCCATATATAAAATCTTATTATTGGGGAGTTGTCCTAAATTCAGGATCATCTTATATTTTAGTAAATATGGCAGGTTGTTTGTATATTCAGGATATCAATAATTTTCATGATTCATTTGATCTATCATTCACACCATTTCTGAAGGAAAAACAATGTTCTGTTTGATGGCTGGTTAATTTTGAGTCCCCATTTCACCCTTCACACTGCAAGTTTAATGAAGAAAATTTAAGGAATGTCTATACTCACCATTTCACAGATTTGCAGAGTTTTGTGTCAGAGGGCTGCATTTTTTTCAAATTTCTTCCTAAATCCTAATATTGGTGAATAGATCATTTCTATTTTAAGTCTTAGAAAATTAAAGCTCTGAAAATGCCTACGCATTTTATATATGCATTTTAGAAAGTATATGGCCACTTTAAACATTGCCATATCTCAAGTATTGCAGAGATATAGTATCATCCACTCATTTTTACCTATTTTTCAATTGCCTAAAATGTCATGTAACTATGTGAATTTAGCTCTGATTAAATTCATTTTGGTTTGAATGAGGTGCCAAACTTTAGCTCTTGGACAGTTTTTAATGTAGGGCTGAATGCTGAAAAGGTTGGGCAAATTTGTGTAAGTGGTCAGTTTTCATTCTGGTACTGTAAAATAATTTGACTAGAATAGACTAATGTATTGTAGCTACTATTGTTTTCTCAGGAAGCTCTAATATGGTATCTGTACCCCAAAATGTTCAAAAGTAACCTAAAGAATGGGCAGACCAGATCAAATTAAATAAATAAATAAAATGACCTGGACCCCAGAAAAATTTGATCAAGATGTAAAACATTTACTTTAGTCATTTAAATTCTTACCCTTCTGTATGGCTTGCCCCTCATTAGAATTTTGAACTAGAATTGTTAAATCAATATATATTAAGACCTTCAGATAGCAGGCATGGTAGAAGGGCAAAGTCTAATTTATTGCAAAAAGAAAGGGACCTTTAAAGAAAACCACTGGCACAGAACTGAGTGGAGGCCTTGGCTGTGGAAGGGGATCTGCCTGTTGCAGAGACTTGGTACTCTGAACTTGTGTGTTGATTTTGAGATTAATTACATGGTTGGAAGCCTCTTAAGGCAAGTAAATTGTAGCTGTCTTTTAAGACATTGAATACATATAAATATTTAGAGAGAGATTTTAGTTATACATGATAGAGCTACAATTTCAGATGATGAAAATAACTTCTAATATGTGGCTCTATAGCACTGCCTATTCTGCTATATTGTTATAGCATGGGAGGGAGAAAAGATAGAGTGAAAGTTAAGAGAACATTCTGTATAATATGTTACACCCTATCACTCTCAATCAAGCTTTCTCTATTTTTCCAGACTTATTTCTGAGTCATCTGAATATCTGTCACCAAACATTAGAAGAAAAAAACAGAGGAAGTTAATTATAAAGTTTATGGGTCAACAAACAGTTTTCAGTTCGAGATTGCACTGCTCCTGTTCCTTAGTGTTTCCTAAATTGTCCTTTTGTGACATCTCGTATGGGCAGAAACTTCAAACTATTTTCAGCTCATAATTAGTAGCCAAATCACAATACTGATACTTATCTACAACAAGATGTTAGAAACATTTTTTTTGAAAGTATAATCCACTGCTGTCCCACAAATTTAATCATACCAGTGCCTTTCACCATACCTACATTGTTAGGGACTGGAATTAAGAAAGCACACTCCCACCCTCTCTTCCATTCCTCATACACCACATTCCAGGAAAACGCCACATCTTTTTAGCAACCCCTTTTTTGGCAAGCCCTCTGAGCATGACCAACACCTGTCAGTCTTGGGTGCACTCCTGAGAGCAACTATAAGAGAGTTTTTTTTTCTTCATTTAGCATCTATAGTGTGGGAAGTGTATCTTTTCACAGCAACACTCCCTAGCAGTGTCCAGTATGGTATGGATATGCCCTCTGATTTTCCAAATAAAATAGGCTTTTAACATCAACAGATGTACAAAAGAAAGCATAAGAGAAAACCAAAGCAAGAAAAAAATTAAATGACTCCTCTGAGATTTGTTGCAGCTATGCTGTAAGCTTAGTCACACAAGGAAAACCTTGAACTGCCACTCTGAAGATGGCTTTCCTTAATGCTCAGCTGCTATGTAGTTCTGTCAAGGCTACCTATGAGCTATCATTGCTTTCTCAAATCCATTCTCTTGGCTTGTCCCCCAAAATTCAGACCAATCCCCATTTGATCTTTAGTTAGGAAAAAGAAATTATCATTTAGTATAACTTAGTTAAAAGGTGACTTGTTAAATTATCTTTACAATTAGGTTGCCTAAGAGCATTGTAACATGTTTTTATGGCCTTTTCTTTTCTTTTTGATTTTTTTTTTTTTTGTTGAGGAGGGAGTGCGGGGCAGGGGTTTGAGGGCTTTGTGGTTCCATTGTTTGCAGTAGGCTTTGGATAGTTGACCTGGGGGGCACTTCCAGGTTAGGGAAGTGCCTGTTCATCACCCTGTGAATTTCCATTGTGCTGTTTTATCACTGTGTCCTTACTCTCTCTTTCATTCCAGAGGGAAACTTTAGCAGTCTGCCAAAATAACTGGCCACAGGATCATTCTAAGTGTAGGTTCACGTTGCCACCAATGCAGTAGCAGCTTCTTTGCTAGGAGTGCATGGGAGCTACAGAGCATTTCTTGTCAGAAGAGAAGTTAGTCTATGACCCATGTTTCCATGTGGATAAGGAAAGAAACTCCCCAACTCATTGGGAGAGGAATGGGGACAGTCTCTTTTGTGTTCCCTTTCCCAATGCCCATCCACTTTCTCTAAGACTTGATGCCTTGACCTTAAAGTCCATTCTCATTCTCCGATTTATTT
This sequence comes from Alligator sinensis, assembly GCF_000455745.1. Lineage (NCBI taxonomy): Eukaryota > Metazoa > Chordata > Crocodylia > Alligatoridae > Alligator > Alligator sinensis. The sequence continues at coordinate 100,975 of NW_005842353.1, forward strand.
TGTCAGTTGATATAATTAGCCTGGTAGCTAGAGGGCTGTGCTACACTGCTGAAAGTTCAGGATTCAGCCCCTGAAAAATTCTCAAAAGGCAAAAGAAATTGCTGCAGCTGGTGAGGCTAGAATTTGTTTTTACCTTCAGTCCTATTCCTCTCCCTCACTTTAAAAAGAAAACTTTGAAAAACTAAGTGAAAAGAAATCTGTATAGGTTGCAAGGTTAAGCACATGGAAAATAGGAAATGTGCAGATTTAGATAGCTTACACAACCTTAATTCTTTGGTTTTTCATTGGCCCCTTGCTTCATTCAGTTCAGAGTGGATAGATGGGGGCATGGGCAAATGTAAACATTTTATTTCATAACTTTGACTATTTGATTTTCAGCCTGAATAACATTCCTATTTGGAAAGGTATTTATATTCTCAATGATTTCAAGAATAATCTAGTACTTTGTCTTATATACACAATACCATATATTATATATATTTTTTGTTATTTATGTATTATAGTACTATATTAGTATATAAGTATACAGCTAGGAGTGAAGGTAAAATAAAACAATACTGCTGTTTATTAATAGGTCCAGGTAACAGGCTTGCCTTTCAGGGCTGGGTCTCAGTGCCAGCTGTGCACCTGTTCTGGGGTAAACCCCCACCTCACTCTTCTGCCATGCTTTGATAAACATAATATGAATATGACTTCTAAGGTGGGTGGCTGCCCATTATTCCACCTCTTTATAACAAGGGTCTAAGTATACACTCTGACCTCCCCTTACATGTGTCCCATGCCTCACAGCTGTTTCTGTGTCACGTCGGACCAGGGTCCTCCAAACCATCCCCATAGCTCCTGCCCTTGCTTCCAAGATGTTCCAGGAGCACCACAGCCTGATGTTGCCTCCTGGCCTGCTCAGCACAGACTGCTCCTTCTCTCTCTGAGGGCCTGGGTTAAAATAGAGGCTGCTCCACCCCCTCAGCCAATCCAAGGGTCCTCCTAGGGTCATGTGCTAGCCTTGGTGAGGCTAGCACCCACGTGCCGGCTGCTCCACTGCTAACTAGAAACCTTGTAGTGGCAGGCACTGCAGGTGCCACAGTCCATCTTAAGAAGAGTCTTTTATATAATGTTGCGATAATTGAAACAAATCTTTTAAATAAATCATACTGATTTTAGGTGGGTAGTAACATCTAAAATGGCTCTGAGTTTCAGAAGGTATTTTCCTTGAGAATTTATTTTTAAAAAAGAACCCCTCTAAGACATTTCAGTTTGTGCACCTAAAAATGAATCACCCAAACACAAGTCACTTTTGAAAATCCTGACTAGGCTCTTCTTTTAAATATTCATATTTCATGTATTTATATTCAATGATATATATAAATATTAATTATATTTCTTCACAGAGTATCTGGCAAGTTTATTAGCCTTCTCCTTTACCAGTGTCAGTATTGAGACAAAGCATAATTTTTCTAAATAAAATATCACAAATAATATTTTTGTCTCTTTAAGTAGAAAGAAGTCTTGCAAAAAATGTCTCCTGAAATCATCAAACTAAGGAGAAGGATTGAAAGCCAAGCAGGAATTCATATTTGTTGAAAAGTGAAAATATATATTATAATTTCTTCCATATATCATGCACTTCTTTCCCAAAAACGTGCTGGAAATTGAAGTGCTGAGTATATGCAAGAAATATGGCAAGAGCAGGTTCTGCCACTTACTGTGTGAACCCCAAAGTAAAATCTGCAGTGATCCATAGGCAGGGAGGGGAACAATGAGCAGGTTGAACTCCTTAGCTGTTGCTACTCAGTTATTCACTACAAGGAAATATCTTTTTTTCTTCATTCTACCTTTCAAAAACAAGGTATGTATTATATTCCAGGGCATGTTGCATGTAATACAATATGGTATTTACATTAAAAATATATAGACACGTATATCTCCCCTTACCCCATCCTCCAAAAATCCTCTACTGTTTAATTCCTTCCATATCTGTAGTCTTCCATACATGCAATCAAACACGTATGTTCCAGTGCACAGTTTTAAGTGGGCCCCTAATGATCAGCTTACACAGCACATATGCTTTATCCTTTACTTAAAGTGCACTCCAAGGCACATGTTTGAGAAAGTGTGCATATTTCTTATCACTCATCCCTGTCTCCTTTTCTTTCTATTAAGAAAATAATACTGTTACAACAGATGCTAATGTCATTTCTCACAATTTTTGTGTTAGACAGAACATTAGTTTATTGCCAAAAAGATTTATTATCTTAATGCTCTCAGATAAAGGAATATAAGCTCTAGGAAAGGAAATAGCTTTTAATAATTTCTATGTCTAATGCAAGTAGGACACTACAATGAGGCATTGCACTCATTGCTGTCAAAAGTTAGAGCAGTCTAAGATTCCAGGTTCTGTTTCTAATTATATTTAGAAATGTGTATATTTACGTTCCAGGATGGTAAATTTGTTTTAGAACTCAGTGTTGATATAGGAAGTATGCAAGAGGACATTGTGAAACAATTCACTTGGGAAAAAAGTAATCAAATCCCTTCCCAGAATAGAATCCTGCCAGGCCAAATCTGTCTTGTTCTGCTATCTGGTACCATGTAAACCAGTACAGCCTGTTCCATGGTTGAGTTGTCTGTGACTAAACTGGCACCCCCACCTGGACTTGCCTGGGTGAGGAGTGTGTGGACACCCAGGAGGACTAAAGACAAGACCTGTCAAAGGGCAGATGAGTTTCCTGCAATCCAACATCCATCCATACCTGGAAAGGAGATAGGCACCACTAGGTCACTGCTTGAAGAATCACCAATGATGCAAAGTAACTCAACTAACTTCAACAAAGTGTAGGAGGGTTGTTACAGCGTCTAAGGCAGAGCTTTCCAAACTTTTCATGTTGGTGACACACTTTTTAGACATGCATCATTTCGCGACACAGTAATTCAGTTCCAGGGGAGGGGCCAAGGGAAGCAGACGCAAGTAAGGGAGCTCTGCGGTGCCCTTCCGCAAAATTTTCTGCATTTCGCGCGACACACCTACACACTGCCGCCGACACACTAATGTGTCGCGGCACACAGTTTGGAAAGCTCTGATCTAAGGTGTTGCAATGGTCACAGCGGCCTTGGGAATAACTTGACTTGAAAATAGAGTTCCTTAGCAATTTAAAATTCAGTCCTCTCATTCTTCTCCCTTTTCTTTCAGTTTTGATTAATGAAAATAATTTATTTTCCCTTTGTCTCTCAATGTTATATATGTTTTTGGACTACTTGACTTTTGGTGACTTTTTCTTTTTGCTGATTTTTCCCCTCTTCCAAACGTGCAACATAAAAACAGAAGGTGTGGGAAAGTCATTGCTTTCCTGTTTAATTCCCCTCCATCCTTTCTCAGATATCACAGTTTTGTGTTTTATTTAATTTGTTAAATTATCTTATCTCAATCTTGCACCATACAAATGATATCAAAACAGTCTCTCAAATAGATGATAAGCTACCTTGAAAAGGCCTCTACTGTCAAGCATTAAAATACGTTTTTTATTGCTTTTATTGAAAATTAGTTTGAAAATCTCTAAAAGCTTCTGGCTCAGTTGATGATTTACTCTGTCTTCCTGAAAAAGAGCATAAAGGTATATAAGGTGTTTCTTTTATGCTACCTTGACAACTCTTTGCATCAGAGATAGCAATTCATGCCAGAACCCTCTTCATAACTGCTGCTTCCCATGTCATGTGTGAACAGAAAGTGGGCAGAGCCTTAGTTAATGCCATCAACTTCATTCAATTGTTAATGTGTGCCAAAGAAAGTACACCGCAGCATGTATTAGGTTGCTTCCAGGTATCCTCCTGCAAAATGGGAGACACCTTTTGAGAAAATCAAATCTACTTCCTGGCCTATCCTAGGGGCTTGTGGCAAAGTCATAATGGTCCCTTGTAGGAGGAGGTAATATTTTACAGTAAGGCCTCTAGGTAATAAAAAGATGCAAATGAACAAAAAATCCATCTATTTGTTTTGCTCTTAGCTGGGTCTGCCCTGAAGAAACTCCTCTGCGAAAATCAGTAGTGACAGACATCAGACTATTCTGAATGTATGTAGATGGGGAGGGGGTAATTTCTTGCTGCTGCTCCAACATTTTTCTCACTTCAGAATTCTGTGCCTAGTGGTGCAGAACTGAAAAGGCTAATTATTGCCTGACACTGAATGCTTTTTCACGCCCACCCATCCGCCGTTGTTGGCCAAACCTCTCTGTGTACTGGATAGTATTCTGGTAATAGAGTAGTGCAGCAGGAGTCTGCACTGCCTAATGAACAGTGCAGCCTGCATACTCTAATGGTGCACCAGGGAGCTCTGGGAAGAATTTTGCCTCTTTCTTTCCTAAACTCTTCCCCTAAACAGCTGCCTAAGATGATCCCATGTGTACTTTGTATATAAGTATATATATATATGAAAATGTCATACTTCATATAATTTTGTCCCTTATTTGAAGATGCAGGCTGTGGAAAAAAAATGACACTAATAGTTCAAATTTACAGGGTTCTCCCTCTGAGAACTGTTGTTTCTGACCTTTTATTTCCTACTCTTGAGGAATTCAACTGATGTTCAATACACAGTTATTATCAAGGAAGATAACACTACAAGTATAATTTCTATAGCAATATTTTAATTTTAAAGTATATGTAGGCTCAAGACAAAGACACTTTGCCAACATGGCCCTTAATGTTACAAACCATGGGGACCTTACATACGAGATAATGTAGCAGTCACATTAAATGTTTTCTCAAAACACTATTTGGAGGTTTTATTCTTTATCTTAGAAGCACTGTTTTACATGATTAGTCTCCAAAATAATAATGTACCTGTAGAAATTAACCCAAATATGTAACCTTACATATAACCTTAAAGTCAGAATCCAAACAGAATATGTACTGCTATAGCAGGGCAGCTGAAACCACAATCAGTAAAATCCTCTATACACTTGATGGTAAGCCCGACCCTTTAAGCTAACTCTTTGTCCTGTTTTTAAATTTAATTTTTCACTATACAAGTCTCATTAATTAAATAGTGACAGCAGCTTCAGCTAGCAACACTTTTCCCCCCGTAACGCTCCTTGAGCAGGGAACCTTTCATTCATAATTTTTCTTCTGGCTCACTAAGGCGAAGTCTATATTATGGGCCTGAAACGAAAGGTTCCAAAACTAGTCACAACCAAGAGTTACTTTAAATAGCTTGAAAATGCATAGATTCTCCTCCCTATCTCCCTTATTTTTCTTTTCCTCTAGTTTGTTTATTTTTTAACAACATTATCAGAAAGTTCCCAAATTCAGGCGCAAACGCACACTTTTCTCTCTTGCTCCATTCCATAGCACCCAGCAGCCTTTGTTACTGCCCATTCCATTTAATTAACATCAATGAGAATGTAGTCATCCCTCCCTTTGTGGTTAAGTCTTTTCAAGATTGATGAACTGTGTGTTAAACTAAAAGGACTGCTGGTAAAAATGGAATATAATTTTGTTAAAAAATGATTTGTTCCTAATTAGTGAAGGGGTCATATCAGGACCTAGCAGAACCAAGTTCAACTAGAGAACAGTAGGCCAAAGAGATCTCGCAATGCAGTGTTCCATTTTCCTTTCTCTTATTCTCACAGAGCACTTCCAGCCAATACACAGTCATCTTTTTTTTCTGTTTGCTTCCCATCAACTCACCAGCAAGATATAGCAGCAGGGAATTTGGAAGAAGAATTCTGTGTGATTTGAAGTGAAATGGGACCATTTGTTTTTTGGTCACAAACATTATATATAAGCTTCATTTGTCTCATTAAGAAACTGAATAGCAGGGACTGGTCAAAACAATATAATCAACACTACCCCAATTAAACACCAAGTCCATCCTGGGTTACGTTGTTTTTATGGCCAGCAGAAGTTGGTCTACACATCACTGTACAGTGATGTTGCTATGGCACCGTGCTTTAGTACGTCCTGTTGGAAGTACTAAAGCATGACACAGTACAGGTGGTTACCGTACTGTGCATGCAGCTCCTGGTTATATTTTGCCTCTACATGACTGTAGCGGCACACTATACTGGGGGGAGTGCAGCACAATGGAGAAATAGTTGCCAATCACGTGTAGACCCACATGATTGCTACATCACCATAGCACATCACTATGTCACTGTAGAGCTAGTAGACATGCACTGTCAAGATAACATTTTTCTTAGGGCAGACCAGCAGTCCTTATGTTTGCTGGCAGTGATCCTTCTCTCTTTTTAGAAAGGAAGATTCAGGAGCTGCAAAGAAAGCCCTATCTTGTACTCTGCAAGCTGTAGAACGGTAGCCAGGATACAAAGTGAACAAAATATGTAGTTTAGGGGGAGCTTAAATAGCAGCTTAAGGAGGCAGGGGTGAATGTCTTGTGGTTAGAAACAAAGCCTGGCCTCAGCAGAGATCAAATGCTGGTTTGAATATAAATAGTTCTGGTTAGTACTCTAGAGCTGCGAACATCTATATTATGACAACCAAAGGCAACTGAAAAGCAACCAAAATGATCAGAGGTATGGAGCAGTTGTCATATCAGGAGAGACTAAAAAGGTCAAACTGGCCAGTTTGGAAAAACTGGCTAAAAAATGGCTAGTTTGGAAAAGAGATGACTGAGGGGGAGGGAGGATTTGACAGAGGTCTAGAAAAACATGGAGGATGTAGAACAAGTGAACAGGGGTCTGTTGTTCACCAAGTCCCAGAATACTAGAACTAAGGGGCACCCATTGAAATTACTAGGAGACTGATTTAAAACCAACAAGAGAATACTTTTCTACATAACATGTAATTAATTGTGGAATACATTGCCAGTGGAGGTGGTAGAGGCAGATAACATAGGTTCAAAAAAGGGACTAAACAAATGGATGGATGATAGCTCTATTAATAGCTGTTGAATGAAACGGGGTGCTAGGGAGGATAATCGATAGATCACTATAGATATGTCTGGTTCAATGCTTTCCATCTAGAATCCACTTTTCTGCCACTGTCAGAGAGAGGATACTGGACTAGATGGACCATTGGTCTGACATTGTATGATACTTCTTGTCTTCTCATGTTCTTATGACAGACTCATTAGTAAGCGTCACTTAGCAACATTATTTTAAAGGCTTAGATATTATACCAGTCAATATTTAGTGCTACTTGATTGAAAGAAGTAACCATATCATTATTTTCTTATACACCAATAAGCACAAATGGTACCTTCATTCTGCTAGCAAGATTTTTAAAGCTTAAAAATGGACTGACGCAGTCCTGAATTACCTAACCGCATGTATTGTTAAATTAATTTTAATTTTTAAACATGTTAATAGTTCCTTGAAAAATCTCAATATATATATTCTTTTTTTCAAAGAATAAGTTTACTTATTAATGCATTGATACACTTTATATTCATATGTTAAAACAAAAAAAAATCTGAATCCCTGCTTTAAATGCAGAATTCAATTTGACCATAACTATGAACCTGTGAGTAGAATTTTTATAATACTAGGCCACAAAAAAACTTTCTCAGGAAATCTACTGGTGTACCAAATATCAATCAACCACAAATATGCAGGTTCATCTTATGCATTGGTAGGAGAAAAAATCGAAATCTTTGGGGCTTCAAATTTTAATTGAAGGGCAAAAATTGGCCCCCTAAATCCAACCATATTGGCCTAAATACTTAGTCTAATGTTTAGAGGAGCTGATCACTCAGAGTTCCCATTGACTTCAAAATGAAGTAAGTAGGAGCTGCAGGCGTTCCGCCAAGGTTGCTTATTTAAGGTCCTGATCCACTGAGGCACTTAATCATGTTAACGTTAAGCATGCGAACAATCCTGTTGAAACCATCAAAGTGTAAAATATTAGCTTTTTAGAGCTATTCTACTTCTTCATAATATACTTCAATGCTATAGTAATAGACTGAAGTTAATTCATATCCTATAATCAGATATATTTATTACAGGATTTTAAAGCAGCCTAAGGGAGTTAGGTGCCCAAGTCTTATTGAAATGCATTAAACACTGAGCACCCCAGTTTCTCAGATTCTTTTGAAAGCATCCAGTCTTGTAAGTAAGTTATATAATGAGGCTAGATAAAAGCATGCCAGAATTGGTAACTTCTGAAGTAGCAGAACAAACACAGCATACTTACAGATGTGATAGCATAGTTAAATAATGTTGGGCAGAATTTTGTTTTTCCTTTGCAGTATTATGGGCCAAATTTTCAACTCATTGAAATGACATTTCCATTGATTTTAAATGAAAACAGTTTTTGAATGCTTTGGCGCATCTGTTAAATGAGATACCTAAGATGTATATCCCTTGAGACTGAGGGAGAAAAAATCAACTTGTAAACTGTTGTGATTTGTTTGAAGCCAAAAACACCTTTCTCAGTGTGGGTCTATTTATTGTTTCAGGATGGGGAACTCTTATGCTTAGTAGTGGGAACTGAGGAATGAGATTTTCATAGTCTCAGAGAAAAGAAAAATGAATTGACTATAATTGCTGTGTCGCTAGTCTAAAGAAAATTCATGAGCAGCATACTTGCTATATAAAATTAATCCTGTTTACTCAGAAGGGACCTTATAATTCACTTATGGGTTTCCCACTTGAGTTATGATGCCTGCACCTGATGGAATAAATTCATACTCATGCTTTTCATATATTCTGTTTTTGTTTTTATTGTGAAAATAAATCTTTGATTTTGCCATTGCTCGCGTCTTGTCTTTTATAGATTTTTGTAAGTATTTACATGGTGGTTATATTAAGATCAAGAACACAAATGGACCATTGTGAATACTGAAGTGTTTCCTTTATTTGCTGCCCAAATCCCATTCCACAGAATGTTAGCAATTGGTTCCTATGCCAATCCCAAGCAGTGACAGTTGCAATAATGAATATTTGCTGCAGGGCACTGGTATGAAAATAGCACAGTGCTGCAAGCCTACGTCACCAAAAAAAATTCTTTCACATTTATACTGCCTGAATTTCAGTCTTGATTTTTAGATTATATAGTATCAAAATAGCTCTTAAGGGTTGTCATCATGTATTGCTAATAAATGCTGATTCAGTCCTCAAGTCATTCAGCTGAAATGACTTACTGATAGTGTTTTAAATCTGTTACCAGCTTTATGCTGCGCCCTCTATTAAGGATAAAAATTTGCATACAGACAGCAGAACCATAATATATTCAAAGATCTGCATGCTTGTTAACTTGGCAGATTAGGGGAAAGGGATTTTAGTTTCCTCTTTTTCAGCTTACTTGACAGATTTTAGCATGTTTCTACCTTAATCCTTTAAAGACAATTCTAAAGTTGGCATGATGGAGAGGGTCGTTATAGCTTTAGATATGTTGTGATTTTTCTACTCTGAACAAAAAGTGTACGTTGAATAGCTTTTTTGCTTATATGTTTTGGCATCATTTATAAGCTTTTATGTATGAAATGTATTTGTTATTACAATAGGATGACTTATTGTAAGGTGTGTAACTATGATATATGCAGTGAACACTGGTATTTGCTATCCATCACTAGCCATGCTGGTGGCATTTGGCACACTTAGTTTAATATGTGGAAAGGGGCTTGCTTTGAAGCATATTTATTAAAGTGCACTCAAATGGAATAACAGAATTTACTGTATTTCCTTTTCACTTCAAGCTAATTACATGGTGAAATGCAAGATCAACATACAGATAGGAGGTCAGACATTCAAGGCAGAGTAAAAGCTGTAGCTATTTAAGCTTTTTATTATTCATTCCCTCAGGTTTACTCATGCATGGAGTATGCCTTAAGAAATGTTGATCTATATTATGCTAATGACATACTGATCCTTGTACCTGAAAGCTAGCAGTTAAGATGGATATAAATATCTAATATCCTGTAAAATTAGGATAAGTACCAATCTTACCATCACTCCATGAAGAGATAATTTTCCCCCCTCTGTGATGTTTTCGAATTCCTTTTAAAACAACAAGATACATTGGCTAGAGCCACTGTTCAATAATTTTGAGATAAAGTAACTGAAGTTCTTTAAGTGGTGGGGAGTAGTGCTTTCAGTAGGCATTTAATGAGACTAACTTTGTTGCAGTATTCAATAAAAGGCAAATCAACATCAACTCAGTGAAGATAAACTGGCTTACAAGCATCCAACTTCCACAGTTACGTCAAATTGCAGTAGCTCTTTGGAAGTTGTGAGCACTCCTGCCAACCACACTCCAACCTCAGTTCCAAAATGAACTGTATCTGGAACAGGCTCATAGCATCATTCAGGAAATGTTCATTATGCAATAAGACTGCCTGCATGAGTATTGTATTCTCTGATGGTACTACTGGGAAGGAAAAAAAGGCTTTTGTCATGTCAGCTAAGTATTGAAGTGTAGTAAGTATATTGTCTCAGTCATGGTCTTACCAAAAGGTATTTTTCTGAACCAGTTCTGGAGATAGGATTCTCCCAAATGCACTAAAGGAGAAAGAATATCCAGAACCCTAGATTCTGACACTGGTTCCTTGGTTAGCATTAATTTTGTATCCACATTTCCAGGAATAGTCTAAAAAGACCTATCAATTAGAGACTTATTATACCCTTTGCAACAAAAATTTGAATAAGGTTATTTTGGATCTGTCCATAAATCATGTATTTAATCAGACACACTTTTTTTTATTTCAGAAAAGCAGAAATACGATATGTAAGAGTTAAGTATCTACTTTATTAGCCCAAGATCCTATGTTGATTTCCTAGAAATAGAAGAACTGCACAAGCATTTGTAGAAATATAAATATCTACATGTTATAGTTCTCAGCATACACGCTCCATGCACCCAAGAGCAACTGTTTGACCTATGTAAGAGCTAGCAACCAAGAAAAAACCTTACGGATGTGGGAAGTGTGATGGGAGAAGTTTCATGCTTTATTTTCTCTTCCATATTTTCACTTCTCTCATTTTTCCTTTGTTGCTGGTCTCATGAACAGCAGCTTGCTTCTGGGTTTTGCCATTGTTGTGTATGAAGAAATCAACTCTCCAAGTCTTTCCCTGCCTGCTGTCCTCTGAAGCTGATGAATGCACTGCAGTCTTAGTCAAAAAAGAAACTTCTGGGTGGAAGAATGGGCAAGCACACACACATGGTCTTGGATTCATTGTTGTAGTGTCAAGCTGGATAGTTACAATCATTACTGTATTGAGCCACCTCAAACATCATGAGGACAGACAAAGCAAACTTAAAAGGTCAGGGTCCTCAGAAAGGTAAACACCAAGAGTGTTAATGACTGCTGGCCATACTCCAGTTAAAGTCCAGATTAATAGCCCAGATTCTATTCAACCTGTTAGGCATGTAAATAAATTTAGGTATCTAGATACAATCCTACTCCATGCTGCTCAAGTCCCTGAAATAAGTAAATGCAGATCAGTGGGTTCTTCTTGCTCCTGTTTTTATGACTCAACTTTAATGCACACATAGGCTAAGGAAAGAGATAGGGACAGAAATTATGCATAAACCTGTATAAATTATTGGAAAACAGTTCAAATCTGTAACACAACAGAAGTTCAGTACACATAAACCACTTTCAAAATGGCCAAAGCCATTTTAAGACATACCTGGATGGATGTAGTATCAAACTAAACTGATTTAAGTTAAATAGGTTTATTGAACTTCTGTCCCAGATCCCCTCCAGATTCAGGTTAACTCACAATCTCCCAGCCTCCCAGGATGTTTTGCAGCTCCCCTGCAAACTGCCCATAGGTTGGACAGGCTAGCCTTGGGCCAAGAAATCTGCTCTAGCCAAGCAGGGAGACATGCCATAGCATCCCCCAGCTTCTGGCCTGGGCAACTGTAAGCATGTAACTTCATTTCTGGAATCAGAAGTGAATGTTCACTTGCTTATTGGTTCAATCTATGCAGCTTATACTAACATGTGAAGATAGACTCAATTCAGCCTCTAGCTTTTTGACTGGCTGTATTTAGCTGTAAAGTCCAGTTTTATTTTGTTATCTCTCGTGTTAATTGGACTTGTGCCTATTTTCAGTGAGAACAAATGTGTTTATTAAGGTCTCTTGTAACAGGATAACTAATCATACAAAATGTTCTATGTACTGCATGTGAGTGAGATAAAGTGATGATTAAAAGCTTAACCTTGACTTGTAAGTTTTTGACGGGGTAACATTAATGCTGCATGAATGATGATTTAAATTTCAAATCTCTTATATAAGAAGGAAAGAATGGCTTACAAGCTTACAGAAGTCAGTAGTAGTTTCTTTTCTTGTTCCTATGCACTGGCCACATCTACACTACTATGCAGTTGTTACTGTATATTTACTTAGTAGTTGTATAAACAAGTATTAAATAAATGCACAGTAAACCTGTGTTACTGTGTAATAGTGCCAGCGAATGCTGTTTTTGTGATGCTACTGCACAGTAGCCTAATACACTGGCCACTAAATAGTTAATCAATTTCACTGTATAAACCAGCTGTGCCTGATGTTTTTGTCTTATGGGCCAGGTGAGTGGTGCCAGGTCTGTCTACAGGCCAGACCTGGTCCATGGGCCCGCCCCAGCATGTGTGCTGGCCCAGGCAGAGGGCAGGTCAGGGAATGATCCAGCCATGCAAGTCCAGGACCTGATTAAGCCTTGAACATCTGGACCCCGATCCAGCCATATAAGGCTTGGAAATTGGGCAGCAGGAGAATGGACCGGATTTGGTCTCTGAGCTGTGGTTGAGCACCTCAGTATAAACACTAGCAAAATAGCAAACGCACAACCACTTCCACAGACTATAGCTAACTACATAGCAGCGGACAGTGAAATATGCATTCAACTTGCTCCATAGTCTCAAAAATCGTATAACACAATTTTTTCTAAATTACAAAATCTATGTCTTTAAAAAATGCATACCATCTTTTTTCATCCTCTGATTTGGTCAGAAGACTGAATTTAATGAGGTCTAATTGCCTGGAGATGTTAAAACTGAGCCATTTTTTTAGATATACTGAATGTGTGTGCAAAAATAAACATGCAAACCACTTTTTATGGGAGAAAAGGCAATCTACTTTGTAGCACAAAATTGGGAAAATGATTTTTTTTCCCTCAGACTTTCCCAGATGATTCTCTTTTATATACAAGAACAGGTTTTTATAATGAAAGTGGCTATGTAACCTTATAAGAGCATTTTGTACCCTTGTAAATGCAGACATACCACAATGAGTAAAATTATTTCAGGTTTATTTGTGGTCTGATTGAAACCAGATCCTGTTTCTGGAATTTCACAGTCCAGTGAATTGACTTAAACAGGGTCAGATACCCTTAGGATACACAGATAAATAGATCTGTGCATCTTTTGGAGCTTCAACTTTGTTGAACTAGATGCCTGCAAAAGAAACAAATAGCTTGTGTTATTGTTGACAAGTGTAAGACCTGATTTTGAAATGGAAATATTCTTAGTATGCACAAAGAGACAATTCTATTCATGTTAGTTTTCTGTACACTATCTGTATTTCTATTTGTAGTAAACCTCTTCTCAATTTTTGGAAGAGCTCACATCTGTGCAGTTAAATAAAATGCCATGCACTTAACATTTTTATTGATGCAAATGAATTCAAAATAGTTACTCAAGAAAAGTATGCTAATATAAATTGCGTTTGAAAATATTGAGGCAGGTTAATCAAATAAAAGGAGGAAGAAATGAAAGGATAGAAGAGAAAGGGAGAATTCTTTAAGATTAATAAAGGCAATTTATTTGCTTGCCTTACCGCACCCAGGTTCTTGTCCAAATGTATAAAGCTGACTGCTCTAATTATAATGTATGATCATATCTCCTGCTTGTAAAGGCAATTTTAGTTTCAATTCTAATGTTAGACTAAAACATCTCCATGTATGGGAGATGAATTACACTTCAATCATGTGATAACTGTGAAAACATAAATTTCAAAACAGAAAAAAGAAAGTTAATATATTCCTAGGGTTTACAGATAAAAGGGGCATCCTAGTCTACTACATTGCTAATGCAGGATTGTCCCCTACAGTACAACTTTGCTCAGTCCACTTTTGAAACCAGTAAGGGCTGTACTCCTGCCTTAGGAAAACCAACCCACCAACTCAGATACACTACTGATTATGTTATTTCCTTAATAGCATATTTTACTTTGCTGGATTTCATCCTATAACTTGTGGGAATAACTGTATACCACTCTGCATAACAATTCCACCCTCTTCCTTGTGTTTTTTATCAGCAGCATAATGGTAGGTGAGCAAGCAGGGCACAAGTCCTGGGTGCTGCCTAAGGGAGCAACCAGAACAAAACTAAGGGAATGTTTCATCCTCCCATCCCCCTTTTCCCTCAACCCCTGCTCCTTCCCTGCAAAGGCTCCAGCTCTGGCTTTGTGGAAGAGTAGAGAAGCAGAGGTGTCGTGCTGCAGTAGCAGTTGCCAAAGCTTCGCTGCTATGGGCAGCAATGTAACCCCCCTTTTTACCACCAACAAAACCGTGGGGGTGGGTTTTGGCCATTTGACATGTGTTGGTAGCAAAAAGAAGGAGACAATATCTCACTCAGCAGCAGTGAACCTTCAGATGCTGGTCCTGCAGTATCTGCAGCAGTGACCTAGGGCAAAACACTAGCAAGATATGCCCCTGTTTTCCCTTTGGATACTCATTTATATTAATCTTCAGTCTTAATTCATTGTTATTAATCATTTTTGTTACTCTTCATTACAGTTTGTTCCTTAGGTACCTGAGGGGCCCTGAACCAAAAAAGGTTTTAAGCACAATAACACTAGGAACATGTGGAGCCATGTTCTACTATTTTTATTCATATTGGGGCAGCACCTTATTCCATGGGCAGTCTCAATGAAAGAAATGGACCTATTGATGGAGAAAGATGTTATCCAGTCTGAGAAAGCATAGCAAAACTTGAGCTTTCTGTTTCATTTCAGAAAGCATTTAGAAAACTTAAGGCACCTGCTTAATTTAAGGCATATATTCAAGTCCCATTGAGTGCTTTCCTGTTTCAAGACCTTGTAGAGGAATTATCACTTCTCTGCTACATAATCTGAAATGTCTATTATCCACTTAAGAAACAGCATTGTTTTGTTTTGTTACTATATTCTATTATAATCTTATTTCTTATTCGTGGTCCAGGTTCATCCTTGGATCTCAGATAGAATAATAATTACAAATTTGTGGACAACTGTGGCGAAAGCTGTAGAATATTTGAGAGCTAAAATGTAACTCGCAGACTTTATTTTATAGAAGTAATCAGGTCATATTTCAAAGCTGTAAAAAGTAAATTGCTTTTCCCGACTGTAAATAAAAGACCCCACAATTTTAATTGATTGGATTTTTAATTTTTAAAATGACAAGTAGAGCTGGATTCATAAAAGGAGACCTAGACTTGGAGCTGCAGTGTCTAACACTTAGGCACCCTACTGCCTAGGGGAATTCAGATGCCAGAGTTAGACACCTAACTCTCCCTGTACAATGCCTGGGGAAAGTGGGTGCTTAAAATGGGATTTTAAAAGTGTGCATGTGCAAGACAGAGCTACCTAAGCTAGTCTAAAGGAAATGAAAGAGAGGGGATAGGCTCAGATCATATGTCAAAGGGAAATAGGCAACTTTCTTCCCTCAGGATTCCCAATCATTGACCCATTCCTGGAGTTTTGCCTGCACTGGGTTAACCTTTCCCATCATGATACATATTAAAGAGGAGGTGATCAAGGTGTGGGGTTTTTGTTTTGTTTTGCTTTGCTTTGAATCACCCAGCTGTTAGAGAAACAGAGTAGGATGTGAAGGATACAAAGTCAGATCACCCAGTATTTAACTAGTTAATTATTCATTCGAGCAGGGACTTAGGCTTGATTCTTCCATGTCATGCAGAAGTGCTCTGATCACCAGACTGTACTGTCAATCTCTCTTTTTTTTTTCTTTTTCTGTAGCACAGTGAATATTTTTAATACTATATGGAACAACGTCCACAGCAGAGTTTGAGAGATGTCCATCTTAGACTACCAGTAACCTGGCAATTAGGGCATTCTTCTGGGAAAATGGGTTCTGGGTTCACATTCTTGTTCAGTTCCGATACTATCTCTTAGACTTCCTGAGCAAATGCTGTAACTACTGGACTAATTGGTATAAGGAATGGGATTACTATCAGTCCTTTCCTTCTGCCTTGCCTCAAGTAAACCAGGTTTTTAGAAGGCCTAAAGAATTAGGTTTAACAGCATGCCTAGAAATGCCTAGCTTGTGAAAACTGTTGAGCTCCAGGTTTTGATTTGTTTTCTTGCTGCTGGGAGTTGCATGGTCATGCGCATGCTCTCTAGCAGAAATTTAGGTGCCTCAGAATTGTGCCTGATGGAAACTTAAGTGTCTAAGGACTTTAGTTGCATCTGTGCATATTCCAGTTTTGGATTAAATTTTCTAAGGACTTAAGAACCATATTCTTTGTAGATCTATCCCCTAAAGCTGAGTATAGGTGCCTTTTGTGTGTTAAACTCCTAAAATCAGAAAAAATCATGATAAATATAATACGCTGCACAATGTATCATTATAAATACTTTTTTTTTTAAAGTGAAATAATGAGTGTGACTTTCTACTCATCCTTGTATCTTCAAGTACTATAGAAGGATCAGGTGTATCATTTTACTGTTTGGTCTTCATCAGAGTTATTTCAGAGCCTGAAGTTTTTTAAAAAGCACAGACTATTACATTTTTTAAGTCAGATTTTTAGTAAATAGTATGTTGCAGTCATAGCACTTGACACGGACTGAGAACAAATGTAAATTGCCTGTTTACTTATAACTGCTGTGACCTCACTTACTGGATTACCTTGCATTCATACAGGATGGTCTCAGTGGTGTAATGTACCTTTGGGGTTTATAAATTCTGTATTTAGAAAGTGTTTGTAACATGCAGGGGACAGAATAAATGGTGTTCCAAAATAATGCTCTTTTTGTAAATGTACAATAGGAAATAAGAAAAAGGTCAGGTTTAGTTCATTACCGTTAGTCTAGTATCACCAGAATATTATGCCTCTCTTTGTGGTTGCAGAATTAAAATTCCAAATGAAAAAGGTCAGAACATTTATTTTGTTTCCAACTCCTCCTTTTGACTGCAGACGTTACCACAGGGACACCAGCAATATCAACAACGACAACAGTAGAAATCCGGAAGAGCAGTGTTATGACAACTGAGATCACCGCTAAAGTTGAAAAAATCCCCACAACAGCCACTAGCAGCACCACATGTCCGTCCGTGGAGACTGAGGAAGAAAAAGCAAAAAGGCTACTTTACTGTTCACTATGCAAAGTCGCTGTCAACTCCGCCTCACAGCTGGAGGCGCACAACAGTGGTGAGATTTAGCAATTTCTTTTCTGTCTCAAGAGCTCTGCAATTATCTTCCCTTGAATAGATTAGATCTCTTGCAGCAGGGGACAAAGAGGTGGCAGAAAACTGGCAATTACATGGAATTCATTAACTATTAAAGAATAAAAATGACAAGCAAAGAGTCTTTTATAATGGGAGAAAAGGAATCCTAGTGCATACAACTTACTAGTTTTCCTTCATATCAGCTTTTATTGCTTCCAAACATAATGGTGCTAAGTGACAGCTTGTGCTCTGTTACCTTTTGGTGTTCAGAGTTTGCATACTTTCATTTATGTTGAAGAGCAAATTGAATATGAATGCTAGTAGTTTGGTCAGAAATCTAACAAACAATACTGAAATAGGGGGAGAGTGCAGTGACAAGGGTTTGAATTCTTCGCTCTACCTTGGTTTTTGGTAACCATAACACAGCAGTTTTTAAACATCCTAAAGTCATGAAATCCTTTTATATCACTTCTTCTGCCACAGAACCCCTGCCCTTACCCTGTGAGCTGACGCAGAGCCAGACAACCTGGCCTAGCCATGCACTGCCTCCTAGCCCTCCGCCAGTACCACTAGTCTCTGTGCAGAACCCCTGATGACCTATTGTGGAACTGGAGGCTTCCAGGAAACAGAGTTTGGAAACCACTGTCATAATTAATTTTTTTAAGTCCCTGGCCTGAAAGACTGACAATGGCTATTGTTTGGCAGATGCTTGACTAAATATGTGCAACTTCCCCTTTCCCATAGATCATCACATTCTCACCATTGGGTATTAGAGAGACCCAAAGTCAACAAACAAATGGTTGTGAGGCAGGCATCGCCTCTATTACCTCCACTATAACAGACCTCCAAATATTTCTGGCTGCATTGGGAAACTTTCAAATCATTTCCTAATGTATATAAGAGATTAAACCAGATCTTAGGAGATAGTGTAGAGCAGAAAGAACAGAGTTTAAGAATAGGGAAGAGAAGAGCAAACATAGCTTAGGGCCTGAAACCTAGAGATAGAGATTACCTGCCAGCATCCAAATGGAAAAAAAGGTCTTAGGTTATAATCAAAAAAGAAACAATAATCTTGGCACGGCTTCAGTGCTTATTTAAAGGAACATTCTGCTTTATTGCTTCTCATGTGAAAACAGAACTTCATCAGGTTTAAGTGCTGTGCATCTTCTGGTGTAAATGCATGTGACCCCCACTGAAGTCAGTAAAGATGTACTATTTTATCACAAGGCTGAGTTTGGCCAAATGTGTTTATCATACTACAAACCTTCAAGTTTTAGGTTTCTAATGTAGTAAATACACATGCATAATAATATATTTTTCAGCCTTCTTTACATGGAAATAGTCCCTTGCCCTCATTGAGTAACCCTATGGAAGTCAATAGTGTAAGCTGGTCTTCAGCACAGAATCATAGAAAAGTTTGGTTGAATGGGACCTCCAGAGGTCTTCTAGTGCAACCTCTACTCAAGGCAGGATTATCTCTATCCATACAAGTCCTTTTCTAACCTACTCCTAAAACTGCATAATCAATTCTGCTGTACAACTACAATGCAGATTGCCCAGACACCAAAAGCACCTTAACCTGCTATGGCAAAAGCAGAGGGATGAAGACTGTCAATTTTCCAATGCTGCAAAGGCTGTTAGAGTGCACTTGAGAGATCCATGAGTAAAGATAACACAGTCTTGACCTTTTTTATTGTTTTTATGTCTACAGTTTGTTTGCATAGCTAGAAATGTAGGCAGTGCATGTCTTTTTTCATATGTTTTGGTTTCTGTCTCAGGTCATTAAGATACTTAGGAACCCGTGAAACCTCTACTCTTTGGGGACTAGGAAACTGATTATTTAATTGCAGTTTTTAAGTTTTGGCTACTTAACACAAAATATTTACCAACTCACCATGGAACAGCTACAAATCAGAGCCAACTATATATTTAATAGCTAAATCACTCGTCCTTTTCAACTTCATCTCAGGTCTTATTAGCAGCAGGATTTAATGAAAAGAAGTCACACCCATTTGACTTCACCTCAGGATATCCAGAACGTGCCACTACTTATTGATGCTGTCTGCTTCATTCTATCTCATTGCCAAAATATGCATAATTTAATAATTAAATACTCAGTAATTAATATCAAATATGAAATATTATTACTTTATAATCAAACAGATATAGGCAATATGTTCATGTTCCAAGGGTAACACATAGGACAAAACTGAGTTCTACATAACTGTTTAGAATAATTATACAGTGCAACCAACTTGCCGAAGTTATTTCTGTTTCCCATTTCTAATATCTCCAGGGACTAAGCACAAAACCATGCTGGAAGCTCGGAATGGAAGTGGAACTATTAAAGCTTTTCCCCGAGCAGGCGTCAAAGGCAAAGGGCCTGTTAACAAAGGAAATACAGGCTTACAGAACAAAACATTTCACTGTGAAATTTGTGATGTGCACGTTAACTCGGAGACACAACTAAAACAGGTACTTAAACAGCTTGTAGAATGTGAATTCTTGGCTCTTCCTTTGTTTTGCTGGGCTGAAATAGCAAGATAATCAGCACGTCATTAGTATGACAGCTCACATCTAAATGGAATTTGCTGTTTTCACCCTTTGTACTCAGGCTTTTGTTCGGTGTGTTTTGTTTTTGGTATGGTTTTCCATCACAAAAAGTGTATTTTCTCTAAAACGGTTGATTATATTCATTTTTTTAAACTGTGTTAGAATCTCTAAGCTTACAACATTACAAGTGTCTTTAAACTAACATAATTGTCAAGACTTAATAAACCCTGTCATTTTATGTGCTGCGTGATTTTTGTATTCACAGAGATGTGGAGGTGTGTGCAGAGAATATATTTACAGAACATTGATAACTGGTGTAAGAATGTGGGATGTTGCTTTTTTTTTAATATGTGTTATTCTGCAGCCAAAAACCATGACCTCCAAATTGAATTTACACCAAGTTAAAAGGCAGTCTTTGTCTCTCAGATGAACAAAGCTATTGTTCTATAAAACACTTAGTTATTTTATGTGCCTTTTGTAATTAAGCCCTTGTTAAGGAACTTCACAAGGATGAAAATAAACACTGTAAGGGACTAAATTTCAGCTTTTTAATACTTCTATTAAAGTTTTTTTCACCTTCATTTTCCTTCTCACAAGAGCTCTTTACAAACCAATAAGGAAAGAATGGAAAGAAATTCCTGGTATCTAATGTTGCAACAGGATCTATAAAGGAAAATTATTGTAAAGTCCAGTAGATTTTTTTACAGGTGAATTTCCTGTAGCTATATTGCGCTCAGCATGCTACACAGCAGACTTTCAGGTGAAAATGTGAAAGGTTCTCTGTCCTATGGATACTAAAATCCTCAGACCACTTTGCTTATGGGTAGGGAATGCCCCTGTGTTTTTGAGAACTGCTCTGCAGCTATTGGTTACATATTTTGTGCAGGATGGGATTTTTCAAAAACATTCAGCATTGCCCTAACTCCCTTCCTGCCGAAGTCAACAGAGCTGAGACATGTATTGATTATGGTGGTAGTAAAGTTAGGTTGAACACTTCTCAAAATATAGGTATAATACATGCAGCACAAGCAAAAGCTTCAAGTTGAAACAAGTCTAAATTATTATTAACTAAGGTATTGGTTTATTTTATTTTGCTGAAATAAATTAACACTGTTGCGGAGAACAATAGTCACCAAGACACTGGACCATCTTTGTGTTAGTAGTTGAAATGTACTATGAATGCCATCATATTCATTGGAGGAATTTAATTTTTCTAATATTCTTTTCTTTGCAGCACATAAGCAGTAGAAGGCACAAAGACCGAGCTGCTGGGAAGCCACCTAAACCTAAATATAGTCCTTACAACAAACTTCAAAAGGGAACACATCCTCTAGGGGTAAGTCCATTATTTTCTTTCTCATGGTGTCCCACTAAGTAGAATTTTCATAAAATACCATTGAAAAATGTTTTTAAAAATATGAAAATGCATGTTACAGGATGGAGGAGTGCCAGCCAATATAGCTTAGGACCTAGGCTTCTGATTCTATGGCTTGGGGCAGTTTATAGTTTCGGAGGAGAGGAAAGAAGAAAATGGCATCAAATTATAAATGCCCTGCTCAGTACCCAGATAAGTCATTTGAAGACTTTCCATTGATTTCAGTGACCAGTGGACTATGCCTATAGGCACCCTTCTTGGAGCTGTATAGGAGATGATTGTAGACAGAAAACCCATTGCAGGGTTATGAGGAAAAAGAATATAGATAGAAGACAGTTCCCAAAGATTCTGTCTGCATCAAGCACAATGAATAACACACAAAGGTGTAAGGCTGAGTTTGGGAAATGAGGTCTACCACCAATTATGCAAAAAAAATTGTATTTTTTATTCTAATTTTGTATTTAAAGAGCTGGATAAAAACTAAACTTAGTGAAAAATCTGTAGTTTTATTTTTGTGCAAATTCAAGCCAGGCCTGGTCACATTATTTTCCTACAGGAGAAACTGTTGGAAACTCAGATCTTGTTAGCTTCAAAGATGTAATGTCAAATTATAAAATTATATTTTAAATAAAATCCTAGTGTCCTGTTTTTAGTTCAGATGTGCTCTAATTCTCTGGTTGTGTAGTGCAGTGGAAACCAAACCTTTTGGCAGGCATGCCACAATATAGCCCAACCCCCCCATCCACTGCTACACTGATCCCTTTCCCCTGCTTGCCAAGCATCTCTGCTTTCTGTTCTCTGCCCTTTGCTCCTTTCCCAATATTCTGCTGTGCTTTCTACTTCCTGCCCTATATTTGCAACTGTGTTATCTGTCCCTTCCCCACTCTGCCACATACAGAGACTGCTTGAACCACTTGCGGCATGCATGTGGCAACTTAGCTGCCCCTGCTAGAGTGGGTGTATCCTGACACACCTCTATTCAGTGATCTTCCTGGGTTCCCTATATGGTCTTGTGTAATGCAATGACCTGATTAATTCATGATTTCAACTGGAGTGTTTGAAGAATGATTTTAACAAATCCCTGGAGATCTGAATTTCAAAAATGTATTTGTGTGTTATATTGTGTGCTTGCTGCATTGGAGACAGATGTTCAGGGCCATTGTCTTCAAAAGTCTAATTCTCTTCCAACTGATTTAAAGACACCACCTTTAAAATGGGGGGGAAGAAGGGAGGGGAGCAGGGCTTTTATTCTGAGTAGCCATTATGCCTCATTCATAACCATAAGACACCCATTAAAAAACTTAGCAAGTGCTGTAATTCTATTCAGTGCATTACCTGGCAGATCCATTGGTATGAGAATGACCTCATAGACTATCTCATGAGCCCTAGGGATCTCCAATACCTAAGAATAAAACAGAATAGAATAGAATAGAGTAGAATAGAATAGAATCGGCACAGCAAGAAATGTAGGACACGGATTACCAAAATTTCACTGACTATATATTATTGCATTCAGGAAATTCTTGACTTCAGCGGGCAAAAATAATCAGTGCATAATTATAGTTACTTATTTATATTATGGTGGCACTTAGGAATCCTGGTCAAGGAACAGGGCCCCAGTGTGCCACATACTGTGCAGACAAGTAGCAGAGAGGAGAGTTGTATGTCAAAATGCTCACAAGCTGCATATCAAGCAGGATATAACAGGTGGGCAAAAGAGGCAAATGAGATGGGAGGTGAGTCGTAAGCATAAGCTAGCAATAAAACAAGTGGAGATCCAGAGAAAAGTGGAGGCCACGATAAGGTTAAATCAGTTCGGAATTTTTCCTACTAGAAATGAACATGGAAATGACTGTCATTTGGAACTCAAGTGAAATAGGCAACAAGCCAAAAAAGCACTAATTTTGATTGTAAATGTTTCTGATGAGCTCTAAAGCTGGTTATCTTTTTTTGCTCAAGATTAAGTGCTTTTCATGTTACTTAGGCCCAAATTCTCTTGCTCTTTACATGTATACAACAGGTTTGCATAAGGTATAAATTTCTATTCAGCCAAAGCCCAGGTATAGTAGGTATTAGATGCTCACCAAGGTGAGCCCTTCCAGGTTTTTAGCTCCAATTTTAACTCCATCATTAAGCACCTCTAGCTGAATGGTTAAAGCATGTGTTAGGAAGCAGAAGACCCAGGTTTTCTAGTGGCTTGCCCAAAACAGTTTTGAATTGCTAAAAGAAAGAGTCTTTACTATTTCCCAGGTGATGGTATTCCATAGTTTAATTCAGCTCACTCATAGTAAGTACATGTGGAGTCATCCTACCCCTCTCTCAGTTGATGGAACTAGCACACGAAAAAGCAAACTAAAAAGAAACAAGGTTGTTATTTAGCTTTTTTGGCACTTTTCAAATCTATGGTTAACATACTGAAAGAGCTCGTGAAAAATATGCTAGTATATGGTTTATCTGATGAGCTATTTTTAAAATAAGGATAAGGAACTGTTTTAAAAGTAAATAGAGTACATAAAAGGAGGGGTGGATGCCTTTGCCTTACTAAAGAGTGTGCTTGTGCTTTTGGGTGTAACAGGTATCAAGAAAATTCCATTAGCTAGATTTTCATTGGAACAACTGGGAGCTTAACAAAGCAATTCACTTTCACAGAGCAAAAGCTGGGACAGTCCCAGATGCTCCACAGCCAGCAAGTAACAGCTCTGAAATTAATGGTGGTTGTTCAGTTTTGGGGTCCCGTGCACTTACACAATTTTCAAATATCAGCTCTGATAGGGACTTTGCCATGTACTGACCCAGAACCATTTTTTTCAAATTCCTGATGAAAGTCCCACTTCAGAATTGGAAACACTGGCCACAGGCCCCAAATTAGGAACTTTCCTGGAAAATCCTGAAGAGCTGGTTACTTTAAAGTTAGGTGTTCAACAGCCATTACATTTCAGTAAAGTATTTACCTTTCCTTTTTGCCATTAGAAAATTGTCCTTCCCCTACTACCCAAAAGTCTTCAGTGATCCTGAGGCCAGCAAGTAGGGGAGGAAGTATTAAAAGATACAGATGGCATCTAAAGAAAAACTGAAATTTTGATGCCTGGTTAGGTTGATCACAAACAGGTGAAATTCACTGTTGGTTTATGCCAGATTCTTCTGTCCTGTCCCATGGGAGAATCCTTCAGCGTACAAAGAGCTATGTCGGTGCATTGGGGTATGATTTGTATCCTTCCTCTGTATAAGTGGGAAAATGTGGTTAAGTAAGTGAAGAATGCCTATACTTATAGTAAGCATATGCACACCATTGTCTACAGCTTACTAAGTGATACACTGTCATCCCAGGGATAAATTTGGGATACCTTCTGCACCTCTAACAAATGATTGTGCTCTACATGAGACATTTATTGTCTAGTTGACTAAGTAACTGCACTGTAAACATCTCGGTGTCTACACATGGATCCCTCTTAGGGCACATGAAACTAATAAACTCTGCAGCAGGGTAGTCTTGTAAGATACAAGTACGTAGCAGCCCATGGAGGGGTGGGGTGGTGCTGCTTCCCTCCTCCCCCTCCCCCCGATCTCCATGTGCTGTATGGGGGGCTGGCTGGGGCACAGGGCTTCTCAGCATGAGGGCTGCCTGCCAACTAGGCCCACACTGAAGCACCCTGTGCTCCAGCTAGACCTCCTCTCACTTCCTGCAGCACATGGAGATGGGGTGAGTATGAGCAGCTGCTTGTTGCTTATTGCTGTAGAGCCTTTTCATGCACAGCAGCACACATAGGCACTGCCCTGGCTGGCTGGGGCACAGGGTTTCTCAGTGTGAGTCTGGCTGGCTGGCAGGCAGCCTCCACACTGAGGCATCCTGTGCCCCAGGGCAGCCTCGTGGCAGCACATGGAAACAGTGGGGGAAGGTGGGGGAGAAGTTTTCTCGCCGAGACTCCTGGTTAGCCCTGGACTGAGAAACCCTGTGCCTCAGCTAGCCAGGGCAGCATCTACATGTATGCTGTTGTGCATGAAAAAACTAATGAGCAATAAGCTCCAGAGTTTATTCGTTTGCATTAATCGCATGTGTAGACAGGCCCCATAAGTATGAATGGTGTCTTTAGTGAGAAAGGTCAGCAGGAGGTACGGTCAGGTTCATAGATGATGCAGAGTGGGAAATAAGAACTGCATCTCCCATTCAAATGCATGAGAAATCAGAAGGCTTCCATAGCTGTTGCAAGATAAGTTTTATTATATTCTTTTGCAGTGGCTAGAGATAATAGTCACTCATAGATGCCCCTATTTTAAATAGATCTTGAATCACAGCAGAAGTGAAAGAACCTGTGTTGTCATGCTCTGAAATGGGATGTGTTTTCATTATGTTGTGGTCTTCATCATCAGACTGTCCATGTGGTTGCTTCTGAATTGATTGCTATTTCTTTCCTATTCGACTCTTGCAGGATCTCTGAACACCCCCTCCCCCGTCCCTTAATGTGTGTGCAGATTGTGCTTGCTCAGCCCCCAAGGATTCACTTTGATTTTTTCATTTGAAATGGCCTGTTAAATTATCGGTCTCTATGATAAGATGTGAAACCACGATCAAAATAATATCAGGTTTCAGTAGCCTCCACTAAAACATCACTGAGATGCTCGTTCCTAATTGGAGTGTATGACATAGCATCTTCTTTGTAAACTGTCACAGAGCTGCAGCTCACTTTTAGTGTCAGTGACTAATACCACTCCTCTCTCTTTTTGATTTGTAATCTAAGAAAAGGTACCTGTCATATGGCTAATACGAACAAATTCTGTTTCTTTCTGTCTTTGTTTGTTCTCTTCCCCGCAGGTAAAATTAGTATTTTCAAAGGAACCTTCAAAGCCAATGGCTCCACGTATCTTACCAAACCCACTAGCAGCTGCAGCAGCAGCTGCTGCTGTGGCTGTGAATTCCCCTTTCAGTCTTCGAACAGCCCCAGCAGCTACCCTTTTCCAGACTTCAGCACTTCCTCCAGCACTTCTACGACCAGCTCCTGGGCCTATACGGACCACGCATACTCCTGTGCTGTTTGCTCCTTACTGAACTCCAAACAGGAATCAGTTGTACTGCAATAATTTTTCAAAACAATTCAAAAAAGCAAATCAAGAACATTGAACTATGCAGTGTTTATTTATAGTTTAAAGTATATATGAAGAGCCAGGACTTTTGATAGAGAATTGGACAAATTCTAAAAGGGGGAAGGGGCAGTATTTTCTCCAAATGAGAGCATTCCTCTTGAATACTGATCGTTTTAGAAGTGATCTCCAGCATTGAGTCATAGTGACCTGTAGAACTTATGAAGCCTTTTTGACTGTGCTTTTTGGCACATGTTTCCCTGCAATGTCTTTTCTGCTTTATGAAACAACTTACAAATTTGTCTAAAGGGCATTAACTGGTTCCAATGTACATAAAATACTTTATTCTGTAGATTAAAAGAAGAAGAAGAAGAAAAACAGAAACACTGTGAATAGTAGTACCCTTACTGATCCTCCTGCCAAATCAGCTGTTACCGGGTATTTATCTGAACAAAAATAGATACAATAGATGTCTTGTAAAACAATAGTAGTGTGTCTCTATCTATGCCACTAGGTTTCTAACTGAGTTGCAAGAGATGAAATGAACAAATTATTTCACTTTGGTAAGTAGCCAAGATGATGATGACAATGTGGAGCTGTTCCTAGTTGGCAAACTTTCTTTTTATCACCTGTAGGGGAAAAAAAAACCAAGTTCAGAGCCATAAAGAAGTTCTGTGGTTAAGACAAATTAACAGCTAAAAAAGATTTAGCACAAAAATCTGTAAACTGTACACAAAATAGGGCAAATTTCTATGTAACTGAAAATATGTGTGTGTGCAGTGCTTGTATCCAAAAGCAGTAATTCATACAGAGCAGAAGTTCATTAAAGGCATAATGGTGGACAGCAAAAATATAGTATTATCATGAGTTAAGCATAACTCATTAATGCTAGAGCAATGGGAAAGACAAGAGTGGGTTACTCATGGTCATGACTAGCAAATTAAAATCAAGAGTGAAATCCTGTGCCCATTGAAGTCAACAGGCCATTGACCTGTTGCCTGACCTCAGAGGAGTCAGGATTTCACCCCAACAATGGCAAACATTATTTTTATATCATACCAGTGGGAGTACCTGCAAGTAGAGAAACATGTATTGGATCTCCCTTCCTTCCTTTTGGTATAATCATAAAAATGGCTATGTTCACTTGGTTTATCTCCTACTGATAGGATATAAAATGTGTTAATGTGCATTCTTAATACAAATAGCAAAACACAAGGCACCTGTTATAACTGCACATCATGGGCAAGGAATAAACACAACCCTTAGGATCCTAGGGGACCCTAAATTCTATAGCTGATATTTACATACTGACAGCTTAGAGCCTTATATATTCACTATGAGGCTGAAAGGGGTGGATAGTGTCCCTTTAAAATAAGGTTTATCAGGGGTATATATAGATATATTGTATATATGTTAGAGTAAGAAAAATAACTTATAAACAGAAATTCTACTATATAAAGTAATTATATAACCATTCAAATTCACACGTGGGTCATTAAGTGGTAAGTAACAAACAACAGAGAAAAAAATTAGACACGTCTCAAATCTCTGATTCTTGCTGGCTGCTTTTCCCCCTAGGGAGCTGAAAAGTATCTATTAATATTATAGAGTGGGCTGCTCAGTTACAAACAGCCACTCTGATGCGTAGCTACGTGAAATGCCTGCCATACATTTAAGACAAATAAAAATTAAAAGCATAATTTAAGTTTAGGTTTGGGGGGTGGATTTAAAAGATTTTATACAAAATGTATTAATGCAAAATATTGGCCATGTTGTTGCTATATAAACCTGCTTGTGGTTAATATTAGCAGTTTGAGAGGTGTACAGGATGGGAATAAACAGCACTTTTGACTTTCAGTTCATCAGTGAGCCTGCCATACCCATTAGTACTTGCCATTTTTTAAACTTCTCTGCATATAGATTTTATAAAAAAGTAATAAAGAGAGAAAGAAAAGGTTCCATGGATGTCTGTGTCTAAAGAATTCCAAAGAGATGCTTTTATTTATAAGTATTAATTAAAATAAGTTCTATATTAATGATGTATGTATATATTATTTCTCCCATTTTATTTGCAAAAGTGTGTGCCTTGAAATCAAATAGTCTTGTGGTTATATTCAGTTTAATCAGATGTAGGACATAAATTAGATGCTGTGGTGATTTCAGGACTACTTCATTAACTAGACTGCTTTAGCCTAAGATTTTCAAAAAAACAGGAAAATCAAGCTAAGCATCAGAAGCCATATTTAGGCATCTAAAATGTGGGCAGATTGCTAAAAATGCTCAGCACTCAGCTACATACAACATGGTCATAGAGAAGCCCACCCTTAAAATGCTGAGCCTGTCACTCTGCACCTTGGAATATGAATCTACTTGCTTAGGTATGTGCATATAGATTTTGGGACCTAACTTTAAGCTCCTCTCTTAAAAACTGTGTTCTTAGTTTTTTTAAGATATTCAGCCTATATTCCTCATGCAGTAGTTGTAATGCCATCAATACTACTGTTGTGTAAAAATCCCTTATTTCATAGAGCCAAGGTTTGCCAGCTATGCTCCGTGAACCACTGTTCATCTTCAGAGCCTTTCATAGTGTCCACAGACTAGAGCATTTGACAAACAAGCAGAGGGCATGGGGTACTCGGAAAGGAGATGGTCCAGGAGGGAAAATGAAGTAATGTGCAAAATGGAAGAGTGGGAAAACCACCAATAGCTGTGCATGACCTGCTGGTATGTGTACACCTGTTGTACACCCTGCCACACGAATGCAATGCCACTAAAACCAGTGGGC
Organism: Alligator sinensis; assembly: GCF_000455745.1. NCBI lineage: Eukaryota > Metazoa > Chordata > Crocodylia > Alligatoridae > Alligator > Alligator sinensis. The sequence goes on from NW_005842353.1 coordinate 130,098, forward strand.
TGACCCTTGTTAAAATTTGGTGGCCTGTGGCATGTATGGAGGCACAGTACTTAGGGCAGAGTTGATGCAAGTTTTGCTAGGAATAAACAGTGTCATTTCAACTATATTTACATCAGTAAATTCACAATGACACTTTCTGTTTCCTTGGACCTCTTTTGTCACAGTGCTCTATGGAACAATTTTTGTTCACACAAGTCTCTTCTAAATTTCAGCTGTAAACAACAAACTCAATTCTTTTTATGTCTCTTACTCACTACCTAATAAAGGAATAAGCCTAAATGTTAGAATGTATGGATTTTCTGTGCCGTGCTGTCCCACCACCTGTTGACCAGCACCTGTTTGTCAGTAGCAGATCAGCATCCATTAGGATCCAGACTCTTCTGGTAAACAGCTGTTTGCTTAATATTTTCATAAATAAAGGTGAACAATACTGGCAAAACAATCTATTTGGTCAGTGGTGGTTTAAAGTCAAATGCATGACCACAGTGTTTGAAACTGGGACTGCTGTACTTAATGCTCTTTGCACATACTTGTGTTAATAGACCCAAGAGAAAAAACACAGAAAGGGAAAAATGCCTTCTCTTAGCACAGCATGACCAAACAGAAACCTAAAGCCTGTGGAAACAGGTCCCATGGCCTGAACAAACTACTGTTTGAGGTTCCTAGGCTAGTTTGTTTAAATCTACCTCAAGTGTCTCTAAACTGCATTGCAGCCTGCAATATAGACTCAAGCCGCATACAGGCATTCATTTCTATTGGAAGATATTTCTTCCAGTAGAAAAATATCAGGCAAGCTCTCCAGGCAGGGGGCTGCTCCTTGGGCCATCCCCACCCATAGGGAGCTCATTACTGGTCACCCTGTTCTCTCTCCTGACTGGGTGGAGGGAGGCTGTCAATGTGGCAGTTGCCACAGAGACCTGGGAAGAGCTCCCACCCTAAGAGAATGCCTCCTATTGCAATCCTGCCATTCAGCTGATTGACAGCAAGGGGTATTGCACTATGGCAGGGGCCCTTACAAGTCTCCCCTGCAGGAGAACAGCCTTTGCTCCTTGAACTTCTCCAGCTTGACCTGGAGAAGTGTGGGGAGGGGCATTCAGCCATTGTGGCAAGGCATCCTGCCTCACCCTGCACTGCTCTGGACTGACCCAGGGGTCAAGAGTCAGGCATGCACAGGCTTTTCCTAAGCCTCCTCTGTCTTTTAAATTGTCACCCCCCCACCCCCCACAGGGATGGCAAGAGCAAGCCTGCAGGAGCAGGGAGTAACAGGTGAAGACACTTTCCCATTTGCAACTCCATTCCATTGCTTTCCACTGCTGCCCAGCTGAGTGGTAAGGCAGTGATTTAAAAGCTGGTGGCTGGGAGCAGGGTAGCTCTACTCCCAGCCACTTGCTTTTTAAATCATAGCCCTTCTGCTCAACAGGGCAGTGGGGAAGCAAGCAGCTTGCAGCTGGCAGCTGACAAAGCCCCTGCCTCTTCCTGAAACTGGGCACTGCCTGGTTTAGAGAAGAGGCAGGGAGCAGTGGCTGCTACTCCCCTCCTCTCCCATCCTGTGAGATGAGGGGGGTGGCTGCCCCTGCACCTTTTCAAGGCTAAGGTGACCCCATGTCTTGGGAAGGAACAGGTGCCTTTCCCCCAGCTCTACTCCTCCTGGTACCCAGGAGGAATTAAGTCAAGGGAAAGTGTACAGACATTTAGTCTGCTGGGAAAAACTCTTCTGGGAGCCATTTAACCCTGGTTATTCCAGGGTTAGTTTTCTCCAGGAGCTCTGGGAGCAAAAACCTGAATATCTGTGCACCTTTACCTTCTATGGAGAGAATAGCAACTCTCCCAGTAGAAACTGTACGTCTGTTTCTAGCCTAATTGAAATGGGTGCTAGCCTGGAGAGAGGGTACCCTAGCTGTTATCAGTCCCTTTTATCAGATATTTATAAATTCAAAATAAACACCATTAGGGTAGGAGCAGGGGCCTTTATTTCCCTTGTGTGTCTACTTTTAGACATATATATTATACTTAGATTCCTTAAAGAGAAATTGGATTTGGATCTTGGTCTCCTGCACCCTAAAAATTGTTCTACCTACCAAGCTAAAGAGTCAAGCTCCAGTGAATGGTTAGTTATTTATATACAAGTGGAACAGCTCCAACAGGAAAGAGTCTCATTCCACCAGCATCAACTACACATGCTGAAATTTGTCATTGCAATAGAGAACAACCCTATCAAGGGTGAAGGGATTTACCTGAGATCCAGCAGGAGACCTGATTTCAAATCCCTGCTCTGACTAATTTTGAATAAATAATTACCATGTCACTGGGCCACAGAGCAAGACTGATTTTAGCTTGGCAGTTGTAAAAGTTACCTGAGATGTCAGTCCTTGAGGCAGGTCCCTAAAAGGAAATATGTAAGGCAAGAACTTGAACCTGGATGTCTCACTTAGAGGGTGAGAGCCTTCATTACCAGACTATTTTGGGGTCACCTTTAGATTCATGTTTGGGTCTTGTTCTGATGTGTAAGGAAAACAGTCTTCAAGACCTCTGAATATTATAATGGAATATAATTCTTGTTTTCTTGCCACCCTGAGCTCTGAATCCAAGTGAGGTCTTTAAGCTCCATTATTATTTAAAAAATGAAAACCAACAAATAATTGTAAAACCATGCCACATAGGCAAAATAGTGCCTCCTTGTTAGCATAGGTACTAATTATAGCTTATGAAGCCAAGATCTTTTTTCAAATTTAGAAAATACAGATTTTAGGTTGATATATGGCATGAACTATGAAGATTTCAAGGTCAATGGTTTATATGTTCTGATTGCAAAAACAGCAGTGCACAAAACAGCTGCAAATCTACAAATGTTGAGATACTTGTTTGATGAGAAACTCAGTTTAAATTGTATTTAATATTAATTAAAAAGTCAGGAGTTAAAATTGCTTTGGCCTTACTTGAAAGAAAAGTAGAAGGCTTCTTTCTTGAGCCAAAACATTTTGGATCATGTTTTCATACTGTAGTCACACAAAGCTTTTAATTTTACAAAGTGTTTTGGAACACAGTTTATATGAAAGATACTCTTCCAACTCAAGTCATAATGTACTGAAAATGTGGTCAAATTTGACTCGCACCTTTTCCTATTAATAGTAAAGGATATGAGGAATTACATGATAAATAGAAAACCAGTGTTAAGTGGGCCTTTTTATCATCGTATCATGTTCTTTCTGAATGATCTGATCATGTCTTCAGATAGGGTTGCCAGAGAAAGTTTATGGGTGAGACTCTCAAGAGACATTAGGCCCTTCACTGCAATCTGGAGCCAGGCACCTGATTAACTTTTAGAAAGGGATCTCTGCTTATTGGCTTTTGTAAATCTCATGCTAAGACATGTAACCCTCTACATACACTGTATAGGTAACCGGGGTTCCTAACTCAGGGCTTATCTCATTGCTAAAAGTTAAGCAGTAAAATGCAGACCATTGCAAAACCTCAGCTGCCTTGTTGATTTAGCCTTACCAGTCTAAGGAGTTAGACGTTGCAATAGGAGTTGAATACCTAGGAGCTTTTGACAATATCACAATATGCCTCTTTAGGGTGCCTGAATGTTTAAAAAATGTGGACTTTCAGGAAGTCTCTTCTCCATTATTTAACTATTTATATGAAGTGGACAGGTCTAACAGGAGAAGTTGAGAGACAAGCTAAACAACTTTGAAGATTTTTAAATCTTTCAGTTCAATATGATCAATCATAATCAATATATGGTACATACATGTTAGGGCTGTGTGAAGCTTCAGTTGTTGATTTGACTCGGAGGAGATTCGGCCCAATTCGGCAGCCAAATCTCCAAGTCCAAATCAAATCGGGAGACCAGTTAAAAGGTCTGAATTGATTCAAAGCCTCCAAATCAATTCAGAAAAGATTTGGAAAAGATTTGGAGATTTGGGCAGTCCCTGCTCACCGCCACAGGAAGCTGGACCTGGGCTCTGTGCCAGTAAGTGGGGGGGGAGGGGCTGGAGGAGAGGGGAAGGGATCATGGGGGGACTCCCACCAGGCCCCATCCCCTACCACCAGGCCCCAGCATCTTGGCACTTAAAAAAAACCCCAAAACCTTGCACTCACCAGCTGCTGCTGTGGCTGTCAGGGTCTCTGGGGCCTCATGGTAGAGCCCTGCCCGACACAGCACAGGGCAGTGGAGATCAGTGGGGATAACCCCCTCTCCCCCGCCCCCCGACCTGGCAGGAGCTGGTGCATGTGGGGCTTTTTTTTTTTTTTTTTTTTAAGTACTGGGACACTGGGGCCAGGTGGGGCAGCCATTGACGGGACTGGGAGAGCGGGCAGGGTATGGGGCCTGTTCAATTTGGAGATTTGCCCGATTTGGTGGTGGCCAAATTTCAGAATCAGATTCAGCCAAATCAATTTTGGACAGTGATTTGAATCACAGAATCGAATCACTCTTCCCCCAAATTGGCCAAATCTGAATCTGATGTGAATACTGGCTACTTTGCACAGGCCTAATACATGTCTTACTCCCCACCCCCTCTAATTTGTGTGGGAAACTGCTTCAGGCTAAACAGTTGACATTTGAAGAGAATAAAGGCATTTCCAATATATTGTACTGTATTGGGTCACAGGAAGAGAGACAATGCTTTTCTGCATACCAGACCAATTATATAGCTGGCTATTCCTAAGTACTTGAGTAAACCAAGAGCTAAGGTCGAACAATATTTTACAGACTTAGATGCATTAAAGCATAGCTGATGAACTTTTGCATATTTTCATAAATCTAGCAAACCAGCAATTTATTTCTTTGTTTTGGCACTATTAAATATTTTCACTCATCTGTTGGAATTTTTAAAAGAGCATGAACTAGTACTCAGCACCTAAGCATGTTAGATGTATTTTGACAGTAGATTGTCTATGAATATGAGACTGAATCCTATTTCCATTAGAATGACACAAACAACTCTTGTGGCTATCAAATGTCCAAGAATGGAACACAATCTATTTCAGTCTTCCCCCAGGTTTAGACCACTTAATTTCATTCATGAATATTGCTAATGATTTTGTGAGATGCTTTAAGTTTCTTGGTTCTTATTATGATTATCAGTAGAATAAATGTGACAACTGAAGTAGATTCTACATGGCATTCACAACACTCATTCTTATCAAATACAAAATGTTCACAGCCATATCTCTCTCTTATGCTCCTCCTAAAGTTTGTAGCTCAGGAAGAGAAGCCATTGAATACATCTTCAGAAAGGTATAATGTTATATAACACAGCAAATCATAGGAACTGCTTGGACTACTGAGTCTGATTCCATGAGTCCCTGAGTCTTACCTGTAGAACCATCATCCACCCAACAGGGCTTCCCAAGGGTCCAGAAATTTGGTGGAGGGGGGAGTGGTGGCAGCATTAATTGCCACTTTCCTGCCGCCAAGCTTCTAGACCCATGGGGATTCCTGCAGGATGGATAACATGGCTCTGTCTCCAGATCATGCCAGCATGTGACCAGATCTAGATACTCAGGATCAGGCTGGTATGAGGGAATAGGCTGGCATGTGACTGGATCTAGGAGCACAGGTGTGGGCCAGCGTGTTGGTTCAAACCTGTGGATCAACCCCACATACCAACCCCATGCAGCACTTGAACCATGGACAAATCCCATGCCATTCATCCAGCCCATGGGGTCAGAAGTTTGGGTGCCACTGATCTAGTCCAACCCCCTTCCTGAGGCAGGATCTTCTGTATGCAAACCATCCCAAGCAAATCCCTGTCTAACCTATTATTAAAATAACACAATCAACCCTACTGGAAAACTACAAGGCATAGCACCCTACCCTGCCACAGGTAAGGGTTGTTAAAATGTGCTTGACAGATCCAAAAACACACTTTTTTACAGGGTACATTTAATTTTTAAGCAATTTTGAAGATTTGTCCTCTGTGAAATCTGCCTCCGTATCTGAGATGTCCCCAAAGAACAACAGTGTTTAGACTGAAGATTTTGGTTCAGGGTGATTTCTGGTTAATACTGTGGATTGCAATTTAGACCAGGGCAGATAAAATATCCCAGTGGTCACTATATGAGGTTATGACCATATGTATAGATACATAATGTAGAGTATTATCCAAGCTTAAATTATGTATTAGAGTGTGTGTGTGTGTGTGTGTGCGCGCGCATGCACGTGCGCACATGCAGGCATGCATAAATGCATGCCCATGTGTCTCACAAGGTTGTTTCCTCATGCACAAGAGACATTATTTATAGAAAATATATGTGAAATATATGCAAAAGACAGATATCTTTGATAATTTGTGAAAAAAGCACCATGGAAATGTTTACTTCCAGAAAATATGTGCTTTAAAGAGTTATTGGCATTGCACGTGAAACTGAAGACTTGATCCTGAAGTCACTGAAATCAACAGCAAAACTCCCATTTACTTTAACAGTCTAGGATCAGGACTTTAATCATTATGAAAGCTTTGTAGTTCATTGAAGATACGGAGTTGCTGCTTGTGAAATCAGTTAGGGTGTAATATTGAAAAGCACTCTTCAAAGCCCCCTCAGTTCTCACTGAAATCCCAGGGAACTGAGAGCATTTGAGATCTTGCAAGAAAGAGGACTCTGAGTCATTATTGCCTCAGGGATGAAACATTCTTCCTGAAACACACCTAAAGTGTTTCTAGCACAGATGTTTTCATCATCATGCTCCCACTGTTTTGCCAGAATGTGGGATTCCAGATCAACTCTGCAGGTGTCAGTAAGATGTTCAAGGCCATAGTCATTTGCCTGCCCCTTTTCAATGGCTCTGCAAAGATTAAAATAATAGTAGTTCCTCTGTTAATAATTCACCTAGCATGGGGGAACACTTACCAACTGGAACAGCTCTTATAAAGGACTTGCAGCCAATACTCAAGGGATGCACTGAATATGGGAGGAGATTTTGAAGGAATACAAAGACTAGCTGGCATACACTACACAAATGAAAATGGTCAGCTGCCACAATGGAGAGCAGCTTTCAGTTACTCTAAAAAGTACTGAGCCTTGAGTTGATTCAGAGCTGGATGGATGTAAGGAAGCCAAATATCAGAGAGTACAGAATATGAGCAGTAGATGAGTTTAAAACAGCAGCAGTTTCTACAATGGCAAAGTACGTATCATCTTCATAGACAATATATTAATACTATTGTATCAATACTGCCTGACATTTATTCTGTGATTTATTGACAATAGTCCAATGGCTGTTTCAATTCAACCCTAAATCAGATTGGTTTAGGCAAACCCGCTTCTTAAATGTGTGTTTACAACTACACATTGTACTTGCAGTCTCACAAAAAAAGAAATTCTGAATATAGAAACACTGCTAGTGAAACAATGGAAATATCATCTGCTAATCAAAATGAAATATAAAACATGGCTATCCTTTAAACTGACACAGCTATTTATGAAAAACAGCTCATAGGGCCACCTTCACAGCTGGTGTAAATTGGTATAACTACACTGAATTCAATAGAGCTAAGCAGGCTACACCAGCTGAGGATCTGTCCCCTACACCATCTGTGCTATCAAACTGTACTGAATGTTAATAATGTCAGTTTGTTTCCAATTGTGGAGGCAACTGTTTTCAACAGTACAAACATCAGATACTAGCAGTGTCAATGCATGCTATCACCAACATGCACTCAGTTATGTGAGCAATCACAGTTGTAGAGTCCCCAACATAGTCCAGTAAAGTCCCAAGTATCCTGCTTATTTTTGAAAATGGGACTTAGGTTTTTTTAAGTCACCTTGGTGAAAATGTTATCCTCAGTCAAGGTCCATATGCCAGATGAGCCCCCCCACTACATGCAGCATCCCCTACTACCACTACCATGTAGGCAATCCCCTATCCACTACTGCCTCACCAGTAATTGTCTGCCCTCCCCCTCCTACACAGATTGGAGTAGCACAAGCCCTTTCACTCAAGCCTCCCCACTGCTACCACTGCACAGGTGATCCCACTCCCACCCTTGGCACACAAACAGTGCAAGCCCCTTCCCTCCTCCTATGTGAGCACCTCCCCCCACTTCTCTTACTGCCAAGTGGATGATCCCTTCACCACCATTGCCATGTGAGTAGTGCAAGCCATCCTGCCTAAGCCCCCTTAGTGATATCACCACATGGGAAACAAGCTCACTGGGCCTCCTGCCAGGCTATTCAACCCCCAAAGACCCCAACTACTGCCCTAGCTGCTGAAGCAATGGGAATAGTGGCAGCCAGGTAGGAGATCAGGAGCTATGTGTTAACCGCTTGTGGGCCAAATGCAGGTGCCAGGCCACAGCCTTGAACCTGGCACCTTGGTCTGACAGTATGGCTATTCATCTCAGCCTGCTATTCCATGGCCAGCTACCCAGGAGGGTCAAAGACTTCCTCTACATTAGGTCTAGCAAGACAAATTATCCAAGGAACTTTTTCAAGAGGAATTAATTATGGGAGCACAAGGCAAGATTGAAACTTATAAGGTGGCTTCAACTCTCAGGAAGTCTTGCTCCCCCTGTCCCTGCCTCCCCACTGTGCCCCTACCACCTGCCACTCTCACCTGTCCCTTTTGCCAGCCCTGGTGCCTATCCTCCCTGGCCACTTACTCATCTGCTGCCTGCCTCTCCAGCCCCCATAGCTTTGTGCTGTGCTGACTGGTGCCTTTTCACCAGTTCCTGCACTGAGATCCTCACCACCCCAGGGCTCACACTATTATGTTCCTCCACACCATGTTCCTCGCTGCTGTGGGTCCCGCACCAAGTCCTGTGCTATGTGTGCTGGGGCCTGTACCACTGCATGCTTTGCTGAGTAGATTCCTGCTACCTCTTCTGACTGCAGACGCTGCATTTTAACTTGAAACTTGGTTTAGCCATGTTGATTGGGGGGCGTGGAAATATCTCAGGTGCAAGTAAATCTGGTATTTTGAAGTCCTTAAGATGTATTCTCCTTAAAAGAAAATCTCCTTGTTACATCCATGGTGAATCATCCAACCAAATTTTGAAGCCACTGACAGTGGAAAAGGCAGATAAGTATTGAAGAAAATCAAAACAAACCCTTTCCCACAAAAATATCACCTACTGGACAGAACAATCATATTGAAAACACATTGACCATAAGTTAAGAGGCAGTGACTTGGATGACTACACAGTCTGGTGGGTGGCGAATTGGCTAGAGGGTTGTACCCAGAGAGTCGTAGTGGATGGGTCGGTATCAACCTGGAAGGGCACGGGCAGTGGGGTCCTGCAGGGCTCGGTCCTTGGACCGATACTCTTCAATGTCTTCATCAGCGACTTGGACAAGGGAGTGAAGTGTACTCTGTCCAAGTTTGCGGATGACACAAAACTGTGGGGAGAAGTGGACACACCAGAGGGCAGGGAACAACTACAAGCAGACCTGGACAGGTTGGACATATGGGCAGAAAACAAAAGAATGCAATTCAAGAAGGAGAAATGCAAAGTGCTGCACCTAGGGAGGAAAAATGTCCAGCATACCTACTGCCTAGGAAATGACCTGCTCGGTGGCACGGAAGCGGAAAGGGATCTTGGAGTCCTAGTGGACTCCAAGATGAACATGAGTCGTCAGTGTGACGAAGTCATCAGAAAAGCTAATGGCACTTTATTGTGCATCAGCAGATGCATGACAAACAGAACCAAGCAGGTGATACTTCCCCTCTATCGGGCGCTGGTAGGACCGCAGTTGGAATACTGCGTGCAATTTTGGGCACCGCACTTCAAGAGGGATGTGGATAACCTGGAGAGGGTCCAGAGAAGGGCCACTCGTATGGTTAAGGGCTTGCAGACCAAGCCCTACGAGG
>NW_005842353.1:139995-151900 GCF_000455745.1 Alligator sinensis
TGGACATTAGGAAGAACTTCTTCACAGTTAGAGTGGCCAAGGTCTGGAATGGGCTCCCAAGGGAGGTGGTGCTCTCCCCTACCCTGGGGGTCTTCAAGAGGAGGTTAGATGAGTATCTAGCTGGGGTCATCTAGTCCCAGCCCTCTTTCCTGCCTATGCGGGGGGTCGGACTCGATGATCTATTGAGGTCCCTTCTGACCCTAACATCTATGAATCTATGAATAACAGTTCCACGTGGAGGTCCATGCAGTCAATGAAAAGCATAGTTTTAGTGTGGAACTTTATGGGATGAACACAAGATCTCAGTAGGGAGAAGAGGGAGTGGATCCATGTATTTGGGAATTTTATCTGGTAAATCTACAAAATGTATTGAACAGAACAAGGTCCTGATTCCTATTCTGGTCATACCTCACTGCCAGGGAGCATAGCTTACTGCAGTCATTGGCCTTTAAACACACTCCTAGCTGCAAAACCACAGTGATTTGCTACTTTGTAGATCTTTAACCACTCCCAGGATTCCTCTCCCAGTCAGCAGAAGTCATAGGTTTCCTTTTAATCCACAAAGCTCTTTGGCAGATGGGGAAATGGAGTGTTCACCTTGTACAGGATTCTTTTCCTTTATAAAGCATAGCAAGGAGAGGATGACTTAGTCTCATCTAAAATTTTAGAAGCGAGTCTTCAACCAGTGTAAAACAACATCGCTGCATATTTTAATGGATATATATAGATATATCTATATATATATCTATCTATATATATATCAATTTGCTACAGCTGTGCTTCAACACATTGTCCAGTCTGGTTACAGCTGCTTCACAGTTTTCATCCTTCAGCCATGTCCAGTAGATGGACCCTATTAAAAATCTGTGTATTCTACAGCAAGCATTTTTTGGCTTGCAGTTGACACTGGAAATGTGAAAATGTTCCATGTGAGGTGCTCTTTGCATTCTTGACTTTTTCTTGTTATATTAATTTGTTCAGCTAATACAGATTCAGATTTATTTTAGGGTTGTTCAAGAAGATTCCTGTTCTTTTGCGGGTATGTTTACATGTGCTATTAATGTGAAACAACAAACTCTGGAACTAATTGTTCTGGAGTTTATTGCTCGTGGGAGCACCGTTTGAACATATTGATCCAGGTTGGGGCAGCCTTGGCCAGCAGGCAGTTCACAGGGTCAGCTTGCCAGCCTGGGCCTGCTCCCTCAATAGAGCAGGCCCAGCTCAACATGCTGTGGAGGGGCTAGCTGGGACACAAGGGTACTCCAGTTTGGGGTTAGTGAGCAGGCAGTACCCCACACTGACGCCCCAGTCAGCTGGGGCAGCATCTATACGTGCATTGCTGTGGAGTTAATTCATCTACTCTAGCCTAATAGGGGCGCACGTGTAGACATGCAGCATTTACTGTGGAGCTAATCAGTCTAATCCACAGTAAGCTTCTCGAGTAGATGTGTCCTGTATGTATGTACTGCTTCGAGTTCTGGAATTATAACTCTGGTATGTGTAGATTTATTTTACTAGAGTCCATGGGTATGTCTACTTACTCTACCTCTGTATTCCTGTTATGACTGCCATAAAAATATGTGCCATGCTCAGTCCCTCCTCCAGTTCTGCACCCTCTGAACTGGAAAGTGCTCCAGGGACACACTCCACCTTTACTGCCTCTCTCAAGATGCCTGTCATGCTTGTGAATTGCATGCGGGGATATCCCCTGAGCATCCTACTCACTTCAGTTCCAGGTCTGGAGTATGTGGAGCAGGAGCAGGTATGGTAGAAGGCGGCATAGTCCTCAGCCTGACAGTGTTCAGATTCATATCTCCGACTTTGGGAAATTTCCTAATCACAAACCTATAGATTTCTATGGGTAGGACACTCTTCAACCTTTCTGTTGAAAGTGGAGCATTGTTCAGAAACAAATTCAAGTTTCATCAGAATAGAAAGAGAAAGCAGGAAAGAAGTATGCCTTTCTACTCCAGTCATAAATGCACTCAACAAGTGAGATCTGAACTGTAGTCCCTGATTCAAAGACTATTAGTGAACTGTGTATGACAATTAGTATTTAATAGATAATTCTATTCCCTCTCCACTTGAAAAATGAGTAGTGCCCAATACTAACTTTATAAGGAGCACAATTCTGTGTGTGTGTGTGTGTGTGTGTGTTAGTTGTGTCCTGAGAATGTCTACTGGGTCGACACTTTCAGAGTATCACTGTACTGCTTTTGCATACTTAGGTTGCTACTGAGAAATAAGACCCACTCTTCATGCTCCAAATATGGAAGTGCAGCAGTGGGGACACTGACAATGCCCTCACATCTTTCTCTGGCATTCTTGAGAGAATGGCAAGTGGGCACCCCCAAACCATCCTCACTATTGCATTTCTGTGTTTGGAGTTTGGTCATGTTTTGGTGGCAGCCTCATGAGCAGGGTACAGCCAATGTCAGCATACCCTAAAGGGATTTTAAAAAGGAACACCTGATTTTTGGACCCTCATGAACAAGATTCATTGCATGAATTCATATTTAGTTTCTCAGTCCTGTCAAGACTGAGGTGCTTTTGGGAACTTCAGGTGCCTAGGCAGCTTTACTGTCAAAAACTGAGCCACCTATGGAATTTAGGTATTTCCAGGGTTGGACAACAGAAGACCAGGTGTTTTCAGGATTGCAGTTTTGAACTTGCCTCAGACCCATTTAGGCCGTAAGGACTTGTGCACCTGGGGCATTCTGTTTTTATGGATGGCTAGATGAGTAAGTCTGGTGTAAGTTAAACAATTAAGTTTCAATAGTGCCAGTTACAGGTTGGCATTCTATTTCTGGATGTGCACATTGGTATTCACATGCATAGAGCTACATATGCAGAAACAGATTGCCAACCTGTGCATAAGTGGCATTTTTGGGATTGAGATGATTATGCAGATGACCAAATCTGTTCATCTAAGCATCCAGAAAAGAATAGAATGCCACCCACTGATGTATCCAGAAGTCTTCCGAGCACTGGCATTCATTCCAACAACTATTGAGCACATGAGCTGATGACCATAGCATGTGAGTTTGCAGAACTCTCTCTTTAGGTTGTTTACAGAATAGACTATTGTGTATAAAGTGTGGGTATGGATTCAATCTCTGTCACTATGTGGTGATGGGGGTTTATGATATTTGCAGTGTTTATTTCATTTGGCTCACAAATCATTACAGTTCAACAAAAACAACTACCAATATAAAGATTAAAAATATAGATAAGCAGGATAGCAGACAGCTTAATGCACCTCAAAAAAACCTCAGGGAGGCATCAGTATATACACTGGCGAACTTTGATCTTGCTCTGTCCTCAGTTATTTAAATTTGTGCACTAAAATCGAGTGCCCAATATAAAGAGCTATTAACCACATCAAGCATCGTTGGTGGTCTGATTTAAACTAATAAACTCCCAGAGTATCCTTTCCTCCCAGTTAACTTTGTACTAGTTCTCGTGCAATGGTTTAGAAGGCTTTTATAGAAGCAACTCTTGCTCCCTTTATTCTACATTCATGACTTTGTCTGTCCCTGCTTCAATGGCTATCCTCTCCTCTTACAACTGAGTAAGCATAAATTTAGGGGAACTCCTCTTGAGGACAAAAAGTTAAGGGAAATGGATGGTTTTGCCCTGCTGCTTTCAAATGGTGGTGTTTAATTAATAAGCCAAAGACTACAGATCTTTTGAGGGGCTCCTGCTGAGAAGAGGAAAACAGCATCTATCTATTTATGGTCCTTATATATAGCTCCCATCATCATAATATCTAATATCTGTACAGTATTTGGTATATTTATCCCTACTTATTGGATACTGAAGTCTGTCCCACTGCCACTTAACCCAGAAAAGTCCATAATCACAATAGGTTTCAAAATTAAAGTTCTCCAAATGCCTACAGATTTCCTTTGGGCATACAGAGAGTTTTCTCAGTCTCAGCAGAATTGAGCAACTAGGCACCTACCTAACTTCCATCCTTGCCAGGATTCACAAACTTGGCTTTTCTCCACCTATCTTGAATGGGGGCCTCTCATCCAACAGGCATTCTCAGAACATACCTACCAGATTAGGCTCCATGCAAAATCTTTCAAAATAAAAGAAGGGACAAAACAGTGCCTCTGCTCTTCTTAATATACAATAGTTTAGTGGTTAGAGTACTCACCAAGGGTGTGGGAACCATGATTCAATGTCCTCCTTTGATTCAAACCCATATTTTAGGTTTATATTGCATGAAATACATAATCAGTTCTTAGAATAGTGACTAGAACCTCAGACTCCCTCCTGCTCCCTAACCGCTAGAGGTGAAGTTATACATTACATTTAGACCATACTACTGGAATTTGAAACATGAGTATCTGCATGTTACAGCTTGTTAACTTATGTAAAGTGCCCTTAAAGTTACACTAATTCAGGCAAAGGTTAGCTTTGGGCCATGCAACCTAACTCTTGTTGGGGCAACTTCATTCTGTTCCACAGAGATAAAATGAGAAATTTTCAGTCCTCCAGCATCCTAAGATGCACCACTCCCAGCCCTCTCTGCCAAGCCCAGGTGTCCTGCCATGCATTATATGGATAGCCAAGACTCAAAGTTTGTGGCACTTGGATCCATATTTTCCAACTCTAAGGTTAGCATCCTAAACATGGAAGTGTCTTTCCTCTCATACCAAAAAGATGACATGTACATCCATGTACTAGTTTAACTGGGGTTGGGCAAGAGAGGTCACCATCCCCAGGCACCAACTTAGGAGCTTGCACTCCAGCAGCAAGAGCACCCCCACAGCATTTCTTTTGCATTAGCAGCCAGTAAACAGACTCTACTGGAAGAGCAAGAGCTGGGGTGGACAGAACACACAGCAGCTGCAGGAGCAGTTGCCAGGGTCTGTTTTGGGTAAGAGATGTATACCTCCCCTCCCCCCTACTTACTACACAAACTCTGCTTGTTACACCATTGTGTCCATGCCTCCACTCCCCTATGCACAGCTTGCCTATGTTCGTTCTTCATGCTTTCTGCCTTGAAAACAATCAGGAAAGTAGATCAGAGCACTTACAAGGCATTAGAGCTCTCGTTGCAGTCCTTTGGGGTAATGTATTTATGTGCATAAAGTATAACTTACTCCTTTGTTTATGTAATGTGTACTGCTAAAGTGAGCTAGGAGTCGCTGGTTGAGTCAGAATAAGATGTATCCAGTTGGTAGCCCCACTTTAAAGGAGAGCAGCTGTCAAGAAATAGCTCTATTTTATGAGTACGGTATATAAAAAGATGACCCGTGTTGCTTGTCCTAGGGTCTATTTTATTGTGTGGTGGTACTGGAAGGCACTCCATGAAATGTTGTTTGCCACAAACATGCTAAGAAAGGAAAATGTAAAATGGAGTGAAGTATGTGTCTGAGATTGTAGTTAGTATGTCATTAATGTGGCCATTAAGTTTTCATGTTAAAATTTATTATGCTGTCATTACAGCACTTTTCTTTCTGATGCATCAATCCACTATTACAGTACATATTTGTTGACATCTCATCTGTTTTAGGACGGCAAATGATTACAAGTTACCAAGGAAACTAATAAGCAGTATGCAAGGAACGGGCTGCAGAGATCTATTGGGTAGATAGCAAGTCAATGTTGTTTTTAATTTCAATTAAATTACACCTACTTCTCATGTCAGTTTCAGAAAGAATTCACATAGCCATATTCATTTAGTAAAGGAAATGAACAGTATTTTGTGCATTGTACTGATGGAAAAATATATAAGGTTGTATTTTGCTAAAGGTCTTGTGTAGTACAATTTTATACAGATAGCAGTCTATATTATGTGAATTTGTGGGGTCGTGTTCTGTCCCATTTGGTTAGGCCATAAGACCATGTAACCATGCACATGCAATTATAAAAATCAGATATAGCAAGTGGTCATCTGACACCAAATCACATGCACCTGTCTCACAATAATTATAGTACAGAAAGGTTTGAAACTTGGCATTCCATTCCATTTGAGACTCCAAAATTTTGACCTCTGTTTTCATTTTAGAATGGCATAAAAAGGATTACAATGCTCTTCAAAATGATTTTTTGGAAAAAAATAATAAACATTTGAGGACAATCAAAATGTCAGTTTTGATAGAACTCCTTGTCTTCAACTCAGCCCTTATAAAACATTTTGGAATTCTTATTATTCTTATTCTACAAATAAATTCCAAAAATGATTTTGGAATGAAAAAGTAAAAATGTCATTCCAATACAGATGAAAAAGAATGTTTCAACTTTACTAAAAACCTTTGTTTGCTTTCCCCCCAAAAGTACATTTATTTAACATTTCCCCTCAAAAAGTTGCAGTTTCATTTAAATGGAATTTTCCCATTGAAAAGCCTTTCTACTAGTTTTACTATAATCCTTTTCCATGTGATAAAATTTACACTTTTTTTCCATAATCTCATCCTAAAGCTATTTTCCTTGCCAAGAGCAAAGGAGCCTTCAGTCAAATAACTTCCTTGATATCTGACACTTTAGATACCTTGGGGTGGGTGTGTGAATGTGTGTGCATGTGTGAAGGAGATAGACAGCATGAAAATGACACCAGGGGTTACAGAAGAATCCTCACAACACCACAGA
The DNA here is from genome assembly GCF_000455745.1 of Alligator sinensis. NCBI lineage: Eukaryota > Metazoa > Chordata > Crocodylia > Alligatoridae > Alligator > Alligator sinensis. Next base: position 146,599 of record NW_005842353.1, read on the forward strand.
AAAGGAAGTTTCAGAAAAAGCAGGCCAGAAGACCCTTTAAACCTGAACAGAAGGCTCCCACTTAGTGTAGGCCGGGGCTGTGGAAGACTTGCACAGGTACACCCCATGATTTTGAATAATCAGATAGATTAATTACTTAAAAGAGTTTTGTATAAATTAGTAGAATATGTAATTTTATTGTAGGGATGTTTTCTTGCGATTTCCCAGTTGGTGTAATAAAAGGTACCATTTTGGAACCAAGAGTTCTAGTTTTTTGTAAGTAATTTTAGTGTATGCTTTTACCAAATCATGTTGTTTTATTATTATACTGTTCTTTGGTATCATTTTAGTAAATGCTATAAATAAACTACTGTTATTTTAAAAAGAGAGGCAAGCCATTATGAGATATAATAATGGCCCATACGAGAAGCAGATATTGGCTGGGACCCAGTATGGTACCTGCAAGATGAGCTTCAAGTACACTTGCCTATTGCCTATTTGTCAGAATTTAGCAAATTCTGGGATCAATATAAAACCCAAGGCATTACAGTGGGAGTGATGATTTGATTCCTCTCAATTTCACAGAAAGACAACTTGTTCAGGTAACCAACATCCGTATATACACCTATTAAAAAGAAAAAAAAAAGAGGTGGGGGGAGTGTCAAAACTGTTCTCTCACTGCCATTTCCTTTCCTGCTGCCTCACACTTGCAGAATGCCCTCCCAGCGTGAAACACAATGTTTTACTAACTAGTGTTGCAGCCTCCAACTGTTCCTATGTTTTGAAATTTTATGTGCTCTACTCATACTAGAATAGAGTATGAAACCATCACTCTTGGTAAAACCGCCAAGGAGTCAACAAACCAACTAGAGAACAGAACAAATGCTACGGCCACCTACATGCTGCTTTAATTGAACAGCAGTAGTCATAACATACTTGGAGCTTGTGCTCATCTTTGTCCCTGTGGAAACAAAGAGATATGAATAGAACATGCCCACAGTGTACTGCCTGGGAAAACAAAGCCCAGGGGTTTTAGGAGGCAATAAATGCATTTCTAGGGCTCTGATCAGAATAGTATCCAATCAATCCAGTTAGGTACAAAAGTTTTTTGAGCTTTTTTTCCCATTGTGCACCCAGCTATCCCAATAAATGGCCTGACCTTGCAGCCTGTATCAGTAGGATTCCAGTATGAATGGAGCTCATGAAAATGTTATCAGATAATGATAACGTTCAAGAGCAGTGTAGTAACTGGATATAATTCTATGGCCTGCCTTATATAGGACATCAGATTAAAAATAAATTAATCCAGAAAAGAATGGAATTGCTAAACAACTTTTCATTAAAAAAATGTTGTCCAGGTTAAAGAAATATATTAAGGGTTTATTATTGTTGTTGCTGCTGTTATTATTATTATCATTTTGGTCTGCTTTTTGACCAGTCCTAGAATAAAGTCCAACAAATGTCTACTACAAAATCAGAACTACAACCTCTAAAATGTGAAGGACTGGAGATTAATTAGAAGCTTCCTGGATGGTAACCTTTGTATTTGAGAAAATGTTCTGTATCTGATTATTGTGGGAAAAAATATATAATAGGCATTGTGACAGGGGGCCTTTCCAAGGCCGGTCCAATCATTGGCCCACCTACCCGTCTAGGGCAGTCTGTCCACCAGACTGGGCTCCTGGGCCTTATGCCCCTTGGCCCTCTTCTCAGGCCCCATTCAATGGACCTGGACCCTGCTGCAGGCCATGGGCGACTGGTGCCTCTTGAGTCAGGGGGGGTATATGCCCCCCCAGCAACCAGTCAGTGACCAGGGGGGTTTCCCCCCGCGACTGATCACGCTGACCAGAGGGAGTCCTCCCCTGTGACCGATCTCACTTGCCAAAAAGCAGTCTCGCGCTTCCTGAAGTGGCTGCAGGACTTATGGAAGTGGCTGCGGCTGCTTCTGCTGCAGCCCCGCTCCCTGGCCCGCACTTGTGCACCACCTGGGAATGCAGCCATTCACCTGGTGGCTGTGCTCCCTGGCCAGCACTTGCAGGGGGGGCACCAGCTCTCCCATCTGCCTCCCCTTCCTGTTGCCTAAGCGGTGAGTGTGGCCATCAGGGGGTGCACCGGCACTCTCAGGAGGTCCACTTGCACCCCTGTGTACCCCGTGCACATCACCACTGCCTCAGGCCCCCCTCATTGGACTTGGGCCCTGTGTTTGTCTGTCAGAGTGTGCTCCCATAGCCTTTCCTCTCCACAGGGTACCCACAAGGCAGTGGGGGCTGCAGTTTTCCAGTGCCCCATCCTTGCCTTTCACTTGGGTGGCACTGATGTGGCAGTTCCTGGAGACTGCCCCATCACAGGCAGCCCCACCATACCATCCAACTCCAGCAGGATGTATTTTCAGGTCTTAACCAGGACCAGAAGGAACCTGCTCCACCCCATAGTTCCTACTTACCCTAACCTCCAGGTGTTCCAGGAGCAACAGATCTCTAGCTGGTTGAAGTTACTTCAGCAGCATCCCTGTAGCAACTGCCAGCTCTGCTCTCGGAGCCTGGTCTTATACCCAGGCTGCCCATCCCTCAATGAATCAGGCAGCCTCCTGTGGGGCTGGCACCTCGCCCAGCCTCACAACACTCCCCACTCCACCACCTGAGCCAGCTGGAGGACAGCAGGCCATTCCACTTTTCCACCATTCATCACCACCACTTCTATACACTTGTGCGCCATACTGTCCATCATGCTGCCCTCGCATCCCACCTAAACACTAAGCGGTAGGCCCTGCTCAGCAAGGGTGTGGCCGGGGCACCCTGGTGGCTCTGTACTCCACCCTCATCCCATGAACCCCTGGGGAAGTCAGCTGGTGGCTCCTCCAAAGGGCCATCACCATGGGCGTATATGTGGCAAACTTCATGGACACCCCAGTCTACTGTCCCTTCTATGGGCAGAGGGAGACCCTGGCGCACATGACCCTTCAGTGCACCAGGCTCTGCTCAGTGTCCCCCTTAGGCACACTTATTTTCATGTTTTGATCCTTTTACCCACACAACACTCCTATCCTGTTTTTTTTATTAGTTGTCTCAAGTACTTTGTTGTAGCAGTCATCCATTAGCCACCATACAATAGGGGCTACTAGTTAGCCGGGTGGGTCTTAGGGCCCACGGTATTTGAATGTTACAAATACACAGGCAGCCTCCTGGCTGCCATGTGACCACCTGATTTGGTCTGCTCCCACTTGCAGGCTGGTCTGCAGCCTGCTTAAGCCTTTAAAGTGGCAGGAACCCAAAGGTGCACTGCCACAGGGGTATCTACATGAGACACATTAATTCGCATTAGCCTAATTCAGGGGTGGGCAAAATATGTCCCATGGAAACATGTGGCTCCTCCAGTGCCAGAACCTCAGGTAAGTGGGCAGGGGGGTAGGGCAGGGGAGGACCACGGGCAGGGAAGGGGCCCGGGGAGAAGCAGCCCCTCCCCTGTTCCACGGCCAGTGCTGTCTGCTACAGCTGCTTGCAGCCCAAGCAGGGCTGTCCTGAGCAGGCACGGGCAGCCCCACGCAGGCTGCAAGTGGCTGCAGCATGGGGTGCCGGGCACGAGGTGGGGGCAGGGCTGCTTTTCCCGTGCTCAGCACCAGCTTGTAACCCACCCCCACAGCCAGCCTGGGCTCCACGCCAGCTCCAGGCTCACCTGTGGGCAGTATCTGTAGCCTCCCCACTTGCCACGCCAGGCAGTGTTTGCTGCTGCTTCCCACCCAGAGCTCATGTGCAGGGCAGCACAGAGGCAGCAGTGGCAAACACTGCCCGGCGTGGCAAGTGGGGGGGCCACAGCTGCTGCTACTGTGCAAAGCCCCGGCAGGTTAAAAGCTGGTGCTGAGCACGGGGAAGAGTGGCCCTGCCCCTGCCCTGTGGCCAGCACCCCATGCAGCAGCCACTCACAGCCCACATGGGGCTGCCTGTACACTCCCCACTTGCCCTAACATAGTCATGCTATTGGTGACTGGTATGTGAACCCTGAAATATTTCTTTTGGGGGCTGTGATTAGCAGAGGTGTAATGATCTCAGTTGAGCATCTTAGCATGTGCTCCAGGGTCAGAGCATTTTAATTAGTGCTGCAGGCTCCGATCTAACAAGCTCATCTAATTAAAACACTGAAGCATCTTGTGTATTTAGTGTCCTGTGCTTCACAATGGTAGCAGAGGCACTTTGACTATCGCTTGTTCAAAAAGGTTTAGTTAAAGCATCCCCGCTGCCATTTTTAAATGTGGGAATGCTGAATACACATGATGCCAAGGCTGCTGGAGTGTTACAATTAGTATAATCAAGTCTGCTGCTTTCTAATCAGGCATCGGGCACGTGTATACCAAGGTACCCAAGTGCCTGGGGTGAGGGCCAAAGGAGGGTGGATCAGGGTATGCTGACCACGATAGAGGGGGGTGGAGGGTAGGGCATAGATATGGGGAAGGGAAGTCTTACTTGCCCAGGTCATTGCTCAGTGTCATCACCATCAGCTCTGTTGTCAGTCTTGTGGCTGGACTTCCTAGAACTAGATCCCAGTACTGTTTGCTTCCTCCCTCTTCTCCCCATCCTAATACATATATATTGGGAGGGGAGTGGGACACTATTCTGCTTGCCCCACTTGCTCTCTCCCTTCAAGATATGTTGCTTAGCTCAGCCCTGCCTGGTGGCTGTGGCTTAGCAGTGGAAATGCAGTACCTTGGGTGGGTGCCCCACTTGCCCTAACATAGTTATGCTATTGGTGACTGGTATGTGAATACAGTGAGGCAAAAACACCCTTTCAAAACAGTTAAATATCAACAGTAGAAACAAAGCATAAAAGAGGAAGGTTTTTTAACTAAATTAACAGTCTGTTCATATCTCTGCCACTTCCCCCTATTCTGCAATTAGTCCACTTTTACCTACACCAGAATTCTTTATTTCCCTGTGTCCCTTGAACCTGGTCATATTGATTCATGTGCTGCTCATAGGGGGAGGACTGGAATGAACTTTAAATCACTTGATTTTTCTCTGCATTGTCTTTTTAAGTATTGGCAAATGGGTGGCTAGCACAAATCTTTGTTCTGCTGTCCTGCCTATAAGGTGGTGAGCATGTTCTGGAATTATCCCTGATAATCAAATAGCTAACCATGTAACAACTGGGTGGTCAATATGAAATACCCTGAGGCAGGAGATATGAGTGTAGCAATGGGGAACTAGTTGGGAGCAGCATTTGAATTACACTCAGACTCTTGAGGGCGGTCTACAGCAGTAGTAGTCAGAAGCTGGAAGGCTGGGGACTTTCATCTCTTATGAGGGAGCTCACCCTCCCAAGGCTCACCCCC
>NW_005842353.1:151931-152255 GCF_000455745.1 Alligator sinensis
CCCCCCCGCCCCATATTTCTAACCCAGGCTGGGACGGCCTTCAAAGTGCCATCATGAACCATTTCTTTATTATTGATGTGTAAAGTTGGAGCGGGTGGGAGGGGAGAGCTCAAGATTGGGTCTCTCGTAAAAGTATTGCAGAGGTAATTTAGATGCAACAGACACTGAAGCATTACCTAACCAGAGGACCAGAGGATGTCCCATGATGAGGCTTGTTCTTTTGGAGACAATGGACTGGGGCAAAGGAAATTTGTTCCAATGGAGACCCCATACTCTGGACAAATGAAGCTGTCCTGGACGGGAACATCTTGATAAAGGGAAAGA
>NW_005842353.1:152286-155542 GCF_000455745.1 Alligator sinensis
CCCAGCCAAAGGGGATTAAAATGAGAGAGGGGTGGTTAGAAAGAGCCCATGAAAATCTCAGCCTCTGGATTGGCTGAGAGAGTTTCTTTATAACCAGGAAGTTTTCCCCATCCAGCAAGAGAAGAGAGGTGGAGAGAGAGGTGCACGCTGTGGGGAGAGGACTTTGCAGGCATGACTGCAGTGACTCATCCTCCCTCTGGAGCCTGAAGGAGCTGTATTGAACTGCCAATGGGTCAGAGCTGCACTCACAGCCCTAGGACTCGAGTCAGGGCTTTGGAAGGAGCAGGATGATCTCCCTCAGGCAGCTGCCTGAGGAGCACATGAGCTTTTTGTGGGGAAGCAAGCCCCACAGTTAGTGTGTGCACGTGCATAATTCAAGGGAGTGGTGCACAGCTGCAGAAGTCTGACTTAGCACATCCCAGTGCTCAGGCAAGGAGAGGCAAGACTTGGGGAACTACCCCCAGTTGGATGGTGTGTGTGTGAACTAAAGGGAGGGGTGCGGGCCGCAGGAGACAAATCCAGTGTGCCCATGTGTTCACCCGTGGGAGAAGTGTATCTGCTTTAGCCTGCAGCCTGAGCCGTGCAGCCCACTGTGGAGAGGGCTGCGGCCTGGGGCAGTGTATATTGTGTGTTGCAGGGACCCAGAGGTGGGAGCAGCTGCCAGCAGTGCAGTGATGCCTGGGCCAACGTGGGAGGACTGTAGCCACAAAGGACCCTCCATGGTGCCAGTGGGAGGAGCTGGGGATTGTTTTGGGTGTTTTTTTTAATATTGAGCAATTTATTTATTAGTGTTTCAATGTCTAATTATTGTTCATGCTTCTCCTTTAACCTATATCACACCTGAGAGGTTATCAGTTTGTGAACCCTGTAGGCACCCAAGTGACTATCCCTGTATAACCAGTGCTCATTTTGTGTAATGTATATAAAGTTTTTTGGTAGCAATTTGTAATTTATGTCCACTTCAGATATATCTTATTCTGTATATATTTAAATTGTATTTAATTAAATATTTGTAAATAATTATATCTGTGGTTGCAAAGGGTTTATTCGTGTAAAAGGGGCCCTCCCTGCCAGAAAGCTTCATTTCAGCTCTTAGGAGAGACAAGTGAGGCGTATGTGACTGGGCACCCCAGGATACCAACACTCAGACGTGGCATGCAAGTAGCACCACATGCCAGGGTTGCATAGATATATCCATAAAGAAAGAAAATATACACAGTATTCCTTAAAATAGGCCCTGGGTGCCTCAAGTTGATCTTTCAAAATTAAGTAGACAGTTTTGACAAATTTAGCTTTAGTTTGTGTGTGCTTCAATTACTATTATGTGAAATGGGACTAGTAATACTGCTCTATTTTACAGGATTTTCATGAATATGACCTATTTACTGTTTGTAAAGTACTTAGATTCTGTGGAGAAAGCACTCTAGACATGCCAAGAAGTAAAAGAAAAAGATTTTTCCTTCAATTCAGGATTTTAAAAGTGTGCAATAAATAAGGATTCAAGCCACACACTGAATGAGAAGGCTAAAAAGACATATTAAATAAATATTCCTTCATTGAGTGAGGCTGGTCTTATATGAAGGTCTTATAACAGCACACAAACTCTGCATGTGTGGTTTTAGTGAAATATATATAAGAATGGCATAGGCAATTCTCCTACATTGGTGGTCCAGATTTTGTAATCCAGATCTGACACCTTTGCGTATCTCAGGAAATGGCTGAGCACTGGCTGCAAACAGGAATCAGATAATTTCAGTGTCAAAAGGGAACCAGTACTGCAGTAATAATATTGTCAGCATTACAATGGCATGTTCCTTCAGTGACTAGGAAATTTGTTATGTTTGCAAGGACTTAAATATATACAGGAGACCCTTGTCATTTGCAGGGGATACGTTCTCAAGATCCCTGCGAATATCGAAATCCACGAATAAGGTACTGTGTTCATGAACGCAGTCTGTGTTCATGAAGAAAGTGCTCCTGGCAGCTGGGAGTGGGGAGACACAGCTCTGGTGGTGATGGAGGGAGGGTGGTGGTGATGGCAGAAGCCCAACAGTGACAGAGGGAGACTGACCACAGCAAGCATGGAGCTCCCGAAGAGCTCCTGTAAGCGTATAAAGTGTATTTAAAATGTGGATTCAGCATTCACGAATATTTAAAACTTCGAATGCCGAACCCGCAAATAGTGGGACCAGTATATTGGTCCAGTAAAAAAGAATGCAAATGAAATAACATCAAACTAAAAAATGCATAGATGTTTTTAAATTCAAGTTGCAGGAAGGGAAGTTTAGGTTAGATATTAGGAAGAATTTTCTCACTAGGAGGGTAGTAAAACACTGGAACAGGTTACCCAGAGAGGTGGTACAATTTCCATCCTTGGAGATTTTTAAGATCTTGCTAGACAAAGCCCTGGCTGGGATGATCTAGTTGCAGCTGGTCCTGTTTTGAGCAGGGGGTTGGACTGGATGACTGCCTGAGGTTCCTTCCAACACTCATTTTCTGAGATTCTATGAAATGATGGAATAGGTTTCAGATAGGGGAATTTGTTCATGGGAGTACAAACACTTTGTTATAAAATACTTATTGTTGTAACAAATATCACTGGAAGTATTTAAAATGTCAGGGGACCTAGAAGGTTTGCATGAGACAGTTTTCTCATAGAACTTTAGAATGAAGTTACAGTGGATGAGGCTGTGAAGGAAAAGTCATTTTGTAGCATCTTGTAAAAAGTAACTAGGACTAAAATTATCATAGATAGTGTATTGAGAAAACAATAATGAAAAGACAAAATGGAAATACATGTTCTAAATGTATTAATCAAAGACAATAGTTACAGGATGATTTTATGCCAGTCAATCAAACTTCAGGCAAAGGAAGAAAGTGCCATTAAGTTTAGACTGAAATTAAGGAATGAAATTATATAGTAACTCAGACAACTATTTCTGGATTTTTGTACGTAGAAGCCAGTCCATCATTTTCCCCTGTGGAATAAAGATGAGAATTTCAAAGGATCCCTCCTGGTTAAATGCATTTTACATAAATACATAATGCAAAAGTATAAGCTTCAAGGAGAAATATTCTGGTGAGATACAAAGTCAAAATTATGTGACATTTAAAGTATAGCTCAGAATGTGCATACAAGGAACACAGTGCATTTATTTCTTGGACTGAAATCAGCAACAAATTGCTTTCATGGCTGTTGCTCCATGGAAGGGCCTTGAGGCTCCTGGGCTCCATAAAGCCATTTGCAACAGCAGGA
>NW_005842353.1:155554-162771 GCF_000455745.1 Alligator sinensis
ATTCCCCCTGGCACAGAAGATGAACTGGTTGGCTCTGTAAAATGCTGATCTCAGGGACTTGATTTTGCACCAGACCTGGGTCCAGTCATGATTGTGCCCTCGCGCCTGCATGCCATTTGCGATCTCAATACAAACAGGCATATTCCTCCTACTTTCCAGCTTGTTTATGATCCTTTGCTCTGATCAAATATTGATTAAATCCTCCAGTTCTTCCCAGGTCCAGATGGGTTCACAGGCATTGGAGGTATCAGCCTCCTGGGCCATTGGCTCCATACTGCTGGCCTTGGCTTTCTGAGATATGGCGAAGCAGTTTGTGGTCAACAGCACAAGAGATTAGTGAAAGAGGGCTGGCAAATTTGGGGCAGGGGTGCCCAAAATTGCATAAAAATGCACCGCACCAAAAAAAAGGTGCGTTAAAATTTTCAGCCGCTCTACATTAATGCCTGTGTCGTCTACACATGCCCAAAGATATGAACTCTCACTCTGGGGCAGGTTGCACAACTGCCCCCTTCTATGACAGGCTGTTCATCATTCTCTCCAAGGGTGCAGGTAACAACCAGGTTATGGAGACTTTCAGCACCAGGGTTGGGCTGGTGGAGGAGGAGGAGGCGGCAGCAGCCCCTCCTAAGGGTGAAACCATGAGCATGTCTTAGCTATATGGAGACTTCTCCCTGCTCCCTACTGACCATGAGTGGCAGGAAGAACCATCGGTCACCATACACTTAGTGCCACTTAGCCCCTCTGTTTCACAACCTAGCACAGATGATGAAACGAAGGAGGTGGAGGGTCAGAAAGAAACCCATGCAGCTAATGCATCAACTGCTACCAAGACTCAAGAACTGGCTGGACCTGGTAAGTCTCTTGTAATGTGCCTCTTGCCACTGCCAGGCAATGCCCAGGTTCATGCTGGTTGGGTTTGGGGGGCGCCCCAGGGAGAGGGGTAGCAATTCATATGTTGCTGTCCACTAAAGGAGAACCATAAAGGAAACAAAGTTAAAGGGGAAATTGATCAGAGGCAAGAAAGTTTTCATCATATAAAGAAAAAGGCATGATGACCATAAGTGACATTTAACATCTTCTTTTGGCATAGGACTCTTGTGAACTTTAGCCATGAGTATCCACCACACATCTGAGAGAGACAAGAAATGTCTGTATTAGTGTTTTAAACATAGTATAAACCTCCATTTACCTAGTTGATATCATCTTACCTGACTACACAGATTTAAATCAAAGGAGCCTGGAAAAAGGAAACCAACAGGAAATGAAAAAATGGCAAATATAAGGGAGTATAATAGAAAAGACCAGGTGTCCTTAGAAAAACAATGGGGAAGCAATTAATTGGGGTATGCCTCTGGCCTGCCTCCAGGTAGGCTGGCAAAGTTTATAGTTTACTTCTAGACACACACCTAGGATCAAATTGGAAAGCTTAAAGATGCTGACCTACAGAAGGAAGGAGTGTGTTATCAGCAACTGCCTAGGGGGAAATGCTGACAGACACACTTGAGGAGGAGAGAATATAGCAAGGTGGTCTGTTTTTTCCAGGCTGAGGATAGATATAATTGAGCTGGGTAGTACTTGAGCTTGCAAAGGAAGCCTAAGATTTAGGTGAGAGGAAATTTGTGTATAGACATCTAGAGCTAAACCCACAAAAGGAGGTAGTGCTAGCAATGTTGAATGCCTAATTTAGGCCTAGCGCTGCGATAAGCATTTAAGCTGTCAATACAATCCATAGCCTTATGGTTATAGCAGTTGTGTGGCAGGGGCAGGTGCAAATTCAAATGCCTTCAAGAGGAATAAGGAAATGAATCGTAGTATTCAATGTGACTGCTCTAAACATCAGGCTTTCTCCTCTGGACAAGGAGGGCCTGACTCAGTGGGCAAGAGGTGTGGATCCTGACAATGCGTAAGCACCTAATTGTTCAGATTTAGGTAGTTCTGCACACTGTCAGAAGCAAATAGGGGGATCTAGACAACTTGAATGATAGAAATGTAGGTGCCTATAAGACTCTTTGCTCTTTCTACAATGCTATGCAGAATGGAGTGCATTTGCGGGAGTGGCTGTATTGCTATAGTTAGAGTTTTAATGTGGGTTTTTTTGGTATTTTGCATTTGCTACTATTTGACTTTTTAAGGCTTGTTGGGTGAGCTGTTTTATTTTCTGAGGGCAAAAAAGTCCCCACTATCTCCCACAGAAAAGAAATGGCACCCTCTAATAATCTTGTTTTCTTAGACTTCTTGCCCATCTGCCATTGTGCAAAAACTTTCTCTACTGCGGCAAGGGATTTGAGGTTTCATACTCTAGAGGATGACTGGGGATGCACTCTCTTACTGAGCTCAGAAAGACTTGTGGTTTTTTCTGGGTGTGTGAACATGTTCTCTACTCTTCAATCGCAAGTGGCCAGACTTCTCGTGAGGAGGGGTTGTTATGCCCGCATTCTCTACCACATTGTAGGGGTTCTTTCTCTATCTAAGCGGGTAGGTGAGTAACTCACAAGTCACACGCTAGGTAAAATCTAATAGATCACTTTTATTACAAGAGCAGGAAAAAAATTAACGATACGTATTTGAATGATCTTATAACTAGTTCACGAATAGCAAGCGCATCGGGTTGGAGGAAAGGCACTCTACACTCTTTTACTTTTATAGTTACTTGATGGGTCTCGGGAACCCCACCTAGCGTTCTGGGTGGCGAGACTACCTCCTTTATCGAGTCTTCAGCTTTGTCTTCCCCAAAGTAGTTCCGCCCAAGGCTTTGTTCTTAGAACTTTTATACTTTTCTGTCTCTCGTCTCTCCAAGATCTTCTAATCACACAACGCTTCTAGCTTTATCACCTTTTATGGGTTAAAGCAAGTCTCATTGCATGCTGCAAAGCAGGGTCACCTTGGGCCTTGCCACAGTTCTCCTTTTCATGGTTGTTATTTCTGGTACTTTCTAGAACAGTTAGCTGCTCAAAGCATTTCTCTTTTCTCTATTTCAGCTGATCAGCAGATGCATTAGGTCATTGTCTCATGGCCCCCGGGTTCTGCAAAGCTGATCCCCACTCCGGGCTGCCAACTTAGCCTCCTCCCAGAGGCTTCTTCGAGATGGGTCTTACAGTGCCAAAGGATGTTAGGTATCTTTAGGGTTGGTTAGCAGCTGAGATGGAATTTTGAGGATTCTAATTTTCCACTTAGAAGCTTACAGAGACAGTTAGCTGCTACTTAGGTGCATAAGTCTTTGCTTTGATTTTGTCTTAAGAGTTTAAACCTTTGCTTCTATTTGCCATGTGTCTTTGTCTGAATTAATAAATAATATTTTGTTCTTTATGAAAAATGGACTTTGAATTACTTTATTCACAGGCTTCTGGAGGAAAAGTGCTTGCCTGTGCCAATCATGGCTTTCCCTTTTGGGCATTTTTATACAAGTTCAGGACACTGCAAAAACTGCTGTAGTAAAAGCACCCATAGCGTCTCATGTATCAGCATGCTAATTAACACATTCCAGCAGGCTCAATTAATCTGCACATTAGAGCAGCCTCCTCGCACATCTATAGGCACCCACTGTGTCTACAAGAGCACCAGTGTTCTTGGTCTGGGGAGATCACCATAGTTCTTTCCACTGTGACAAGTTGGCCTTCCGCAGACCAGTCACAGTGTTGGTTACCCACCTGTCTTTGGGCACACTGGCCACCTTACTCGCCTGCTATGCCTTCTTGTAAAGTAATAGCCCTTAAGTGGCAAGCATCCTGATGATGCTCCACCACACACCTTCCCCCCTTAAAATGACTACTCAGGGGGTGTCTCCTGGCTGCCCTCCTTGCAGGCACTCCTCCAGCCTGCCACAGCCTACGCTAAGTGGTGAGCACCCTGATTGTATTCCACCACACCAGCTATAGCAAACAAGCTAATGGCAATGAATTGTGAAGTGGGATGAATCTACAATATTTAGATAAAAACCACCTTTTTACTCCTCCAGTTTAACAAGCCTCAAGATTCTTGGGTTCTAAGGATGCATATCCTCCTTCAATATGCATATATTATTTGGCTATGAGACAAGCAATTAACTTCACTATTATACCATCCTGGCACTCCACAATAATTGTATGTTCCCTGTCTGTAGTCAAAATATAATTCTATGACCAGGAACAAAGTTTTTCACTGTATTTAAGTGTGGAGTCTGTTTGTAGTCACAATGATAGAAGCAGCCCTGCCTGTGCTAGGCTCCTTGGCTCTAAAGTGATTTCTGAGAAAGATATGGTATCAGAGGTAAAAAATACTATGAACATACCCTGAACAGAACAATGGAGCAATTAACTTCCCCTCAAGAGTCTAAATTCTCTAAAAACATAGAGTATAAATGAAAGATCACACCACTATTCACACTGCAACCTAGGGGTACCAGCAAAAAGGAAGGCAATTAGAAATCAGCTTTCATTTCTGAGAAGAGCTGGTTGTGAAGCACTTAGACTAGGGACAGACATTATGTATAAACCAGTTTAAGTGATCAGAAACTGGTTTAAACCTGTAACAAAACATAAATTCAGTGCACATAAACCAGTTTCCAAATGGCTGAAACTGGTTTAAGATAAACCTGGTTGAATGTAGTATCAGACTTAACTGATTTTTTTCAGACTAGTTTATGCAATGTCTGCCCCAGACCCCTTCCTGGTTTAACTTAAACCAGAGTCTCCCAGCATCCCAGATGCTTTGCAGCCCTGGGCTAGGCAAGGCTGTGCTCTCTGCTCCAGAGAACAGGCTGGCTGTGCCCTTCTCCTCCTTAGCCAGAGCTCTGTGGGAGACTGCAGGCACAGCAGGATCTGTCTGGCCTCCCTTGCTGCTCACTACTCAAGCAGGGATCCCCCTCTCCCTCCCTCCCCTCTCCCACAGCATGGACCCCAGCCCCATGGACCCTAGGCATGTGATATGCTAGCTAATACTGAGAGGTGTTGGTGTCTCCAACTTCACTGGGACAGGACAAGAGCTGACAGAACAGTGTCCCTGTAGCAGGGCACTAAGGCGCCTGCTACTTGGAGAGCTGGAATAGCTACTCAGGTGCCGGTTGCTAGGATGACCAGAAGGAGCCAGTGTCCCACACCTGCTAGCGGACAGATGACCAGAAGGGGAGGGCCTGGCTCCCATTTAAACACCAGGACTGAGGCCAGGGAGGCAGTTCCCTCCTGGCTGCCAAAGGGGACGGAGCTCTCCTAGAACAAAAAAAGGGGAGAGGCCTGGCTGCAGGAACAGCTGTCACTGTGGAGGGATGGAGTATTTCCTGGTAGGGTGAAGGTTGTTAAAGCCAGGTGGCTCAAGTTTATGTTATAGCTGAGGGGCTCACATTTTGTTTACTGTTTAAGACCGGTGGTTTGGGTGAGGCTATTAGGGGTTGGAGGAGGCTTCATAGGGGACCCACAGCAGGGTGGGGACCCCAGCACCAACAAGGGCACAGCATTTGTGGTGCACTGACCTCAGCCCCAGAGAGGGGGGCAGTTGAGAAACCCCAGAGGGGGGATGTTGATAAGCCCCAGTGCGGGTGTGGTAAGCCCCAGAGAGGGGGGGTAGCAAAAAGCCCCAGAGATGGGGCATTGGTGAGAAGTCCCAGTGCGGGTATGGGGAGCCCTAGAGAAGGGGGCAACAATTTGGAGGAGACCCGGAGAGGGGGCAGTGAGATGCCCCGGAGAGGGGAACAGACCCTGGCACCAGCGAGGCGCGATCTTAAAGAAGCCGGGGAGCTCAGGGGGGCCTGTGGTACAGCTTGGTGTTGGTAGTTGGGGGCGGTTTTTGGTGGCCTGGGAGGCTGTGGGCTCGGGGTCATCCCCTGGTTTTGGGCTTGCAACCCTCCAGCTGTGGGGCTGGCACCCGAGCCTCTGGGCCAGGCTCCAGATTGGAGCAGGAAAAGGGGCCATGGGCCTCAAGACGATAGAAAAGGCTAGAGCCTCAGAGTCAAACCCTGTTTAGTGGGTTTAGATGGGGAGGCATAGCTAGAGAAAATCAGGGGTCAGTCTCACATAGGGGAAAGGCCCCAACATACCCAATACAATAGGCAGCCTCCCGCTCGCAAGAACATCATCATAATTTCCATCAAGACGTGGCAGGAGAGTATAGGGCAGGAAATAACCCTAAAGAAGGATCCAAGGGTGCCCCACACAAGGCGCGGAGTACTAGGAAGATGGCACTGGGAAGGGCAACTTGTTACAGTCCCCTTAGGGCTTTTAGGAGCTAATCAACAGTTCAGCTTGTAATATCCCTCCTTGGAAAAATGCTGTTTAAGAAGAGCTTGAACTAATGAGAGAGGCTTTTGTTTTGCTGATGGGCTGATAAACACTGCGGTTTTATCAGCCCCCCTGCTGGTTTGCAGGCCTCTCAGGTTTGCAGACACAGAGAGGGAGACCAAAAAGCTCAGTATCATCAACAGATACATTCACTGCACACCCATCCTTTGCCTCAGAGTGCTAGCCCAGGGCTGGGGTCTGGCAACACTTCTGCCCCTTGAGCAGTGCGGGGTGCGGGGGGTGGAGACAGACAGGAAGCCTGGGATGGTACAAGCAGGGTGGAGGTTTAAACCCCTCCCTAATCAGAGTGTCCTGCGGGGGCCTGACTACACCCCCCTCTACTCAGCACTGTGGAAGGGAAGAGATGGCTGCTCTAGCATACCCTGGCTTGTAGCCTGAGCCACTGCAGGCATGTGCCTGCATTTCTGGAATGAAAAGGGAATGTCTGTCCACCTTCAAATCAGTTCAAGCTTTGCAAGTTAGACTAACCTGCAAAGGCTGAATCAATTCAGGCTCAGGCTGTTTGCATATCTGCCCCTATCCTTAATGTTTTTAATAGTTTTTAATTACCTCAGGCTGAGGAGTTAACTGTGAAGTGTTAACTGTGAAACCATGGTACAGAAATGTGAGGAGTGCTGAACTGCATGTTAAAGATATGTTTTTTAAACAGACACTACAAAAAGGTGAAAACAGATGATTTTATGCTTGGTCTCAAATGGAAAAGCCAGTTTTGCAATGTTGGGGGACTAGCTAAGACTCAGATAGAAGGCCAGATTGAGGCCTGGATCTGAAATAAAATACTCAGAAAGAGGTTCTTCAAAAACCCAGAAGTAACCGGTGGCAAAACAATTAGAATTTGACAAGCAAACGAAGTTACCCTTTTCAGATTGAAGGTTAAAGGTAGGCAAGGCTCTGACACTGCAGGCATGATAACAAATCTAAGAGATTTACTACAAGAAAAGACATGAA
>NW_005842353.1:162781-225757 GCF_000455745.1 Alligator sinensis
TACGTGGACTTTAAGATAGAGTCTGCAAAAAAAACATGCCCATGGGGCTGCACACAATACAAGCCCATTCCTTGGTGGTAAGGCACTCTCTTGGAAGGAATGGTATGTGTGTTTGCACTCAAGCTAATGAAGATATTGAACTTCTGTTTTTTTAACTGGTATACTATTTTATAAAAGTTGCCTGGTGGCTGCCTCTGAATTTTGTGATTGGTCCAATTCTGCAGCTGTGTATTAGGTGGGCTAGGCAAATATCAACTGGATTCAAAATGGGGGGGAATCTCATTTTAGGTAGAGGAACATCTGATTTCTGGATCCTGATGAGGTTCAGGCAGGAACTAGATGCCAAACTGTCCAAATTGGGGCAATTGTGCATATATCCAGAAACAGAATTGTAGGCACCTGCTGCAAGGAGACACCTTCAGGGTTAGTCAGCAACTGAGTGAGGGGTTGGAGTTTTGGATTTGAGTACTTCTGTTCCACCTAAGTTCTGCTTTAGGCACCTTAAGTCTTTTTCCAAATTCAGCCCTGTGTACTTACCACTTACTCAGTTACACTCGACTATAATGAATCAGCTGCTCCTTCCTATGCCTCATGCACATCAGGTGCTCAAAACACTGTTTTAAGACTTAGCAGCATACGGGGTTACATTAATGTTAATGGTAGTTGTAAGTTGATGGGAGATTTCATCCTCTAAAGCTGTGTGTACAAGGCATACCTCTTTCATTACCATCAGAAAGAGCAACATTATCTGTTTTCTAACAAACAAATAAACTAAGTGTTGTCATAAACCCTGACAGTTGGTTAAAAAGGCTTTCAAGGGAACATAGGTTTATGTTTGTTTGTTTGTTCTGAATCTGGCAATCTTAAAATTTTCCTCTTGTAAATATGCGTGTACCTTTAAATATATGGTACAGGTGTTGACAATTACTTTTTCACATCAGAGTCAGGATGGGAAGAGATAGAGATTATACCCCCATCTTAACAAATACTACACCCCTTAGGTGTACACAGTTAAAGAGTTCTGCCTCAAGATAGCTTGCCTCTACTGAAGTGGTGGTGCTTGGAAAATATCATTTACTTCTTTAAAGATTAACAAATAATGTTCCTTTTCTATTGCAGTGAGATGTAAAGGAGATGAGCAAGGCTTCAAAAGCCTAGTCAGTTTTAAAAACTTCAAGAGTTAGCAGGTAAAATTGCAAATCCAGAGCAGAGAACAGCAGTTGAAAATGGCATAACAAAGAGCAACGGCTTGAAACTGAAAAGGCTGCTGAATGCAAGGCAATTGAGGCAATAGGATGATGAGCCTAGAGAGGCAGCAGTTGCACTGTCATGGTGTCCCAAAGAATGGGTAAGCAAAGTGCAGAGGGGCAAATGTAAGGTTGACTTATGATTTGGAGTTAAGTGGACTGTTCATTTTATCAATGCAGCCTTAGAAAGCAAGCTGATTAATGAAAAAGAAATGAGTTTCTCGGTAAAGAGAGCCTTGGCAGAAGAGCTTACCAGATCCATGTTGGCTGAATCCTACCAGGTGTGAAGTACTCATGTTTAACACTGAACCAAAACACCTTGCTACATTTTTCTGCAATCATCAGGAGACTGCTTGGGAAAGCATGGTGCAAAGACCCCCAAATTTGTCTCAAGTGAAGGTTGACTAACGTGGGTTGAGCAGATAGCTGCCTTGGGAACTGATTTAGAGGGAGTGATAAAATTGCAGCTGCTGGGGAGCCACTGCCAGAACCACCACAGGGACATTTTGAGGACCATGCACCATGGAAACAGGAGCTACTGTGTGAGGAGGTAAGTGCCCCCCCCCCCCCAAAAAAAAAAAAAAACAACCCAAAACCCTTGGCCCTTCAGTACCCTTTCCCAGCCAGAATGCTACAATTACAAGTCATGCTTCTGGAAATTGGATGTCGGAAGCACTCCACTTACACTAATAGATACCTTGCTTCTCATATTATTGAGATACCCAGCAGGGTATATTAGGCCTTATGGAGCACCATGCTATCATAGATTTACTGCTTCTGGGATTCAGAGTAGCTCCAGGATCATTCTGCAGCACTTCATTGTGCCATGTAAAAATACTCTCAGTGGCAGTAAACCTGTGAAGCTACCTGAAAATGATTTTCCTTGTTGTTAAGAGTTTGACAGAACGTTAAGCTGCAGTAGGGAAATACCTGGTTTGGACAAGTTTGTTTAAGGACCATTCATTATAAAGAGAAGGATTTCTTGCATAAGATTTTGGGCAAATAATATAGAGATAATCTAAGTAAAATTGACAATACATTTAAAACAATTAGAATGGAAGCTAGTAAGAGAATTTGGAGGCTTTCTTGCTAAATCTTTCTAAAATGAGATTTCTGAGATGTCACTCAAGGCTTCTATACACCAGGTACACGGTTCTCTTATTCACTGCCTATCCTATTTACACTTGGAAAAAGCTGGTTGAGGAAGAGTAGGGCTGCTCCGACCCCAGGAATAAAGCAAGAAACTGCTTAAGGGACTTCTGTATTACTGATGCTATATAATATCTAGCTATGGTAGGTTTCCCTAGAATATCAACACAAGACAGCTCTATTAAATATGCAATTGTTTGGGCTTCAGAAGTTTTCCTTTATATATAGTTTAGACTAAATGGATGCAATAAGTGGTCAAGAGAATCTGATTCATCTAGAAACAGATTTAAAGACTCCACTGCTTTACTAAAGAAATATATTGACTCCTGTATTAAGGATAGGGCTGGCAAGCTGGTCAACTGGTGAAATATTGTCAATTGACCGGTCAAGTGACTTCATATTTTTTGACTGTTCAAAGATTATAGCAATTTTACAAAAAACCTACATTTTTTTTGTAGTTTTCTTGACATAAATGTGCTTGGTTTGTTTGTTTTTGCCACATTTCTTAGTGCTTTTTCTGTGTATTATTTGGACCTATTGGCAATTTTTGTACAATTTTTGATCAGTATTTGACCAGACTGAACTTTATTTGACTGGTCAAATACCCATCCATAATCAAGGATACTGAAATACCTGATAATGAAATAAGGAATCGGGTTGTGGGCTAAGCACAATCTATGGAAGGCTGATACTCCTGAATTTTAATTGTTAAATAGCCTTGGACTTTTCAGTAAATCTGTGTTTCATTTTACTCCTATAATATATGCATAATACTATTACAGCAGGATTTGAGGGTTAATTATATAATGAAACAAGCTAAAGCTGTGAAGAGGATGTAAGAGGCTCTTGAAAGTGCCATTTGGGACCAGGTCTCATTATGCAGAGATGTGTTATGTTGATGATGATGAGCAGCTAGATCTGAGTATGTAGTGAAGGATAGTTTAAAACATATTGCTACCAGTCCATATTATCCTCAGTATTTCAAAATATTAAAGCGCTCACTGAAAAAGATTGCAGAGTCAGACTCTGAGGCATATTTAACCCTGCTACACTAGAGAATGGCACTAGTGAAGTGTGCTATTAGAAACTGATGTCACTTATCAAGTAAGGCAGAACAAAAACCTCAGCATGGTTTGGGGTCTCTGAAGCTGCCAGATTCTTGGGAGAGCCCCCTGAATGTCTCAGACAACAGCCACAGCAGGCTGGATTGTGTCAGCCCAGAACATGACACAATCCAAATGAATGGTGTTACTGTCGCCTAACAAAAATTGATATTCTAGGGGAGACCAGTGATTCCATATAGAAGCTAGGGCACTTCAGGATTTTAGTTTGTGGGTAGCTTTTATGTATTTTAATTTGTGCATTAAGTTAATAGTTATTGATTCTTTATTTTTACGTTTGTCAGGAAGATATATGAAGATTTGGTCTTACAAAACCAAGCTGAAGCTGGTGCTTGTGTTGTGCACAAACTCATGTTACACAATGTTGGCCAGCTATACCTTAGACAATGAATGGAGTAGACTTCTGTCAGACTTTTTGGTTCTAAATGATTCCTGAAAAATGCACAAGAACACAAGGAGATAAAAAGGGATTCTCCCTTTACTAGTTCATTTTCCCGTGCCCTAGAGCAGAGGTTGGTCCATAAGCCAAATCCAGCCTATGGAACCATTGGATTCATCCCACAAAGCTGGGACTTTGGTAGCTTTCAGGGGTTTTGCCCGTGTTGTGCTGTGCTGCACTATGCTGCAGCCATGCAGAGGGGCAGCCGGGTAGTAAGGATCTTTCTTATGCCATGCCACAGCCAGGCAGTGAGGAGAAGAAGCATGGGTGGTGGAGTTTGGGTCTAGTATTAACCCACCTAGAACCCCAGCTGGGTTATTCTGACCCACCACCGCACAATGTTGACGATCAATGTTCTACAGGGGAGCACACTAAAGAAAGGAAGATCTGTTGCACTGGTAGCAGCGTTCAAGCACCTGCCAAATAGAAAAGTTTTAGGGCTGATTTACCCTTGAAATTCATAAACATGTATGCATGGAGAGATCTGATATAGTTATACCACTTTCACCCCTAACTTGGAACACTAATATGATATACAGATGTCTTATTCTGGAATAACACCTTCATTGTCCTAAACTGGGCAAATTCAGGTTTCTCTGCATAGCACAGAATAGGACAGTGTCCACATACCCCTATTTAGGTGCCTGTAGAGTTGAGAAGTCTGAATAGAGGCCTCTTTTTAAAAATCTCTGTGAATAATAAGATGGACTCAAATTTTTTTCATTCCATATCTTATTGCTTTTAATTTTCCAGCAGTTCCAACAGAAGCCATAAAACGTTGACAAGTTTAAAAAATATGCTCTCTCTGGCATTTTTTAAAATGTAGAATTCCAGAAGTTGTCAAACTAACCCTTTCTTTCTGTTCATTTGTGGCAAATAAGATCTAATTTTATTCCTTAAGAAAACAGTTATACAAACGGAAAAATTGTTAAAGGATGCAGAACATTGAGAGCTTTGGGGCAGAATCCTGGTAGAATTAAGGGTCAGATATTTTCCGATTTTCCTTTCCCTACTGGGAAGAATGACACTTCTCAAGACTCAGCCAGAGAGAAATTTGTTGGCTCTTTAGACCCATTATACTGACAAATGATTGAATATATTCCCGCCCCCTCCCCCCCCACTATTTCTTCCATTTAGACTGCAAATGAAATCAGAATTTATCTTTCTCCAAAAGCTCCCTTGGGAAAGAGGAAAAAAAAAAGGATGAGAGGTTTAAAAATTCAAAAGGAAACCTTTGTTAAAGGAAATCCATTACAACTGGGAATGTGATGCAAGAAAACCAATGCCAAAAGCACTCTTCATTGCTTCTTCTTGCAGGTTTGAGAATTTTTTTAGAAAGCTCATTTAAAACTAAAATACAGTACAGTCAAATGCATCTCAAACTTCCCACTATGTGCTACATAGTTATCTCCAGACATGCCTCTATGTAACTGAGAAATCCCTTCTTTTCCAACCCCACAGACCAAAAAACTATGGATGTATCTGTAAGTGCAAGAACCAGGACTCACTCCAGGTATAGAAGTGTAGAAGGACTACAATGTATCTTAATGCTGTTATTAATCAGGGACATTACTAATGGTATCATTTAAGTCAATGTTCCACAACATTTTCTTGCAGGCCAGAATGACACAGCTTGGACTACGGTAGGCTACCATTAGGACCTGGTTGGTGCCACCACCACTGCTTCTCCCAGTATTTTGGTTATGGCACAAGTAAAGCTCCCTTCTGCCAGAACTTCACTGAAGCTCTCCAGATCCACAGGTCAGAACCAAAGACTCCATGGGCTGAATCTAGCCCGCAGGCCACTTAAGTGATTTGTTTGCAAGGGGGAGGTATCATATTAAGCTACAGTTAAGAGGATGGTGAACCAATTAGCTAAGTCACAGGAAGTAACCCTAGAGTGCTACTTCTTGCAAGATCTGTATGTACTGAGCTATGAGGAAAGTGTGCATTTGAAAAGACTTGCTAATAAAAACTTGTTTAGTATATACTGTCCTTGTGGGATCTCCATTCCCATGAGCAGTTTAAAGAAAGGCATACCATGTGAATTAAAAGAATGTGTTTTGTTTTAAGGTTTAAAGGCATGAGGCAGATTCTTTTTTACAGGAAAATCCTGAGCCATCCTTCACTGATGTTATGGCACTACTTGGAGCAAACCTAGTGTGGTAACATTCCACAAGGTTAGAGATCTGGAAAGATGATTAATCTCCATTATGACCAAGACACAACTCTTGTTGACAATTAACATGGACATCTGTCCAGATTTGCCATGTAACTTTTTTTCATAACTTAACCTGTTTAAAATAAAAAAAAATAATGTTATATTGGGAATGCTGGCATTTTTATGGAAATAGAACTATATTTCATGTATAGCAGAGCTGTGAAAAAGCCAGCATTTGCCAAAAGTTAATACATGGTTTCAGCAGAGATCACAAATATATCAGATATTATGTGATAGATATTAAGAAAAAAACCCTGTGAAGATGACCTTGATAAACTTTGAATTAAAAAATGAAGCCATCCTCTTACAGATTTATTTAGATATTGTTCCTTTTTAATTACCCAAGAAAAGAACAGATTAGCCACATCCAGACAAGCATAGCAGTGCAGTATGTGGCACTGCAGACGCATCTGGGGTGCCACATACTGCACATTCAGCTGTTCTCTGCACTGCAAGGGAGCAGCATGACAGGGGAGTGCAGGATATTCAGGGGTCAAAAGAACCCATGCAAAAAAAAAAAAAAAAGGAGAGTGGTGCATGCAGGGGCAGCATGCACTGCTCAAAACCGGAGCCCAGCCAGGCTTTGAGCAGTAGGATCACCACTGCTGCATCCCAGGATGTCCCTAGGACCCCAGGTAAGGCTGCTAAGGCTAGCCCAATGCTGGACCCAGCCTCCCCTACCACACCCAGAGCAACCTGCAACGTGCCAGAGGACATGTGGCACAGGCATTCTCCAGGGACAACTAGCAGTGGTACAAGGTGTCCCACTGCTAGTTTTCCCTGGGGAACCAAACATCCACACTCGTGTGGACATGGTTATTAGATCCAAAATACTCCCACTTAATATATTAACTTGATTCAGGAATGAAAAGATCCTGTTAGAAATTTTGAAGTCAGAATAAGACACTGCAAGGACTCAAAAGTCACAACCGGCTAGATAAGAGTTAATTATGGAGCTACCTGTGAATGTCAACTGTATGTTTTACACAGAGGTACAAAACTGAGGTTTCAATAGAAGAGACTGTAGAGGAAATTTGATAAACTGGACCAATTGAAAGTGCTGGCTTTGACCTATGAGGCCTCAAATGATGTAAGCCATATGTACTTGAAGGACTGCTTTCTCCCTTATGTCCAATCACAACCCCTAAGGGCAGCTGAGCGCAACCTCCTACTAGTATATCAGTAAGCCAAATTCACTTCATTAAAATACATGAGAGGTTATTCTCAGGAATTGTTCCTTAGCTTTAGAACTTCCTCTCCCTTGAGACTTGCCAGAGCTGAAGACTGGATATCTTCCAGAAGCACCGAAGATGTTCCTGAGATATTGGTTAGTGGGTATTTGTTTTATATATTGTATTTTAATATTCTACCTGCTTTTATAAGGTTTTTTCCTTTTGTTTTGTTCTCTTCTTTTATAAGTTATGTTCCTTTCTTAATGCGAGCTTCTCGGAGACCATGTTAAGCAGGGGGACATACAATAGCATAACTAGGATGTGGCAACTGGGGTAGCTGCCCTGGGTGCCAACTTTGAGGGATGGAAAAAATGTCTACTTCCACAGCTGCACAATCTCACCAATGGTACAGTGGTAACTGGAAGGTTTTGCTGCCCCTGCGTATGGCAGCTGTCTCGGATGCCCAAATACATTGTCATGCCTCTGACAGCATATAAATCAACTAAGTAAATTAGTAAACAAGATAGATCCAAGCTGAAGTGATCTCTAGATAATGGGCCTGAGAGACGGGCAAGAGAGTGAAATTGTTTAGCAGGATTGACAAAGGAGATAAAGGTGGGAACAGCTGAGGGTGGAGTGGATCAGAGAAATTCCAACCAAGTTTGTTGGCAGTTTTTTGGAGGGGGGCGGGGAAGATTTGGGTTTTTTTTGTTTGGTTGGTGTTATTTTCCTGGCAGAATTCGCTAATTTATCTCAATGTGCCACAGAAAGATTGAGTTTCCTGGCAGCTCCCCTGCCCCAGCCAGTATATCTTGCCATCAATGGTGAGGTAGAGCAAGATTTTGAGGGAGTAGCCATTGAGGATGATTTCAATTTGAAACTATTTCATTTCACCAATGTCACTGTGGCAGTTTCCTATGGACATGTAAAATAGTTTTGCAATTTTCCAGAACAGCAGCATGAGTTAAGGAGAGTACTGTTCCATATGGTGGGGAAAACTTGGATAAATGTAAGTAGAAAAATATCAGAATATTAAAATCCAGGGTGAGGCAGAGCACTTGTGGTACCTGCCACTTTAAGGGCTGAGTCAGGCAGCCAGCAGATACCTGATTGCAGTGGACATTTTAAAACACAGGGCAGCTATATAAACACAGCAGTTTGCTGCTGGCAGCCAAGCAGAGACATTGCTTGGTTGAACTGCTGTATGAAACATCAGGCAGGTAAGAGCAGGGAGCCGTTGGTGCTGGACATGACCTAAAACTAAAACACGAAGGATCGTGTAGAGAAAAGGGGCGGGGGGGTAGCTCTCTATGTTAAGGAAAGCTACACGTCCCTGCAAGCCCTACACTTGATACATCTGAGGGGAACATGTAGCTATTGGATGTCTGTGCAATCCTTTTGAAGACATGAAGGGGTAAGGCTAAATATTACTTTGCTTTTTAATATTTTAATTTTATAGTTTGGAGAAGGTACTAAATCAATTGCCCTGGAAACTAGCTTCCTCTATTTAATCTTTGCAATATATAGCACTTGTCATTTGTAGTTATCAGAGGGCTTCACCAAAGGTAGGTGATAATTAGTATCCCTGTTTTCTAGAAAAGGAAACTAAGGCACAGAGAGGTTAGCCTTGCACCTTACAGATGGTGAAATCCTGGTCCTACTGAAAACAACGGCAAGACTGTCTAGCATCTTTGGGAATAGAGCTCAGATCTCCTGACTCTTACACCCGTGCTCTCTATTGACTGAATATCCAGTCCGTATTTCAGTGGTATGGTTTCCCATCTGGTTTTAGCTCAACATCTACAGATAACCTTTCCCAGGTCAGAGCGAACAATGATATATCAAGGCAGATCCATTATACTCCACCAGGTGTCGCCAGCGCACACATCAGAAGCTAGCTGAGCATAATGTTTTCAGAAGCTGGAATAACCATCTGAATCTTTTTATTGAAAGCACAGGGCCCTCCTGTTTGTCGCTCAGTGTTAGAATTTATTTTCTCTCTGAGTCAGATTTTTTTTAAAGTCATTCTGTGTAATGTTAATCACATTGGACTGGAATTTTTAGACTTAATCAAATGAAACTAAATGTTGTTACTTTGTAATTTGCATTCACTAACAAATTTAATTGCAATGATTTGGTTGCTCACATGGTTAATAGGAAAGCACTGAGATAATTACACCTGTCTGGTGTCATTCCATTGTTAATCGTTTTCACTAACCAATTCATTTCAGGGGCTGAAAGTCAAACTTTGTCTTACAGTTGTGTGATTAGGCACTGGAGTATGTTCCTGACTTTGTCATAAACTTCCTGTGTGACCATAGGCAAGTCAGTCTCAATGTGATTCAGTGCCCCATGTGCAAAATTGGGATAATCAATTCCTTCAGGGGTGCTGTGAGGATAAATAATATTAGGACATGCTCTTATCCTTTACCAATGATAGAGAATGTTGTAATTCTTCAGGACAGATATTATTAGCCAACTTGTTACCCTATGGGTTGTCAGTCATACGATCATAGGAAAGTAGGGCTCAAGAGACCTCATTAAGTCATCTAGTTCAGACCCCTCCCCAAAGCAGGATCATCCCGACTAAACTATCTCAGCCAAGTGTCTGTCTAAGCTGCTCTTGACAACTTTCAAGGATGGAGATTCTATAATTTCTGTCAGGTAGCTTGTTCCAGTGCTTGACCACCCTGAGACTCAGAGAGTTCCTCCTAATCTCCAACCTAAATTTCCCCTACAGCAGCTTGAAGCCGTTGCTCCATAGTCCTGTTCCTACAGCCACAGAGAAACTCATCTCCATCCTCTCTGCCTTCAGGTATTTGAAGACTTATCAAATCCCTGCTCAGCCTTCTCTTCTCCAGACTAAATAACCCTTCCTTATAAGTCTTGCTTCCCAGGTCCCTAAGTATTTTTGTTGCTCTGCACTGGACTCTTTCCAAACTGTCCACATCCTAGAAGTGTGGGGCCCCAAACTGGATCAAGATCCACTGTTGGCTTATTTCCCTTTTTGTCTATTGTAACACCCAGATCCTTTTCTGCAGTGCTGCAGCCTAACCAGTAATTTCCCAATCTGTATTTATGCATGCAGTTATTCCATCCCAGGTGCTAGACTTTGCTTTTGTCCTTGTTGAATCTTACCTGATTGATTGTGGACTATGTCTCCAGCCCATTCATGTCATTCTGGATCCTAGCCCTACTCTCTGGAGTATCTGCCACACCATCCAACTTGGTGTCACCCACAAAATTTGCTAAGTGTGCACTCAATCCCTTCATTCAAATCATTAATGAAGATATTAAACAATACTAGATCCCTGGGTAACCCCACTTGATACCTCCTCCCAACTAGATATTGAGCCATTGGTGACTACTGGTTGTATATAAAGATCCAGCCACTTATATAGCCATCTTATAGTACTTTCATTTAGTCTGTATTTCCTCAGCTTGTTAATGAGAATGCCACGAAGATAGTGTCAAAAGCCTTGCTAAAGTCAAGATATATCACATCCACTGCTCTTCTCCCATCCACAGAGCCCTGGGGCTCTTTAGCCTGGAAAAGCGCAGGCTCAGGGGTGATCTGATGGCCACCTATAAGTTTATCAGGGGTGACCATCAGTATCTGGGGGAACGTTTGTTCACCAGAGCGCCCCAAGGGATGACGACTAGGTCGAATGGTCATAAACTACTGCAAGACTGTTTCAGGCTGGACATAAGGAAGAATTTCTTTACTGTCTGAGCCCCCAAGGTCTGGAACAGCCTGCCACCGGAGGTGGTTCAAGCGCCTTCATTGAACACCTTCAAGATGAAACTGGATGCTTATCTTGCTGGGATCCTATGACCCCACCTGACTTCCTGCCCTTTGGGGCTGGACTCGATGATCTTCCGAGGTCCCTTCCAGCCCTGATGTCTATGAAATCTATGAAATCTATGAAAACTGTACCTTGTTGGGATAGGGAGGCCTGGTGGAACTGCCAGTGGCATGGCAGCTCCACTTAAATACCAGGACTGATCACCTTCTTGGTGAAAGATGAGCTGGGACACCTCAATAACCCCTGGCCCCCTCAACACTGTGGGTATAAGGGGGCCAGGCATGGCTATGGCAACCTGAGCCCAGGGGGTGTAAGTCCTGAGATGGGACCAGGCAGGGCTGCAGCCACCTGAGCCCCCACAGGGGAATGAGGCCCCAGGGAGGGGATAGATGTGTAGCCCCAGAGCGGGGGTGGGAGTGGGGGCCCTGATGAGGGTTGAGTAGGGCTGATGGTCAGTCTGACGGGCAGCCCCAGGGGGTGTGCTGAGTTGGGCTGTGGGACAGCCTGAAGGGCAGCACATGGACCAACCTCCTGAGGAACAAGTTGCTGGGTACGAGAAGTCCTGCGAGGTGTTGGCAGAGTTGGCCCTTTGTGTAGTGAATCAACTGGCCACTAACCAGGTGAGGGTCGTGGGACAGGCCCAACAGACTGCATGTTGCCACCTGAGGCATAAGTTGGATAAAGCCCCAAGGCCTATGGGAGCCACTCCAAGAGGGAGCAGGGTGGAACAAGTTGTTGATGCAAGAAAGAGACCCTGTGAGAGGGAGTGGAGTGAGAGAAGCCCTAGTGAGAGGAGGGCGGTGTGAATGAGAGTGTGAAGGAGGTCTGACAAAGGACTAAGCTGGCCTGGCTTTAGGCTGGGGGCATAATGTCATCCTGGATACCATCTGTGAGGCATGGGCCACTGTGTAGGGGATGTTCAAAGAGATGGATAGTGCCCCCTGGCATCAGGGCATGTAATGGGTAGTATCCCATATTTTCCACCAGTTACAGAAACAACAAAGTCATTGCAGGCAAGACTGGGTGGACTGCCCCATAGAGACAGGTGGGCAGGCCGACTTGAGACTCAGCACCGAGCTTGCCCCCTGTCACACAAGGCAATGCTGGGAACAAGATACCAACCCATATGAGAAAATTCAGCATTAAATATCTCCCCTGTCTTTAGTACCTTTATTTCTGAATGCCTTTCCCCCCATTTTAATTGTAGCCTCAAGAGAAGCCAAGACATTTTAATTTATGGTAATGAGGTAAGTTCCATGACTCAATTTTCTCTCAGCTGGTATCACAGTGGCAAGATGTCTTTGCTAAGTCATCAAGAATAAGGGGGAAAATGTTTAAAACTGCTGTGATGGAGACTTTTAAAACGTCTATTTAAAATATTATGGCTTTTTTTAAATATAGTACATAGTAAGAAGATACAGGAAATAGTTTCCTACTCTTACAGACTTTCCATCATTTCAAAGATTTTTCTTTCCCCATATTTGGAAAAATCTACGCTCTTTCAGAATTGTTGAGATATCAATAGTCACAGCACTAACCATGAATGTATGAGTACCATGGTTAAAATCCCCGGTCAGAGTCTGGCAGAGAGGATTTGAATGTGGGTGAGCTGCACTGTAGAGCTGCAAGGGGCTAACCCATGGCCCCAGGGGTCCCAGTCCAGGTGCAACTTCCCCATTGCTCTCCTCCTACTGCTAGAGTCTTTGGTCTCCCCTTTCCTTCTCCAGCTTCTGGTACCTGCCCCCACCCTTAAGGGTCGGGGGAGGGGGGGGCATGGCAGAGTCTGGGGGCGCTGAGGACACCTGTGGCTGCGTGAGCAGGGAGACCCAGGGATCTTGCACAGCATGGAGGCACTGGTGCAGCAACAATGGTTGTCTGCTGGGTTGAGGTGGGGGTCCCACAGGTTGGGCCAGTGTGGTGTGGCATGTGGGGGGAAGGAGACATGTCATTTCCCATGGAAGGGAGAACCCACATGGCATGGTATGCAGCGCAGGGGGCATGCTTTCCTCACAGCATGTGACTGGGTTGCATGTGGCCACTCAGAAGTTGGATAGCCCTGTCATACATAAATACACTGATCTGTAATCGATCTTGAGTTGTGGGCAATTGCTCACATGCTCATTTTTATCAGAAATTCCATTCTGGAGCTAAGAAAGCTTGCTTAACAACGGCTTTGTTGAAATATACATTTTACTGAGAAATTTTGAATTTGATGAATCAGCATTTTTTGACAAAAACATTTAGTTGATAAATTCTCCCCTTCCCACAATACTCCTGTCCTGAAAATGAATCCACATTGGCCTATTTTCTGTCTAGCTATTGTCAGAAACCTGAGGCGATTTTCCTCTCTTTTTTTTCTACACTCTAAGGAAACATCATGAGACTGCAGTCCTAGTCTGTGGTCTGTTTCTCTTTATTATTACAATTTCAGTGCCTTACAAGAGCTTTATAATGAACAATAGCATAATAATGAATTAATTGCATATATTAAAATTAAAATAATCCAGCATACCATATGATCATCTACATAGTATTTCATTCTTATGAGAGAGGTTTAGACAAAAACAAACAGTTGAACAACCCCATAATATTAATCTCTGATTTGTGTAAAGATATTGGGACATAATCCAGACTCATTGTGCTTATCATTGTAATACTGTAACCATGCACTTCTTCTAACTTCCTGTCTTTATAAGTTACTAGCTTTTCCAAACAGCAAACAAATGTCAGTAAAATAACATAATCAACCTCATCGTTGTTTGTTAAATAGATACTTTAAGTTACCAACAGCCTCTTTTGCTATGTGTGTATCTGGGTATTTGATTGGCTACCCATGTACATATAAATACATTGTGAAAACAGATCTGAAACAAATTGTAGTTAACTACAGTGTCAAGAGACTTCTGACTGTATCACCATGTCCACATAGCAAACTTAATTGTGCCTGGCAGCAGTGGGTGCTAAATAGTATTGGGAAGTAGGGTTGCAAACCCTCCTGGACTGGCCAGGAGTCTACCAGAATCAGCATGATATCCTGGTGACTATTGATATTGTGAATGGGTTGAACAGTACAATTAATTATATTATGTCATGTTGGAAAAAAATTCTCCCTGAATAGCTTCAGTCAGCATTGGCAACCCTATTGGGAAGACTAACCGACAGTATCACCAGTACTGAAATGCTGTGTGGCTGAATCTACACTGCTTTTGGTTTGGGAGGTGGAGCAACAGAATGTGCTTGACGGTGCTGCCACTATCCATAGACAATTTACTACAATATGGTCTAAGGTTCTTAGTGAAGGCATTGTTTTCCTTTGTGTCTTCTACAACACGGAGTACATAATTATTGATACACAAATAAAAATTTAGGAGATGTGTAGCTTACTATATTTAGTTTTATCTTTAAAGAATGAGCTTTAATTCACCGTCATAGATATTTCATAGACACCAGGGCTGGAAGGGACCTCGGAAGATCATCGAGTCCAGCCCCCCCACCAAAGGGCAGGAAGTCAGCTGGGGTCATAGGATCCCAGCAAGATAAGCATCCAGTTTGCTCTTGAAGGTGTTCAATGTAGGCACTTGAACCACCTCCGGTGGCAGGCTGTTCCAGACCTTGGGGGCTCAGACAGTAAAGAAATTCTTCCTTATGTCCAGCCTGAAACAGTCTTGCAGTAGTTTATGACCATTCGACCTAGTCGTCATCCCTTGGGGCGCTCTGGTGAACAAACGTTCCCCCAGATACTGGTGGTCACCCCTGATAAACTTATAGGTGGCCATCAGATCACCCCTGAGCCTGCGCTTTTCCAGGCTAAAGAGCCCCAGGGCTCTCAGCCTGTCATCGTAGGGTCTGCTTCCCTGACCTCTGATCATGCGTGTGGCTCTTCTCTGGACTCTCTCAAGCTTCTCCACATCCTTTTTGAATTGTGGAGCCCAAAACTGGACACAGTACTCCAGCTGCGGCCTCACCAAGGCCGAGTACAAGGGGAGAATGACGTCCCGGGATTTGCTTGAGAAGCATCTATGGATGCAAGCCAGCGTTTTGGTCGCTTTACTAGCCGCCGCATCGCATTGCAGGCTCATGTTCATCTTGTGGTCAATGATGACCCCCAAGTCTCTTTCTTCCATAGTGCTAGCCAACATAGCACTGCCGAGCCTATAAGGATGCTGCGGGTTTTTCTTCCCAAGGTGGAGAACCGTGCAATTATCGGCGTTGAACACCATCAGATTCTCATCTGCCCACTTGCTGAGCCTGTCCAGGTCAGCCTGGATCACCCGCCTGTCTTCTGGTGTGGATGCTTTGCCCCAAAGTTTGGTGTCATCGGCAAACTTGGCCAGTCCGCTTCTGACTCCAGTATCCACATCATTAATGAAGATGTTGAACAGTATGGGTCCAAGGACAGAGCCTTGGGGGACCCCACTGATCATAGGACACCACGATGAGTGACTTCCAACAATTACTACCCTCTGGGTCCGACCACAGAGCCAATTTTCCAGCCAGTGGACCGTGGAGGACCCAAGGCGACCATTGGCCAGTTTCTCCAAGAGGCGATCATGGGAAACCAAATCGAAGGCTTTATTGAAGTCAAGATATATGACATCAATCTCTTAGATTGTTGTTACCTTAGATTACATTTGTTTTGTTCTCTTTTTGCTTATTTCAAGGAACAGAAAAGCATGTGTTTTTCATCTTCATCATTCTGCTTCTTATATTAAATTGTAATTTTATTCTCCGCTGCCAGCTACTGACAACTTATCTAAAATAGGGTCCTAATCATCAAAGGCCTCTTTATGTATCAAATAGGCACATGGCCCCATGAGTACTGAAAGAAATGCCATAGTATATATCCCACTCACTATCCACTATATGGCTTTATGATGTAGACCTGTTTCATAAGATCCAGCCAGTGAATTGGATAGCTTACCTAGTGTCTGGCTAAAGTTGGATGAGAATTATCTGGCTGAAGCTCTTCCCAGGTAAAATAAGAAAGAAAAAAACTGTAGGAAATGGTGGAGTTCTTTGCTACATTAATGAAGGTAGTATGTCTATTGTTGTTTGTTTCTGCAAACAGGCAGTTCATTTGACTGCTGACCGGTTTTTTTCTATCAATTTATAGCAAGAAGGGTACCCTTTTTATGTCCAGATACTGACCTCATGACCATAGTTATCCATGCTTTTATCACTTTGAAAATGGATTTTTGCAGTGTGCCATACATGGAGCTAAATATGAAGATCACTTAGAGTTCAACTGATGTTAAAACTAATCAGTCATTCATTAGACAGCGCTTTTTACATCAAGCTTATTATACCCAGACTCCATAAAATGCACTGACCGCCAATTTATTGTCAGGTAAAGTTCAAGATATGCAGCTTGTTCTTCAGCGCCCTAAATGAGCCCTAAATGTTTCTTGCTTACCTTCAGGCCTACTCATATGACATTATGGCAGTTGTGAACAGTCATTTGAAATAGACTTACAGCTTGCTGTTTCAAGCAGAGCAATGGCAAGGCATTTCCAGTGAAGGCAGTAGGATTCATTTTTCCACTTTGAGAGAGAAACTTTGGGTCTGAAACTTCCAGGAGGGGTGACTTGGCTGACTGTAAAGGCTGAGATAAGGTTTTAGTTGTAGAGGTTTGGATATTAAAAAAAAAAAAGAAAAAGATCCAGTTCTATCTGTTACAAAGATTGCATGAGACACTGATACAACCCGTAAGGCAGTGGTGCCCACACTTATTAGACTTAAGGCACCCCTCAGAAAATGTCAGCTCTTAGTTTTTACTCAGTTTTTGACTATGGAAAACTAAGAGCAATTTTTTGCTTGCAGAGAACTTGGAGACCACCAACATACCTGAGTATTTTTAACACTATGTGAAAAGTTTTTCACTATGTGAAATCTCTGAGTTTATCTTGTGAATCATATTTGCATACCTAACATTTCTTGACACGCTTGAAAGGATCTCAAGGCCCTTTCGGGGGTAGCAGGGAGCTGTGGGTCCTGGTCGGCAGCACTGGGGTGGGTGCCTGTGTTCACGGGGCAGGGTGGCTAGAAGACACTGCAGGGCTAGGGGAAGCGGGGCTGCAGGTCAGGAATGAGGCACACCAGCAGGGCTGGAGGGGCAGGGGGCTGCAGGTTGGGAGTGAGGGACACTGGCAGGGCTGGGGGGGCTGGGGCTTGGGAGTGAGGGGCACCTGGGAAGGTGGAGGACTGTGGGTCAGGAGTGTGACACACATGCAGTGCCAGAGGGCTACAGGTCAGGAGTGAGGGGTATCAGCAGGGGCTGCAGGTTGAGAGTGAGGGGCACCAGAATGGCTTGGGTTGTGGGATAATGTGGGTCAGGAGTGGTGGCAGCAGCAGCGCTGGAGAGGCTGTGGCTTGAGAGTGGGGAGCAAGGGCATATCACTGCTCCCCCGCCCACCAACCATATTACTTTCTCCCCCCCCCGACAGGTCTCCTCTTTTTTGAACCTGGAAATATGGTAACCTTAACTAATTATTTGTTTTTTGTTCAATGTTTGTCTCTAATTACAGGAAGCAGACAAAGGAAAGGTTTTACATCTGGAACAGGGAGTTGTGGGTACCCTGTTAATGGGCTCCTTTGCTTGCTGTCAGAGGCCATGCAGTCCTTTGCTTGCAGCACCCAGATGACTTTTACACACGTTTTAGGAAACGGAAGGCTTGAACTCGGACCTGAAGTTCCGGTGTGCTTGGAGAGTCAGGTTGGACTGCTGCTAGATGTTCAGGATAAGGGTTTCCAGTGTAGGTGGTTGGCAGGAATGTGCTTGAGAGTGCTCCTAAGGTTGACCCTAATGAGCAGTGCAGACAGTTCCTCCTCGATAAACTTGATTGAAGAAAGAGCTAATGAAATATACTGAGAGTAGTAAGCCTACCATGCATACCTTCTTACAGTGCACCATTATATTGGGTAAAAGAACTTTAAAATTCAAAAGTATTTCCTTTTCTAGAAAGGATGCTCAGAAGTAGAGGGATTTGCTAATTAGATTTAATTGTGTTGGCCTGCAGTGGCTGATAACATTCAATTCAAAAATACTTTGTTGGCATGACAAACTATATAAAGTGGTGCCAAACTGTAAAAAGAAACAGCCCTTTAGATCCTCTGCCTCTAGCTATAGCTGAAGTCTGCCCAGAATAAGCCTATGTTGTGTTTGGGGATTTTATTCCCTGTGTCCATTTGTCATTATTGTTGGATCCTCATTGACAGCAGCATGCTGCACAGCAAAAGGCTATTGCTACAGTATACATTTTTCAGTTTGGTGGACTGTTCGTGGACGAAATTGTTTTCAAATGCGTGTAGTGGAATGTGAGAAATGAAGGAACTTTGAGCAGGCTGTGACAGGAGCACTGTCTGGGGAAAAAGAGGTAGAAACAAAATAGAGAATACAGACTCACACCAACAGAGAAAAGAAGTAGCTTAGAGAGGTTGGTGAGCAAGAAAGAAATAGGTTAATGTTTTAAGTGACTTGGGCAGAGAAAATAAGCGTTACTAGAGAAGGAGGCATAGAACGGGGAAGAGTGAAATAGGATGTGGGCTAAAGAGAAGTATTGCTTGTATACTGCAGGGATTAGTCTCTAACTACAGTACTTGGGTTGTCCCTCATTAAGTTGCCAGCACGGAAGTATATCAAAATACTAACTGGTGATCTACCTACTAGAGTAACCAAATATTATAAGGCAAAGGGAAATGCCACACTTGAGTAACCACTATATACATATATAGTAAATCTATAGGGCTATTACAATATATTACCTGTGACTTGCTTAGCATTTGCTAAGAAGAAGAGATTTTTCCTAGCACTGACTGCTAGTGAAGTCTAGCCATATGAGTACAAAATAATCTGTCTCTGCTGAAATGAAAATCCATAGTATTGTGATCCGGTCACCATACTGGCTGTAATGGAATTAAGCACAGAACTTGGATTTTGGAGATCTAAGTCCTATCACTTGTTGTGCCTGTCATTTCCAGTGTGACTTTGGTTACATCACTCCTTTAACTCTCTATATGAATTCCTGTGTGGACTTAATGGCTTAGACCACCATTTACTAGTTGGTTCTCCTTTTCTTGACACACACGGACCTAATCTCAGTTGAGGCCTCCAGTTACCAATATAATAAACATACGCTATTTCTGTGAGTTTCTTACTGAAAAAGAATGGGGCAGTTTCTTTGTTTAAGTCATTTGGCTGGACTGAGGTCTTTCTCTGGACAAAAGGAGCCAACATACTGGTATGAGAACATATAAAAGATGGTAAATCTACAGGAAAGAAAACAGAAGTCAAAAGTGACTTTTTCTGTTTGTTTTGGGCTTTGTCTTTTTTTTTCTAAAAAGGAAATAACTTAAAAAAAAAAAAGTCTAAGAAGTTGTAGAGCTGTCTATTGGCTTGTGGGCACCTAAGCTTGCACTTGATCAGGAAACTATCTGAAGCAAAGGTTTGCACCTGTTCTCAACAATGCTCCTGAGGGAGAAAGGAAAAGAGGAAGGAAGATGAAACTGGGGCATGGATAGTAAGAAAGAGGGGCAAGCATGGGCAACTCTTTGAAAGGTACTAGAGTTGGGAACAGCATAGTGAGAGATGCCTCAGCCTGCATTGAAAGCACTGTAGCAAAATAAGGAAAAAAGTACAAGTAAAGAAAGCAAATTAACAACGGAAAGCAAAATCACAAATTATGAGGAAAAACTTGGAACCTACAGGAGGAGTTCTTCAGTGGAGGAACTCCTGTGCATATAACCCCATTGGGTTGGAAAAAGAGCCAGGATAACACTTCAATAGCATCCAAGTGTCAAGGGAGCCAAAGGGTCTTTTGTGACTGTAGTGTAGAGATGCACATCAGGTTTAAACTGCCTAGCAGTCTAGTGCATATTTTCATGGCAGAACTCCCTAATGTGGTGGGAAATGATATAGGCATGCCTTCAGGCACTTTTATGAAACACAACTTAAGCTCCAAAGTCATGCAAGCACTTTTGAAAAACTTGCTCTTAATCATTATGCCTCAACACCCTGTATAGAAAGATAATCATGAAGTTTTGTTGGGCAAAGCCTTTGGCACAGTAAACCATAGTAGTAAAAATGCAATGAGGACACATAGAATAATTTCCTCTGACACATTTTCAAGCAAGGAATTTGGGACTATAAAAAAGTCCTGCTGCCTTATGAAATTTTAACAGACAATTTGGGGGGGAAATCCTGAAACCCTCCATCCAGAAGTAAAAAAAAAGCCAAAATGAACTACAAGGTGTCACTGACAAACTGCTTGTGATTGATTCATTGATTGGCAGGGGTCTGGTCCAAAATTTAACACCACTTTAGTCCCACTAGGCCCTGTACACGGGGAGGAAGTTCAGTCCTGGAGAACAGCTCTCTTGGGTTTTTTCTTTCTTCTTCTTTCTAGTAGAAGTTAAACTAGTCAAGGAAGGTCATGAGAACATACTCAAACTGCCATACCGGAGAGATGCCCTAGGGGAGAAATAATTTTATATATTAACTGGATATAATCATATCTTATATCTATTTCTTTAAATCAAATTATCCCAAGCATCACTGCCTGTATCTGATAAGGCAGAAGAATCCATGATGCCCAGTTATGACTGCATTTAAACAGAACCATAATTTTCCAATCTTACCAATGATTTTGAGCTGGTGTTCAGTTTAACTAACACTGCACTGTCA
The DNA here is from genome assembly GCF_000455745.1 of Alligator sinensis. Classification (NCBI taxonomy): domain Eukaryota; kingdom Metazoa; phylum Chordata; order Crocodylia; family Alligatoridae; genus Alligator; species Alligator sinensis. The sequence goes on from NW_005842353.1 coordinate 183,616, forward strand.
CTTTTGTTGTATTTTGTAGCTACCATTGTAAGTTGTACTGTTGGCTCTGGCTCTATATAAAGGAGCACAGAACACTCCAAAATGATAGAGAAAACGTTACTGAGTTTTTGTATTCTTTTTTTCCATGAGGCAAGTTAATGTACTAGAGCCCAGGTGATGGCTGCTTCATTATCTGAATGCACAGTCTTTTTTGTTGATAATGTTGCTTTGTTTTGCTCCCTTACCTTTACTAGTTGAAGAACAAAGGGAAACAAAGTGTTAAGCCAAAACAACAGCTACTGTTGCTGTGATAGCTATACTCATTTCAAGGGTCTTCTATTCAGTAGCATAAATAGGACTCTTACCAACAGCTGACTGGTAGCAAAACAGACCCTTCAAGATGATAGAAGAATATTAATAGTAAATAATAGGTTATAGTTGCTATTTAAACAACCAGTCACATTTTCCATTTTGGTAAATATAACTAGATTAATGTAAAATAGAAAGAAGGAAAGAAAGAAAGTCTCTCGAAACCATACAATAACTTGTGGTATGTGATTGTATCTTGGCTTAGCTCAGATGCTGATAAACTGAGCACTGTGTATTTGATTCAGAGAGCCCATCCATGCTCAAGTGAAGTTTATATTCCTATCCATTCTGAGAGAAGAATGAAAAAACACCTCACTGTTTTATAGTGAGGGTGATATAATGGATACATCAGAATCAATTGCACTGAAAGTAATGGAGTGAGGCTGCCCACATCATTACTTTCCATACATTTCTGTTGCCTGTTCCTCACAGCACTCACAGGCTCTGACTGCAGTGATTCATTCATCCTGTTTATATTTTTTTGAAAAGCCAAGTTTGCAAAAATGCATTCTTTCACTCACAGTGTGGAGAGGTTTCTGCCTTGTTAGGTGCTGGTGGGCATTACTGAGAAGCGACTACCTGGGGTGAAAAAATACTTTTTTAAACGCTAGTAATTTTTAATAGCTAGGGTTTTTCTTTCTTTTTTCTCTTGTACAGCTCTAGGAGCAGTCACAGTTTTAAATTCCAAATTACCCAAGCAGACCAAGGTCCTGCTGGAAAGCGAGTGTAACTCCAGGATGTCAACCTCAAACTTGTATCTGGGGCAGGATGTTATTATGTCCTCCATGGTTTGGTCAGGGTTTCCACAGTTGCAGCCAAGCAAGCTTTTTAGGTGCCACTTGTACATCAGGTGGCCACACCAGCCATGTCCAGTGCATATCCTATTAAGGGTTGTCCACATGCTCCATGAAAGGTTGAAGCCCAGTTGTTGCATTGTTGGGTCAGAAACAAAGTTTTTATTTGGGAAAGTGTTTTCTGCCCAAGCTTTCCTCCAAGATTCTTCAGTGTTGTGGTATAGGAGGCACTTGGCTCATATCCAAAAAATGTTTTCATGAAAACATGTGATGAGTTTGGGGGATCTTGACAGTCTCTGTGGATGGAAAGGTCTGGATTACTGTTGATGCACATTATTTCTCTGTATGTTGCTGCATGCCATTGAACAGAGGGAGGAGTTATGTTTGAAAGTACTGGTAGCCACTGCACTGGAGTTGATATTAAAGTTCCAGAGATAGTCCTCATCACTGAGTAGAGTTGTGTCAATGAGTTTGGTATGTTGACTTGAGGCCCAGATGGGTGCACAGTACTCAGCTGTTGAGAAGACCAGGGTTATGGCAGAAGTGCAGAGGACAGCAGCTTCTGCACCCCAGCTTGTGCTGGCAAGCTTTCAGATGATGTTCACTCATGTATGGCAGTCTTTCAGAGGTGATACTGGTAGCTTAGGGAGCGGTCAAGGGTCACCCTAAGGTAGGTAGGAGTTGGGTTGTGTTGCACTTTTTCTCCACAAAAGGTGATGATGACAGTGTTTTGTGCCTTGCAATTGTCAAGATGGAACGTGGAGACAATGGACTTGGTTGGATTTGGTCGTAGTCTCCACTTATGAAAGTATTCATCCGTTATTGATAAGTCAGATTTCAGTGTGGCTTCAATATCCTGAAAAGACTTTGCTTGTGTGGTCAAAGCAACATCATTGGTATAGACAGATTTCAAGGATGATGTGTAGGGCATATCACTTGTGTAGATGTTAAAATGTCACTGACAGAACACTACCCTGTGAGAGGCCATTGTTGAGTATTCTTGGAGAGCTAACCTTATCTCATAGGTAGACCTCCATCCTTCTATTGATCATCAAAGTCCACAGCAGCTGGAGTAACTTGGCACATGGCAGCAGCAGCAGGGCCAGTTTGAGCATCGGCCTGTGTTTCTACATGGTATCATAAGCCAAGGACAGATCTATGAAGGTGGCCCCGGTCTTGAGCTGGTGGTGAAAGCCAGCTTCGATGTTTATAGCAAAGACAAGGACTTGTTCACAGCAGCTACAATAGGATCAAAAGCCAGCCTGTTCTTGGGAGAGTAATAGGTTGATGGTAGGGCTAATTATTAGAAGGGTGAGCCACTCCAGGAGCTTATAGGTGTGCAGAGCAAAGAGATGGGCTTGTAGTTCCCAGGGTCATGTACCAGCTTTCCTGGTTTTGGCAGGGCTGTCACCATTGCTTTGCACCAGATTTTTGAAATATGGCCATTCTCCATCACAGTTAAAAAGAAAGCCAGAAGCCTTGTTTCACCAATGGGGCAAGATAGTGGAGGAATTTCGGTGGAATACCATCTTTCCCTGCAGCCTTGCCCTTCTTTGGGGATGCTAGGCAGCATCCAGTTCTGCAAAAGTGAAATAGTCTGACAGTGAGAGGATTCTGGACAATTGGCTGTTGTCTCTCTGAGTTTTTTCTTAACCTTCTGATTGTGTTGTTTATCAAGGGATCCCTTTGAGTTGGCCACCAATTTGGTAGTGACAGCATTTGCACTGACTCGCAGGTTAGCAACCTCTGCTGGGTTTGATGCTCCAAGTTTCCTCAGGAGGCTCCAGGCCTGATGTCTTGAGTGCGTAAAGTCTATAGCTAGGGTTAAATGGGTTGGGGGAGGGGGCAGGGAGGGAAGAGAGAAGCTTGAGGTTTAATAGTTCAGGAACCAAATTGGGAACTGGGCAGCTGCTAGCTTTGATAGTAGCATGCTCTGTATTTCTGTTTCCCCTCCCATACTTTTTGCAGTTTTGATCTACTTGGATCACAAGCTCCTGGGGTAGGAGTGGCATCTCCAGTGGTCTCGCCAGGCAGGTCTGCACTGACTGAGAGCACTGCTAGGAAAATTTCTGCCTGCTCGTTTCTTCTCTGGACACTTCAAATTCTAGAAATGAGAGACTAGCTATTTAGCATACCCCTGAACACGTGCTGTAACTAACTTACTGTATCACACTGTCAAGAGACTTTCCCTGTGCCTGTCCCAGAGGGTAAGTACAGACAGTCAAGCCTGAGGTGCAATCAATTCAGTCTATGCAGGTTTCTCTAAGCAGCGTAGATTGCACCGATACCAAACATAATGGACACTTACTTTTCAGGCAAGAAAAGCAAGCAGAGGCCTACAATGGCCTAGGCCAAAAGATGGGGTGCAGTAAGCACACCTCCCAGCCTGCCATGCAGGGCATGTGCCCACACTGCGGGGAGCCCCAGGGCTCGGGGGGGTTTCCCCCACCTGGCCTGGGAACTTTCTGAGCCCTGGTCTGCGGAGATGTTTACGGGGGGTGTGGCAATTTTCCTTCTCTGCCCTGACCCCCCCATGCAGCTGGGCTGGCATGTCACTGATGTGCAGGTGGAAAGAGAAGCCCCCCCCACACACACACTGGTTTCAGCCCTGCCAGCAAGGGCCTTCCCAGCTTGGGGGTTGGGGCCAGGCCCCAAGGTTTTCCCCATCCCTGCCTAGCCAGGATCTACAGAAAGAAGGAGAAGGCCCTGCTGTATGGCAATATCCTCTGGGGCTGCCCACTGCCTCCTGCCAGCACCACTGGTGCCAGGCTCCACAGGAACATGTCAGGTGGTGCAGGAGGCTTGTGCTTGGTGGTGGGTTCAGGAGCACTCCATAGAAGACAGGATTGGGCCCTATCACATAGTGCAAGCCCCTGGGGCTGCCAGCTTTTCCCATAGAGCCCAGCACCAGCAGGAGCCAACAAGATGCAGTGGGCAGCCCCATGGGTCTTGTGCTCAGTGGCAGGGCTGGACGGGGTTGTGGGTGGAAGAACCCCACCCATGGTAGACCAGGAGGACCACGGGTAGTCCAGGGGCCTACACCCCGTCCCCCACCCCCACTGCCTGCCTTGAGCCCCTAAGTGGGCCAGGCTAGGGGGTCACAAGGGTGGCAGCACCATGCCATGCTCTCCCCATGGCAGACCTCAGTGGAGGGGTCAGGGCCAGTTCAGGAGTCCATTTTTTTTCCCCCCTGCCTGCCCCCAGAACTAGGGTCTAGGCCCCAGAGAAAGCCCTGGCTCTTTCCACCCCCTGCTTTCCACCCCACCTTCATGCTCACACTGCTTGCTCACTAGCCAGGGACTGGGCCAAGGGCAGAGAAGGGGTTCATTCCTGGTAGAAGCCGTGCCTGTATTCCCGCCCCTGCCCCCTTCCCCTTCTGCCCAGGTTGCTTGCTCAGTGGCTGGGGTCAAGCCCAGTCCTGGCTTTGTGAGAGCTCTGAGGCAAAACCAGCTAGGTGCTGGGCTAAAGCAGTGAGCTATGTTTCAGCATGCTCCCAACTCCCCACCTCCAAAGGCACATGGGAGGCTGGGGGACTGTGACCTAGCCTGAGTCAGGAGAGGATCTGGGACAGAAGTTGTATAGACCACTTTAACCTAAATCAGTTAGGTCTGATACTACATCCATCCAGGTTTATCTTAAAACTGGATTTGGCCATTTTGAAAGTGATTTACGTGCACTCAGTGTCTGTTCTGTTACAGCTTTGACCTGGTTTCTGATCACTTATACCATTTTATGTATATTTTCTGTCCCTAGCCATAATGCATGGCTGAATCAGAGTGAATCTTTTACAAAAATTTTGTGACTTCTAGCTATTATGTGCTGTATGGCAGATGATAAAAATAAACTATCAGTGGTGTTGCAGCAGAATTTATAATGATTAAGGGGAGTCCTGCCTCTTGATTGCTGTCACTCGCTTTCATCCTGAGCTACCTTTAAATACCAGCTTGTAATTACCCCTTGGGGCTAATATTCTAATGAAGATGACTGTCTAGTCTGCACCTGCCCCTTCCACCATGGGGGAGGGAAAAGAGTAACATGGGTAAAACCAGTCAAATGGGTTTGAACAGCACTGGAAGTAACTGGCTGAATGTGAAGGAAATCACCAGCTCTCCTTTTACAGCAATTATTTTGCATCCCTCTACTTTGTCATGAGTGTACACAGCCAGAACGGTGAACCAAGGATCTGGCCTCGGATTAAAAACATTTTAAAACGTTGTGTTTTTTTTTGTTTTAGAGATGTTCTTGACTTCAGCAGGCTTCTGTGTTTTCCTTGGAATCAAATATTGATTTTAAGCTAATTGCTTATTATAAAGACTGGCTGTAAATCCAAAATTATGCAAATGTGAATGGGATTTAAACATGGCCAGAGGGTCATGCCTTATGATTGAGGCTTAATTAGAAATGCAGCGAGGATGTCACAGGTGTAAAACTTTTAATACACTTTAACTGGCAGAGGCCATTAAGAATGTAAATAAGGAGGATTCAATTATGTTAGATCCTAATGTCCAATAAAGCAAGAATATGTTCTATTGGGTGGTTAGAAATTCATTTCCAAAGGGATTATGGGGAAACTAATTTGCATCTTCTGTTAACTTTGGTGCACAGTTCCCAGGCTATGTATTTGAAATTAGTAGTTAACACAGAGCACAAACAGAAGCGAAGTGTTGTGATGGATTAGTGAACTAGTTTTACATTGCTGAACACCTAGGCCAAGTACAGACATTACACTTTTTTACTGGTAGAAGTGACTGGAAACTAGTCTGTACCTGTAACAGAAGAGAATTTTGGTGCACATAGACTGGTTTAAAAACTGCAGGACCTGGTCAAAGGCTGTCTGTAGACATGCGGGACACCTGTTCCAACACACTGTAATTGCAGGATGTTGGAGCAGACTTGATTAATCTACTGATCTAAGTTACACTGCTTACAGAAAACCACATAACTTAAGATTTTGCCTTGGGCTTTTTGATTGCCTGTACCAAGCCTTGAGTTCACAGGTCTGTGAAAAGCCCTATACATTTGTGACCTCTGCTTAGTAACCAGCAGGCATCCAATTGCTGCACATCACATACTGCACCATGCAATTTGGTACAGTCCATTATGATTGGCACATGCAGCCCCAGAAAGGTCTAGCAGGAGAGTAGTAAGAGCCTTTGAGATAAAGAATGAAGTGTTTTGGCAGAGTTGACTAGAGAAGCTTGCCCAAAATCTCCCTGCAGAATGTCTGGCTCTTGCTATTCCAGATGCTCATTATAATGGACACTAATTCAGCAATGAAAAGAAAATCATCAGTCCTGTTATATATTGTTACATGAAAGTATTAATGTGCTAATTGATTAACAGCTATCAATAATAAAAAGAGCAGTACTAGACTGCTTAGTTGTACAGGATTCTCACAAAGAAGGGAGAGAAGAAATTTGGAGGCCCAGTATACCCAAGGACCACACTGCATTACTCTGTCCCTTGACAACTGATTTGCAGTGCACTGGGATTTTTAAAAGGGGTTGGGGTGAGGGAAGGAGAAGAGGTGGGACTGATTCAGCTCCTCTCCTGCTCAGAACCTCTCACACACAGGACCTACTGAATCCCTGGCTCTCATTCTGGCTGCGAGCAGCAGAAAGAAGCTGGGCAGCTATTGTTGAGAAGCCAAATCTTCAGATGATGTAAATCAGCAGAGCTCTTCTGAAGTTAATGCTGCTGCACTACTTTACACCAGTGGGCAATCTGGCCCATGCAGTCTAGTTCTGTTAAATCAGTTCTTGGCATGTTTCAGAAAGCAAGTCCAAATTTAACAAATTCCATTTCAATAGTCCTTGTACAGCTCCAGTTGATCAGCTCTGAATTTTGAGGGAAGAAAAGCAATCTACAACGAGTATGAATTAAATTCAGAATGGGGTAGTGGTAAAATGTACCAGGTACTGTCCTTCTCCTAACACACCTGTCTGAGAGGGTCCCTGATACATGGAGTTATTGGACAGGCTTGGAACAAGGACAATTTACATTAATGAAGCTAGCATCAAACCTTTATGCTTCTTGGTTAATATGAGGTCACTTTGGAAATTTCTGGCTCCAGTATCATCAATCAACAAAGCAAGTGAAACTTAGGCACTACCTGCCTCAGACCCATCATTGAGGGACGCTTTGGAGAGTTATGTTAAAAAATCACTGATTTGTTAACATAAATAAGAAGAAAGAAAACACAAATAGAGCAATAAGGGAAACTAAGCCACCTTCTTGCTTAGATTTCTTTTGGGAAATTAGATATGAGAGAGAAAGTGAGAGAAGGGTATGGAGCAACATAGGCTGGGAGAGAACATGTCAGTGGAAAATAATTTCTTATTATTTATAATACATTCCCTAGTCATTTGAAGTCAGTTTGGGATACCTACTCTTCCATATATTTAGACTGAAAAATTGAAACATACATTAACAAAAGGACTAATGATAATATATGTGCAACATCCTCTCTCTTTCCTGCCTTTCCCCTCTTCTTTTAATGTTGTTTTTCCCTCTTCCCCCCCCCCACCCCCTTGCATTTTCACTGTAACTTCTCTCCTTCTTCTGCTTGTTTCCTGGACATGCAATTTTGGAGGTAGCGGCCGATAAAATGAAGAACCCTGAATGTTACAGGAAAAATAGGCCACTGTTTAGGAAACCAGTACGGCACTTTGAAGATGTGGACTCAAGCTGCTGCTTTGCTACAGATTTGTACAAGCCACTTTTCCTCTCTCCATCTCAGTTATATATGCAGGGGTGTTGAAAAGCTAAATAAAATTTGCATGATGTGTATATACTTTAGCTAGGGACAGACATTTTAAAAAGCCTGAGCCTGAATTGATTTAGTCTTTGCAGGTTAGTCTAACCTGGCTCGGCTAAGTCAGTTTTGTAACCATACAGATATCCCAGAAATGCAGGTACATGCCTGCAGTGACTCGGGCTAGAAGCAAGGGGGGCACTAGAGCAGCCCTGCCTTCCACAGTACTGAGCTGGCCCCGGCACAATGCTTTAATTAGCCCAGCAGGGAACTGATAACAGTGTTCATCACCCCATTAAGAAAACAACAGAGGGACATTAATTAACAGGTACCTGTTCATTCTGTCTCTTGATTCTAGCTTTTGATTCAGCACTGACCATAGCCAGCATGTGGTTTGCTAGCTAATAATACACAGACACCTCCTCAGCAAGACAGAGGGGAGGGGGGAATTCCTGCTTAGCAGGGAGAGGTGAGGGGGAGCTCCGGCCAGGGAGCAGAGGGGAGAGGCCAGCCCTGCTGTGGAGCAGACAGCCCTGCCCAACCCAGAGAGTATGTCAAGATGCAGAGGGTGTCTGGTTTATCTTAAACCAGCAAGGGGGCTGGGACAGACATGGCATAAACTGGTTTGACCCAAATTAGTTAAGTCTGATACTACATTCAACCAGGTTTATCTCAAACCAGTTTCAGCCATTTTCAAACTGGCTTATGTACACTGAAGTTCTGTTCTGTTACAGGTTTAAATCAGTTTCTGATCACTTAAACTGGTTTATGTGTAATGCCTGTCCCTAGTGAAAGTGGCCAAAACTGGTTTAAGATAAACCTGAATGGATGTAGTATCAGACTTAACTGATTTAGGATAAAATGGTTTATTGAACTTCTGTCCTCAATCCCCTCCAGATTCAAGTTCAACTCTGTCTCCCAGGATGCTTTGCACTTCCCCCACAATCCCCATCTTGTAGAGATAATCCCCTTAGCTGTGTATTATTAGATAGCCTTGCCCCAAGCTGTTTACTCCAGCTGAACAGGGAGGCCTGCTTTAGCACCCCCAGCTTCTGGTCTGAGTCACTGTAGGCATGTCGCTGCATTTCCAGAATCAAAAGTGAATATTTGTTCACTTTTTTTATTGATTCAATCTATGCAACTCAGAATAACCTGTAAAGATTGAATCAATTCAGTCTCAGCTTTTTGAGTGTCTGTACTTAGCCTAACCAAGTAGCTTAGGACACTTGCCCAGGAGATGGGAGGCCCAGGTTGCAGTCCTGCCCTGAAAGGGGCTTGAACTTGTATTTCACTGACTTCTGACCACAGACCTGTAAGCATAGTTCAGGAAGTGTCCAGAACCTTTGTCAGCATGCTATTTGGATGCTGAGATGGTGCCCCTTGCATTTAATAGACATTGGATAAAATAGGTAGAGGGTAGTGCGGAGAGTTCTTTCCTATTGGAAGCAAAGCTCCAGGGCCTGCTCCCTTCCAGGGCATCATCCATCATCCAGACCATCTCATCCTCTGGCTTGTTCTCTTTCTTATGGTCCAACATACCTTCCCTTTTTGGCTGCCCTAGGGAATGGCTTCAGAGGGAGGCCTGGAATGTGGTATCTCAATGAAGCTTGTGGTGTATAACTCCTCATTATTTATAGGAAGTTGTATACAGAACTATTTACAGTAAGACATGACCATTTTTACGACTGCCATTCCAAGTGTCTGGTGGCTGGTCTATTCCTCTTCTGCCACCCAGAAGTTGCTGCTGACCTCATTCAGATTGTCTCATTGGATGCCACATGGACAAGGGCTTGGATCAGAGGTTCTCAACCTTTTTAGAGTTGAGGCTCCCCTCATTAGACTCAAGGCTCCCCTCCAGAACTTTTTTTAAGTTGAGTGGCTCTGCATTTAAAAAGTTAGTTAATTTATTACAGTACTTAGTTCCTTGAACAGGTGCCAGGCATGGAGAGCCTGAGCCTGCCCTTATCTGCTTACCTCCTCACACCTGCAGCCTAAGCATGCCCTTATTCACTTATTTCTTCACACTTCCTGCAGTAGCCTTTAAAGGATCTTGTGGCACCCCAGGATGGCCTAGCTCCCTGATTGAGAATCGCTAGCCTGGATAATACTTAACCTATGACCTGATGATTAGAGCAATATGTTGAGCTAGAAGACTAGGCTGAAGGAATGTGACCAAGAAAAAAAGAAGAATATAAGACTGAGCATTAGCATAGCAAGTGCAAAATCTATTTAAAGAAAGTTTGCTCTCTGCTTCTAATCCCCATAATGCAGAGAGGGTCGGAAGCATTTTCTAGAACTTTTAGTCTCTCTTGCTTTTTTAAAGGACAGTTATTTTACCTGAAATTGAATACTTGCCATATTAATCTGGCTCGGTTCCCATTTACTACCTATCATCACAATTATTTTCTGCCATTTTGTATTGCTGGATGGAGCTAGCGCTATGTTCAATTTAGCCTGAGTGCTACATTAACAAGCAATATTGCTTACTCTTTAAAAATAGTCTTGTTTCTCTGTTTATTTGCTTCAGTTGTACACATCATGACTAGTACAGTATGCACTTTAATTAGAAAGGGGGTCTGAGAGAAGCTGAACAAATCATTAGTACCCAAATCCATTCTATCTTTAAAAGAGAAAAGTGAGTAGTGCATAATCCTTTGGGACAAGTTCCCTTTGATTAGCCTTATTGGCCACTGAAGGTCATTTTTTGTTCTAATGAAATACAGCTGCAGGTGCCTTTTTATCTGGTTATAAATAGGGAGCTCCTGAATGCTGAAAATTCCTAAGGGATTGGTTTGTGTGTTCATTGTTTCTTTTAGATACCTGAAGCAATAATAAATAATATTTTATGTTCTGTGTGCAAGAACAGGACAGATTGTCTGCAGTCATTCTTTATACCTGACATAAATATCCATGCTGAAGTCTCTTTTGTAACTATATCCTTTATATCCACTACTTAAAAATGGGGAAAATGGTTCATGCTTTACTTTTAAAAAGCTAGATGCATAACTTAAGTCTCTGTGGGTCCCCTCTCATGAGGTTTTTCATCTTAATCTGTGGTGCTGATTGTTGTGCTTTTTTGCTTAAATATCACAATGCTTGGGTGCCTTCCTAGGGGTTGGTGCTAATTCCTCTGAATCTTAAGATTGAAGCCAGCTTCCCTTGATAAACCAGCTTTTGAAATCTCCTTAACTTCAATAGACCAAATCAATTTACCTAAAATTGTACGTGTCATCTCTCATCTCCAGCTAGAATTTTCCTGCAGGGTTTGGCAAAAAGAGCATAATCTGTTCTCAGACAGATAGGAGCACTTTTAACCCACTGTCATTCACATTTCAAAGACTTTCCTAATATTCTTTTGGCCAGTTACACTTCCAAAACTGCATACTAACGAGCAAAAATGACTTTCATAGGCTCTGAGCAGGTAAACAATGGAATTGTAGTGATATTGAAAGCATTAGAATGGTACTTTAACACAAACAGTGCCCTCTACAATGCTGTGTATTTATATATGAACACAAATATATGTTGATGTATATGTAATTACACTTTTACAAGAACTTTCTGACCTTTTTTTTTTTTGTTTTTGTTAGTAAATGTCCATTAATCAAAACCAAAACATTCGATTCAAATTTATTGGTTTCAGTGGAGCTTTACTTGGGGAAGAGTGATCAAGTCTAGAGACTAGAAATGGCAAGCTACTTGGCATTTGCCTGGGACATTGGGAAACTGAGCTTTAGGTTGCTGCTTTGACTTAAGCAGAGCAGGGACTTGTGCCTGTCTCCTGTACACTTCGGGTGACTACCCTAATAACCAGTGTTGTTTTTTAAACCTCAGATCCATCCCAATGCAAAAATGAGACAACTTTTAAAATACTAACTCTTCATGGGAGTGTGGAACTATTTCTTGCTTAGGCCTACTTTCCTGAGGAGAGCATACTTTCATCCATGTCCAGGTTTCCTAGGCCAGCTGCTTTTAATGCTTTTAACTCTCCTTCACACAGTTTCGCACATGGGAAGGATCACATAATGATTCTTCCTCAAGAAGCCACTGTCATCTCACATTTAAATCCATTTGGGGTTGATGGCTTGTCCACAGAGAAAAGGTATTTCCCCAGCCCTCTTCTAATTGCTACTTGCCCTTTTGAAAATCCAAGCACCAGTTCACAAGAAAAATTCTTAAAAGGAGTAAGCCAGTGAGAGGGTATAAGGACAGTCCTGTAATTTGGGACCTCCAAGGTTGGATTTTTTTTTAATCACGTCTGCATTTAATTGTATACTGTCTTTGTAGTGTTAGTTGCATCCTTCAGCATTTGAGACTTAGACCTGCAATTGTGTGTCATGTTAATAGTATCTTCTTGTAACATGAAATCTAATTTATCCTAATAAAATATGTATAGAGAAAATATAAACAACTTTGTACTTCCAGAATCTTGCTAAATTAACCGGTCATAAAAAAGTCCAATTTCCATAAACTTTTTTATTGCACAATAGGAGGTACTAGCTAACCTTGTCCAGCAGGCCAACACTGCATATTTTAAGTCAATATTTTTTAAGTGATTTGACTACAAGGTGAGCAAAAGAGCAGTTATTTACTGATAGAACATTCCTTCTGAAAGCATGACATTGCTTTCCCATTATGCCACAAAAGACAAATATTCTAGATAATTAAAAACATGTATATTATTCAGAAGAAAGGGTATCAGTATTAAGAAAGTGAAATTTTTAGACAAAAATACTCTGCTATACCATTCACATATTACTTTCCACTTTTTAACTACTTAGTGGCAGTGATTCTAAAAGGGTGTGCATGTGCCACAAGAACAACAGAAGTGTCCTGTAAAAAAATAATACTTCATTATCAGATATGACCCATGAAGCCCAGATATGATCCTCTGGCCCACAAGGCTCCACACAGGTCTGGAAGCCTCACAGTGGGGAGATGTCACACAGCTCTCCTGGCACCAAATTTCTGAGCTTGGCATGGTAGGATCAGGTCCTGGTTGCTCTGAATCTGTGTGGAAGGATCCAGTCCTCACCACTCATCCAGTGTACACAACTGCATAAGTTTTGTATATAATTGAATACATACACACATACACACGGGGTCCTGGGGCCAGTTTTGTTCAATGTCTTCATCAATGACCTGGAAGATGGCACAGAGTGCACCCTTAACAAGTTTGCAGATGACACCAAGCTGGGGGGAGTAGTAGATAAGCTGGAGGATAGGGTTAGAATTCAGAGACACCTAGAAAATTGTAGGATGGAACCAAAAGAAATCTCATGCGGTTCAATAAGGACAAGTGCAAAGTCCTGCACTTAGGACAGAACAATCCCATGCACCAGTACAAGTTGGGGGATGACTGGCTGGGCAGCAGCTCTGCAGAAAAGGACCTGGGGGTTACAGTGGACAATAAGCTGAATATGAGGCAACAGTATGCCCTTGTTGGCAAGAAGGCTAACTGCATACTGGGCTGCATTGGTAGGTGTGTTGCCAGTAGGTCAAGGGAAGTGATTATTCCCCTCTGTTCAGCACTGGTGAGGCCACATCTGGAGTAGTGTGTTCAGTTTTCAGTCCCCCATTACAGAAAGGATGTGGACAAATTGGAGAGGGCCCAGCAGAGGGCAACAAAAATGGTTGAGAGGGCTGGGGTATATGACTTATGAGAAAAGACTGAGGGAACTGGCCTTATTTAGACTACAGAAGAGGAGACTGCGACAAGACTTAATAGCAGCCTTCAACTACCTGAAGGAGGGTTCAAAAAAGGATGGAGCTAGATCAGGGGTAGGCAAAATGGTGGGTCCAGCTGGTGGCCAGACTCCATTTTCCAGCAGCCCCTGCCCACATGACTGAGGCTGGTTTCCATGGGGACCCCAGCAGCAGTGGCGCTGTGATAGTGCGAGGCTGGGGTTTCTGTGGAGACAGGCACCAGTAGCGCTGGCAGGGTGTGTGGCAGGGCACAGAGCTGCTCTGCAGCTGGGGCATGCAGGCTGCAGATCATAGCTCTGCCCTGGCTCTGGATCACACTGTCACTGCTGCAAGAGCCCAGCTCAACTGTGGAGCAGCTCTCCACCCTGCTGTGCACCCTGCCAGCAGAGGTGGTGCTGCAGAGGGCTTGCTGAGCTATAGCTAGTCCAAAATTCCCTGTAGCCCCCCTAGCCACCTCTCCCAGAACTGCTGCTGTCTGCCATGTGCAGGTGGTGGCAGCTGAGCCTGCACCACTCCTGCCCACAGCACAGCTCCCCTCAGCTCCCCCACTAGGAAGAAACTGGTGCCACTGTTGCCTGCCAGTACTGCCCAGGATGGTCTCCACGGAAACCCCGGCCCCTCACTATCACAGTGCAGCTGCTGCTGGGGTCTCCATGGAAACCAGCCCCAGCCAGGTGGATAGGGACTGTTGGGAAATGGAGTCCACTACCAATTGCATCTTGCCCATGGGCCAGACTTTGCCTGTCCCTGAGCTAAGCTGTTCTTGGTGGCAGATGACAGAAGGAGCAATGGTCTCAAGTTGCAGCAAGGGAAGTTTAGGTTAGATATTAGAAATAATGTTCTTAAAAACAGTGTAGTAAAACACTGGAACAGGTTACCCAGAGAGGTGGTGTAATCTCCATCCTTGGAGGTTTTTAAGACCTAGCTAGACAAGGCCTTGGCTGGGATGATGTAGTTGGGAATGGTCCTGCTTTAAGCAGGGGGTTGGACTAGATGGTCCCTTCCAACCCTAATTTTCTGATTCTGTGTGTGATGTATATATAATGCATATAATGCATATACATATTGTACCTTTTTGGGTGTAAGAATGAAGTGTGGTGCCAATTTCAACCAGAAAAGTGTGCCCCAGTTATTGTAAGTTTGGGAAACCCTGACTTACTAGCATTTCTAAAATAGATCAGTAGTAACACATTTTCAACCCCCCTCACCAGCTTTTTGTACTGTATTTCAGATGCATAAAAGTAAAGTACAGTGATATTATTTTTCATCAGTTTCCTATCAGTATAATCATTGGATTATGATCCCTGTTGTTTATCTAGTTTAAGACAATTTTAGTGGAGAAAGCATCATTTCATGTAAGTATTCAGGACAGGAAAGAGAGACCACTTATTATCCTTGTAAAGAACCTGCCCAGTTTTACCCCTGCTTGTTTTATAGCTCATAAATTGTGTTTTGAAGAAACTCTGCTGCAAGAAGGGTTATTTCATAAATCATGCTGCAAGTGTCTTGCAACAGGAAATGATCAACAAATAATGGAAATGTTATAACTAAAGGTGTTCAGAATTTATTGATTAAATTTTTTGGGTGGTTTTTTGTTTGCTTTTCAGCAGAAAATGCTGATTTATTGAAACTAAAACTTAGGAAAAAATCTGTTTGGAGTGAAACCTTCCAGCTGTAGGATAAGTAGGAAACAGTAAGAGGCCAGTGAGAACAGACAATATGCTGAGGGGCAGGAGATATAGGTGGGATGTGGGAGACCTGGGTTGAAGTCCCTAGTCTGAATCCGGCAGCGCAGCGACCTGACATTGGATCTCACATATCTTAGCTGAGTTCCCTGACAAGTATGCATTTCAATATTTTTCTGGCTTTCTGTTGAGTTTCATGCAAGAAGCTTTCAATGGTATGAATAAAATATTAGAATCTCATTTTTATGGAGAAGAATAACTTTTTTCAGCCTAGTGCTAGAAGATGGTACAAAAGGCAACTTTTTAAAATATAACAGTAGCCATTTTCTTTTCCTCTAGAGCCACCAGTAAAATAGGTAAGAAGTTTGGAAAGACTAGCTTATTGCCAAAGAGTCTTGATTCTGTAGTGCTCCCTATGGTTAGGGAAAGGATTAGATCTCACTATGCAAGACGATCAGCTGACCTTGTAGTCTGCCCTCAAATTTCAATTCAGTTGTTCCAATTAATCTCCAAGTGCAGCTAGTACTTGGAGAGAAAAATGAACACCTACTTTAGCAGTGACTGGTCAAACGCCATATCTCTCCAGCTATAATATGTAGTGACAAAGATTAATTCATCTGAATCACCATCCTTTGTATTTACCAATAAACCCTCATATCACTGCATTCCCATTCTTAAAGGCTCCCCATTTTAAAAAGCACTTGAACTTTATTTACATGTTATCTTCAGCACTTTTTTAAGATTGGACTTTCCTGTAAGTGCTTTCCTGAATGGTGACCTTTGTTTTATTCCATACTAGAAAACTATGGTATAACAAAATCAGCAGTTTAGTGAATTAACGTTTTACTGAGACCACCTCCATGCAGTAAACTTAAAGGGGCACCCATAGACATGATGGGAGGTGGCTCTGATACACTATAATTGCAGCGTGTCAGAGCAGATTTGATTAATTAGCATGCTCCAGCCAGTCTCCACATCTCGTATATCAGCATCCCTGCACATCAAATTACCAGTGGGGGTGCTTTAACTAAAGCTCATTGAATGAAAGGGAAGAGGGAGGATGACCCTGTAAACTACAGGCCAATCACTCTGACCTCAGTCCTGGGTAAAATCTTTGAAAAATTTATTAAGTAGGCCATCATTTGCAAACTGGAAATGGACAGGGTGTTAAGAAGCAATCAGCAAGGCTTTGTCAAGGGTGGAGCATGCCTGACGAATCTTGTTTCCTTCTACAACCAGGTAACTAGGCATTTGGATGAGGGATACATCATGGACGTGATTTACTTAGAATCAAAGGCTTTACTGAACTCTGTTTCCCATGGGATTCTCTCAAACAAGCTTGAGGGTGCTGGACTTGACCAGTCTACAGTGAGGTGGGTGGACAATTGGCTTAGAGACTGCTCCCAGAGGGTGGTAACTGATGGGATGGCCTCATCCTGAAAGGCCATCTCCAATGGTGTCCCCCAGGGATCAGTGCTTGGACCCATGCTCCTTAATATATTAATTAATTACTTGGATGAAGGGGTGGAAAGCTCAATTATTAAGTTTGCAGATGATACCAAGCTATGGGAAAATGCAGGTGGATAGGGTCAGGATCCAGGATGACTTTGACTGGCTGGACACATGGGCGAAATGGAATCAGATGAGGTTTAACAGGGATAAGTTCATCTGGGTAGGAAGAACCCTCACCACAACTACACAGTGGGTGGTGGCCCACTGACTGGCACAGCATCTGAGTGAGACCTGGGGATTATGATCGACTGGAAGATGAATATGACCTGGGGATTATGATCGACTGGAAGATGAATATGAGCCAGCAGTGCGATGAGGTTGCCATGATGGCAAATAGAACCCTGGCGTGCATCAGCTGATGTGTGTCCAATAGAGCCAGGGAAGTGCTCCTTCCTCTCTACTCAGGACTGGTGAAGTCTCAGTTGGAGTACTGTGTCTAGTTCTGGGCACCGCACTTTAAGAAGGACATGGATAAGCTCAAGAGAGTACAAAGAAGAGCCACCCGCATGATCAAGGGCATGGAGGATAGGCCCTATGAGGAGAGACTCAGGGGAATCAGGCTTGTTCATTTTGAGTAAAAGAAGGCTGATGGGTGCCTTGATAGCCACTTACAAGTACATCAGGGGTGAACACCAAGATTTAGGTGAGCAACTCTTCAGGAAGGCACCTCAAGGAAGGATGAGGACCAATGGATATAAACTTAGAGGGTAAATTCAGGCTAGATATAAGGCACAGCTTCTTCTCTGTAAGGGTCACCAGAATCTGGAACACTCCCAGCAAAGGTGGTGCAGTCACCATCCTTGGAGGTGTTCAAGAAGACGATGCACAGGCATCTTGTTGAGCTTGTCTGAACCCAATAACTTCCTGCCCATGGCAGGGGACTGGACTTGATGATCTTACAGGTCCTTTCTGGTTCTACAGTTCTATGATTCTATGTGTAAAAATGCCCAAAGACTGGCAGCAGCATCCTCCAGTGGGCTGCATGCATCGAAGAAATGCAACTCCATGCATGTGGCACTGCAGGTTAGCCAATTAGTACAGATGAGTGATAGTGCTAATCATCCTGCTTGTGATGCCATATAGATGCAACTACACTGTCTAGGGTTTAGAGAGAGGTCAATACAAAGCAGCTCAGTATTCTTGAAACCACTGCTACCAAGTACAGTAGGCCAGACCATGAGTTTCCTAAAAATTCCCTTTTAAAATTTCAAACCAAACTCCTCAGACACTGAAATAACACATCACCAGCATCAAGAAGCTAGCAGAAAATATTTTGGACACCTTGGACTTCATAATTTTAAAGTTGTCTCCATAACTGTGCTTATACTTAAAATGACTTGTCAAAAGTTCTGCTCCCTATATATTCTCAAAGTGTAAGGGACAGAAATAAACCGAATGCGGTTTACTCCAGTTAGCACTGCAGAGACAACACAGTTAAGAGGGGAATGAGCTAGACAGATTTCCTTCTTGAACATCATCAACAGTATTGTTTATTAGATTCCAATTACACCTACTGAAACCCTCCCCACTCTGAGGGATCACACAGGTGAACTGAATATCAGTCAGGGAAGAATCTATCTTGAATCTAAGAGCCTAGATGGAGTTTGAAGGGGCTGGCAGTAAGAAAAACAATACTTTTACATTTTGCTGTTTGGAGATGGAAATCATTGAAAGATGTATATAATTACTTAATTCCTTATTTACAATGTATTTTTCAAAGCAGAACCACTTCAAGAATAAAATGATGATTAAAATTAGTAGCAATTTATAAGAATTTCAACTTTGCTATACTCTGAAAGTATGCCCCCCCCCCCATGCTAGTGAGGCTGATGTGGAATGAATTATGATAATTATTTTTATTAGAATATTCATATTTTTAATCCAAAGTAAGAACAAATGAAATAATTAGCTTTTTATCCATCATCTACAAACAGCCAGGTGGTAGAATTTGAAGGATGCAAATTCTGGCTGATATTAATGGGGAAAGGATACATATTATTGAAAGATGTACAAAAGAGACCATTGTTATGTTGAATGAGATCAGATTATTTTGCCACTCTCCAAAATGGCTCAATGCAGAGGCCATTAAAGCTGCTCTAAAATGCTGCTGAACTGCTTACTTTTTAAGATGAACGTGAAACAGTTGACTCATCCTTTTTGCAAGTGTTCTTGTATGAGGGAGGGGGATAAATAAATAAATTTCTGTTAATTTATATATATTAGTACTTGATTGTATTGTGGGCTGGCTCAATCTGATAGGTTTAGTCTTATTCTAAATATGCTTCTAGTGAGCTTCCATTCTCTAATTAAAATAAAACTCAAACCAAAATGAATTTTGTAATTAATACTTGGGATAGTGCAAGGCAATAGGGAAGACAAATCAGCCTCCAGGCAAGAGAGTCTTCAGTCTTTGAAATGCAAACTCTGGCAAGGAACAGTCACAACAGCAGGATTAGAATTTTATTCATCTTTTGTTCATTTGATTTTTTTTTTTTTATTATACTCTGATTACAATAAATGATAGGAAGTTTTTTTCCCCTTTTTGTCTGTTTGTCCCTTACCTCATTTAAATGAACATAGAGGCATCTTCTTCTGTTAAGTTTATAACAATTCCCAATAATTTCCTATAGCAGAAACTGCACAAAACCTGCCCCTGTAAGTAAGTCACAGAATGACTGCTCCTAAAGTAAAAGTCCTGGGAAACTCAGGAGTAGACAGGTTATTACATCTTGAATCCGGAGGGAAAAGTCAGAATTATTAATAGTGTAATGCATAAAAGCCTACACCATGAAGAGGCAAAATTAAAGCAGGCATTTAAAACTTGAAAAATATGCAAGAGATCCACTCATGTTCTAATACTTTTTAAGAATTTCAACAGGTACTGTGAATCTTTGGTTTGATTTTTTTCTTTGGAAACTGTAAAGTACAAACAGTTATAAGGGTGTTAAATAGTTAAAAATCCTGTTCATTCAGGGATTTATTTTTAACCTAGTCTTAGAATCCTAAAGAAAGAGGACTGAACCCTGATCTATTGTGTGGAAAAATGAAAGGCTGTAAGGAAGAATTGCATTTACATGGTAAATTGTCTAATGGAGGGCCCATACCAAACTCCCTGTACTTGTAGGCCACATCACACAATAGAAACATGATCCGTCACACCATTTTTCCTTTTGAACTTTAGCTTTTCTTGATCACATTGTATAAAAGAGGTTGGTGAGAAATCATCCTTTCTATATACACACCCACATTTTCCATCCGTGCTGCTTACTAGCTTGGTCTAGGAATTATTTCTTGTTAATGAGTCTCTTTTATAAAGTATCTGATACAAAATGACCCCAGCCACAATTCAGAAAAATGCTTGTTTAAACACACGCTGAAACTTCACTGTCTGCAAAGTTTGAAGTGAAGGTACACAGTGCACAGAAAACAAGTCAGCACAGATACAAAAGAAACACCCTGTATAACTGAACATCAACACTAGATGGGAAATGTACGGAGGAGTGTGACTCCACAAAGTGTAAAATAAAAGTAAATAGTTGAGTGTCTGTGGAATTGAACTGCCAAGTTTCACACGCCTCCAAATGGAGCTGTGTTTTTGTGTGGTGTTAATTAGAAGCCATGTTGCTTAAGGAGCTTGATTTTTTTTTTTTGCATTGACTTTAATGAGTCAATGTAAGATTAGATATGGACAGTGATTCTGATATTAATTCAATCACAGTAAAAGATATGTATGAAAATCCATTTCATGCCCATTTCCTTTTTGTAGTTGGCCAGGTAAAACAAGTTGAAAGAGGTGTGTGTCAAAACCAACTAACCCAAAAGGAGGAATGGCGTGGACTTTACAAAATTACTTCCAGTTATATAATAAGCTGTCTGGAGACACCAAACACAATTTAAGACAAAGTCCTCAGTGCCTTCAATGAACAGGAACTTTCTGATGAAACAGTTTTTCATTGTGAAATGGTGATTCATCAAACAGCAAACCTTTAAACTGGAACGTATGACTTGTTTTGACATGGAGGGAATTGCTGGTCAAATATGGAGAAACCCACTCTAAACTAACCACTGGCTGCTTGCCTGGCCCATGGGAAACTGCAGCTCAAGTCTTTGCTCTGGATCAGATTATAATCAAGGACATAAATTTTAAGCTTATTGCATTGCAAGTGGGTGCCATAGCAACTTGGCTTAAGTTATGGCCAGGGCCATGCCTGGGGGTGGGGCAAATCAGGGTGACTTCCTCAGGCCCCCACTGCCACCACCATTCTTCTTTGGATACGGGGACCGTGGGATCAGAGCAGGGGCAGGGCCCCGGATGGGCTGATTTGCCCCTGGCTCCCCACCCTGCTTCGGTCACCTCTGGTTATAGCTCATTCTGGGGTGGGGAAGGAGGGACACAAAGGTCTCTCTCAGGTCTTTCATCAAAAAGTCTGGGGGTTGGGGGGGGGTCTGTTGAAAAACAGGAAAACATTTGGAACCTCAAACATTTGTGGCAAAAAACCTCTTTCCTCACCCACACATGATGCTTAATCTTGAAGCCCCTACTCTAGCCTGATAAAGACCCTCAAACTGAAACACAAAACAGCCATAGAATCCCAATACTTTCTTGCTGGCCTGCCTAGAAGGCAGCTGCACACTAGAGACACCTCATGCTTGTTTAGCATCAATACATTATGCTTATGTGAGAGTGAGTCCTTTATACTATAAAACATATGCTAAAATAAAATTGTCAAGAAATTAAGCCATAGTATTACCTTGCTTATTGATATTAATTGGACTGGTAGCACCATTCTGCTGCCTTTTACATTGACATTTCAGCAAATGCTCACAATTTATACTACTTAATGGTTAAAACAAACTGCCTTTGCCAAAATACAAATTATCCACAGCAGCACAGTGAAGTGGCATTGAAGGAGTTGCAGGTGGTATGCTCTCCAGGTTGGCAAAATCTTTAGCAGTACACCCTGCAAATAAGCATCTTTTTTTTTCTGCTGTATTTTTTTCCTGCTGTATTTTTTTTCCTCATCTTAAAACTGCCCAACTCCTATTTTCAGAGTCCATAAGTAGCACTGCTTCTAATTAATACCATGCAAAATACATCCACAACAGGAGATATGTGAAACTTGGCAGTTTAATTTGAGGGAGGTTTTGGAAAGAAAATATTTATATGTTTATGCTTTCACACTCCTCCTCACTTTTCACTTTTAATTTTGGATCTCTGTTACATAGAACATTTAATTGTGGGTAGTTGTCCGCTATACAGGAGAACAAAGTTCAATTTCCAGCTAAGACAAAGTTGAGTTTTCATTAACCAAAAAACTTGCACATCTCCTTAGGGGAAGGTCCAAAAGGTGGAAGCCCTGTGAGTGTCGCTATTATTCTGCTGCTTGGTATGCTACTCTTCATGGAGAACATGGTAGTTGTATGTTGATAAAGAGCTCTAATAGCCAAAAGTGATATAATGTCCACCTTCAGATTGCTCCTGGTGAACCCTTCTGATTCCACCCAACTAATATTTTTTTATTCATTGAGCAGGTCCATTTTGCCAAAGCTATGTGAAATAAATGCTTCATTCTCTGGATAACATTTGAAAATTTTGATTCCTTATTAGAATTCACACCGTCTCACCTTCCACTAACTTGATTTTCTTCTTGAAGTAAACGCCTTCTTGGTAGCCTTTGGGGAGCATTTATGTCAGGAGAGCTAGTTTCTGGATCAAAGAACAATAAGACATGCTGAATATTAACCTCAGGAGACTCAGAGTGAGAGCGAAAAGGTTATCCTGATTTAACACCAGGTGAGAATAGATGGTATGGCTGTGCTACCAAGACTGATGAGTGGGATCAGGGAATTGAGCTTTTGTCTAAGGCAGATACCGAAAGCATTCATTATAATACCATATACAGCATTTGTAGAGACATGATAGTTTTTAACCAGGTTTCAGTTAACAGTAGCATTGAAACAAGCTGAATTTCTTGTTTTGTCTCTGAGCATTTTGGCTCTCATTTAGCTAAAATAGGGGCATTTACATCAGCTGCAATATTAGGGATGGGAGCTGATAAAATCCATTCTCTGGGGGCGGACAATGGGTATTTGGGTTCCATGGTTAAATATCAAGGGAGGTAACTTTAATGGTGGTATGTGTTCTCTGATTCATTTCAGGCACAAACAGAAAACCTAGCCTATGGAGGTTTGTTTATGTGGATAATAGGCCAAAATAAGTGTTTTAGAAATTTGTATTTTACAAAGACAAGGGTCTCCGAAGTGACTACAATTTGAGACGGTAGGAAAAGAGGGGCAGGCTGCATTCTTTTACCCACTCTGGCCATGTACAGATGAACAGGGCATGCACTTGCAGCGGCACAAATAATAGCAGCACAAATGTGTGCTGCTACTTTGTGCCATAGCACATGCCCATGCACGTGCACTTTGTTCAGGGGCACATTGTCCTACTGTGGGCAAAGTGCCCATGCCCAACTCCTCCTGGCTCCTGGCTGGGCTCCATGTGCTGTTGGGGGTGGGGGTGGCGGGGCTGGCTGGGACACAGGGTGCCTCAGCATGTCTAGCTGGCAGGCAGCCCCTGCACTGAATCATCCTGTGCCCCAGCCAGCCAGAGAGCAGCATGTGGAGATGTGGAGCAACATGTCTTGAGACACTACATGCTACACCCCATCCAGCCAGCCACTCTGTGTGTGTCTCAGCATGGGGGGGTTCTGCGACATACTGCCTGCTCTTCCATCTCTGCGCATGTCCTGGCACACACTATTTTTACACCATTTTTTTTTCCTGGCATTTTTTTTTTGGCGGGGGGGGGTTGGCTACCAGCACTTCCCAACAGCAAATGTTGCCCCGTGCTGCAGAGGTTGGCTACCAGGAATTCCCAACAGCAAATGTTGCCCCGTGCTGCAAATTAAACCATGCATGATGCTGCTAATGTGCAATGTGTGTGGCTTGTGGTGCCACAAAGACATTTGTGGAGCCATAAACTGCATATGCCTGCATGTGTAGACGCGGCCTCTGGGTCCAACTGTTCACATTCTCCTCAATTGAACTTAATTCATCTGGGTGAAAATAGCTGTCTTTTCTCCTAACAAAATTAATCTATTAGGATAGGAATGGATACCTGCCAGATTCAGCCTTCCTTCTTTGTGTGATTTGAGATATTAGGTTTGGTGATGACTTACCAGATGTGCAAAAATCAACCAGCCTTAAAAGAAATGGTAGTCAAAAGTAATAAGGATACTACCATGGGAAAGGATGTAGTGGTTTTGAAGATGAAAATTAAATATACCTCCCTGGAGTTGTTCAGAAAGGATGGAGCACATGTATCTGACATGGAGAACCTAAGGCAGCAGATGGATTCCTTTCTAGCAGCCTGATGCAATACATATAGTTGTTACTGATGGGCTACACTTATTGGAGCCCATCAGTAGAATAATAGTAATGTGTCAGGAGGGTTAGCAAGGGTTCAGTGTGAAGTCCCTAACCCAATAGACTCTTTCAGTCTACGGTCCTAGCATAAGATTGCACAGTAGGAGTTTATCTCCATACCTTGGGTAGCACGGCTTTCATCTCTTGTATCTTCACTGTTGATGAGGAGAATAGGTTGAGATTCTGGCTTCCCATCACGTCAGTAGAAAAGCACTGTCCTCATCCCTATCATCAGGTTTGGGCAAAGTTAAGGCTGTCAGTGCCCAGCTGAATTCTGCAGTAGAAAAATACTGCCGAGTAGTTCAGAGAATGGTTCTTCACTGGTCCATGCTTTACTTAAAGTTGTGGCCTCTGCATATATTCATAATCTTGTGTATGTATTTCTTATTGTTCCTCTGTCTGCATTAATCAAAATCAATTTGAATATTTTATAGTTGCACCACATATATTGAAAAACATTGCAAAGTATCAAACACAAGGCATTGAAATGTCCAGATTTTAAATGCCTACTTGAAATGTCCAGATTTTAATTGTCTAGCTCCGTCTGTAAATTAATTTCCCTGTATTTTTTTGGATGTGGGGGAGATAGAAGCCAAAATCCATCCTGATCCAAATAAACTTCCAAGCCTTGAGTATTGAACCCCCAAATATGAATTTTATAGGCCTCTCTCAGATCAATATATGATATTTGCTGACTCCCCAAATTTTATGGGGAAAAATTTAATTAGCAATGATTTTCCCTAAGCTTATACAGGATTCCTTTTCTTTTCTCAGGCATTGATCTACATATTCTTTTTGGAACAACTATAAACTCAGTAAGTTTTTCATAGTTTCTGATTTCAAAGTAAACATGCCTTACATCACTCAGTGAACAAAACGTATTCACGTCAGGTTTTTGAACAGAACACAAAATTTGTAATTCCAAAGCACACCAGTAAACCAGCTAATTGGGCATTGTATACTGCCTCTAGAAATTACCTAAGTTTGAAGTGTAAGATGATTAAAACAACCTTATACTGCATTTACTCAGTTCCACAATTCTGAAATACATAATGCATTAGAGGATTAATCTATTATGGTGAGATTTCATGAGACTCATAAACCTTCCAGAACCTTATAGTTTTTACTGTATGTGAAGTAAGCAACCATCAAGCCTGTGGGTCATGGTGTACACATAAGAGGTCTGGTGAGGCTCCTGATGAATCTGCTGGTATGGAGTCCTGCGACCATCACACCAGGACCTTTCACACATACACCTAGGCAACAGTATGGAGGAGTGGAGGGTGCATTACAGTTCTCACACAACTGGTCCCAAAGGCAATAAAAGGAAGAATGCTACTTTGAGACCTAACTGTATAAACTTTCCAAACTTTCATTATGGACTGATGTTCCTGCCTATGTAGGTTCACATGACCAGGAGGCACATGGCTTCAAAAAGATATATTTTTGAAGATGTACATCACTACTAAGCAGAAAGGACTCTGTTTTGTGGTGCATGCAGTAGATAATAAGTATGTTTCTCATTAGTCCAAAGCTGATTTTTATTAATAAAGTGCTTAAATTGCTAAAACAAATATAGTTAAGCTACTTAGGTGAACTGATCAACACCAGAAATGACTCAACAAATTAACAGAAGTCAAGGCTGGGCATGTTCTGACTTTACATTTTACAGTCCTACCTGGACCTGTCATCAGATTCCCAAATCAGGTATTTGAGGAGGTGAAGGACAGCAAATATACAAATGGCCAAGTTATAGAAGTATGCTAATCCTACCTTACCAGTCCCAAAGATGCTAATCTTTGCTGTTTTATCATAAAATTAATTATACCTGATTGTTAATTTAAAGACCCAGTTCTCTTTTTTTACAGTTTTTATATTGGATAATAATTCATTAATTGTAGGCTGAACTTGTTCTACTGGACAGTAGTTATATAGACTTTCTGGTGTTTGTGAATACTTGCATTAATAATATGACTTGTTTTGCAGTAGCATTTGCAAAGTGAAATATTATTTCTAAACTTGAAAGAGACAGGCTCTGAGGTGGTACAGAGTATGCTCTTTTAAGCACCTTGCTGGCATCTTGCACGGGGATCAAAGTGGTTTGCCAGATTTGGGTTTAAAGAGGGCATTCTTCCCCTGGTCAAATTAGCAGGTATCTTAGGGATTTTGCACTTTCCTCTGCAGTCTGGATATGGTTGCCCTAGAAGGTCATCTGAGGCCTTTGTATAATCAGTTCCCTACCATTGCAGAGACCTTGACCATCCTTGGCACCTCAGTCTCTTTTTTTCTTTGACTGTGACACACAACAGTTTAGCTCCTGAGGTTTAGCAAAAGCCATTTGGCTCAATACAGGGGCACCTGTGTAAGATATAATGACCCACAGGAGCTCAAACGAGATGATATGATGGTCTCTTTTGGCCTTAAGACCTATGGAACGTAGTTCAGAAGACCACAACTCAAAAAATGTTAAAGTTCTCTAAGACAACAACACAACATGCCTAAGAGAGTAAAGATAATAGAGAATGCAATAACACTTGAGTCACTGTACTCTGCAGTACCAAATGGCTCATCTGGCCATCTCTGAGCGTTTAGTATACTTACACACTAGAGTTAGATATTTTAAAATGGTTAACTCTTTCATCTTAATGAATTACAACTGCTTGATTTTTCAGAAGTTTACTGACATCTCCCACTAACTTCTGCTGGAGTTGTGGCACCCTCAAAAATCAGACCTGTGCCAATTTGAAAGTTTATGTAGATTACTGTAAGTACGTAGCTGCCATCATTCTGGCTACCACCTAATACAATCATATCACCAGCCACCATACCACCAATTCTCTTGTTAAACCTTCTTTCATTGTGTTTTACTGAAATAAACCTCTATTACTGGACCAAACCTCAACTCTGGTTCCTCCACTTGCTTTCTCCGAGTTATGACCAATTAAAAATCACTCACTGTTCTCATGCTTGTACATCACATAAAAATGTTGGCAACATGCAGAAATAACAATGGAACACAAAAGGGCCCAGGGCCCCACCACCCACCCAACAGCAGCAGCACAAGCAACACATGCTGCATTGGGGTCCCCAACCCAGACCAAACCTTCCAGACCATTCCAGTTATTTGGAAGCACTACATAGGGCAATACATTCCCCCTCCTTGAAGTAGAAAAGTCTCTTGGATCCAGTACATGGTACCAGTGGCTTGTCTCTGTTCCATGATAAGTACTTTCTTCTTCAAATCAATGTAACTAAGTCCATTCTCATCTTACATACCCACATGGTAGAAATCTGAGTTGTACTACTGTATATGTAATACCTAGGAGAAGTCTTTCCCATGGCCTCCTAAGTCATGTCTGTATGACTTGCCTCCTGACTCTTTGTATGACTTCCCTCACTGCTTACAAAACAAGCCCTATTCAATTATTGCTCCTTGTGTTCACTACAGACTAGTAATTAGGCAAAGTGGACTACTTAGGAATGGCCCCAAGCAAATCAAAATGGATCTCTGTTCCCTCCATTGTCTTGTTGTATCCTCAGTCTCTCTTGAGACAGAGAACCTGAGTGCAGCCCTGGTGGGCATAATCTATTCTAAGTGCCAGTCTATGGTGTCCCAGGGCAAGAGTAAGTAGGTGGGCCTTATTTTAGCCACACAGTCACTGCTCTTCCAGGAGAAAACATGGATGTACAGATATTCAGGATTTTTTCTCCCGCAGCAAAAATGGCTGATCTAGAAGAAAAATAACTAGGTACAGCCAGGGTTAAATCACTCACAGGAGAGTTTCTTCTGGGAGATCAAATGTCTGTACACATTCTTTGTCAGAGACAGACTTGGGAGTTGCATTTGGGGATGCACTTGATGTTTTGATTTCTGAACATGGCAAAAAATGAACACTATCACTTTAAATGAACTTTCACGAATGGCTGGCTTAATGCTGCCAGTAGCCTTTACTCTACAGTTAATTTCCCCAGAGCTACAGAAAGCTCGTTTGTCCAGTCTTGCCCAAAGACTTTAGAATAATTGCATGGAAAAGACTAATACTAATTGGCTTTTAAAACAAAAGCACTTGGCCCATCCTGTTATGTGTCATATTTTAAAATGTCAAGTTACATTTTCTATGTCTTGCTATTTTAAAATAAGGAGAGAGATACTTGAATTATGCTGTGCCATTGGCGTTTACCAATATAGCACAGACTGTGCTCCTTAAGGAATGTAAAATATATTTAAAAAAACAGAACTACCTTGTTGTGGAATGATAAAGAAATAGCATCTGTACTTGTCTCACTAGAGTCATCAGTCCATACACCATATGAAATATTTCAGTAGGAGGCAATTTTGCATCTGAATTGAAACCATCTTGGTCCAAAGAGCTCCATGAGAGGATATTATTCTCCAAGTCATCTGTCTTTTAGTACTAACAGTTTCTTAGTCTTCTATAACTTTCTTTCTTTCTTTCTTTCTTTCACTACATAATGAGGCAACCAGACAAATCTTTTGATTGGAAGTGAAGCACATGAAAGAGAAAGAGGAAAGCCATTCATCAATACCCTTGTCACTCTCTTCCAAGCCCTAATTAGAATTAATTTCCATTCCAGATTGACTTTCTGGCTTAGGGTTTCTTCCTTCTCACTTTAAGGAAAAAAAATCTGTTTTGTGTTATTTTTAAATATAACATTTAGCTCATTCTTCTAACTTATTTTGGTATCAATTATGTTATGAAAAAAGGACCAATGTTTGGCATTTGAACAATTGCCATCTGGGCTGGAAACTAAAGGATAAAGAAAGACAGCATAGTACTTGGGTTATTGCTAAATCTGTGGGAACATGGACAAAGGAAAAGATTGATTGGAGGTGGGAGTGGGAATTCATCTATCTTTTGGCATGGTAGAAAAAAAGGATCATGATTTTATTAAGTGCTGAACACAGTAAAGTTTGTTCAAGAATTCTGACTCCTTAGAATATAAAAGTTGTCATTCCAAATCTTATCAATAAACCACCTAATTTGGTGTTGTTTGCTGCCCCTAGAATTTACCTAAGTTTGGCACATCAGGGGTTGGTTGAAACAACCCTATAATACAGGGGTCGGCAACCCCTGGCATGCCTACTGAGTATGGCACATGAGGCCATTTTGCTCAGCATGCCACAGCCAGCCCCAGCTCTGGGTAGCTGCTGGAGCTCAGGCTGCTCCCAGCAGGGCTCGCAGCATCCCAGCTGCCTGGTGGGAGCTGCCTGAGCTCTGTGGCTGGCTGCAGCTCCCCAGAGCCAGGGCTGGCTGCAGCCAGGAGGCTCCAAACAGCTTCACCAGGCTCCACAGCCCTGGCATTAGCTCCATACCAGCACAGCTGTTTGCAGCCTGCTTGCTGCAGCTGCCCAGAGCCCAGGCTGGCTACAAAGAGCTGTGCTGGGCTCTGGAGCCCAGTCACCAACTCTGTGCTGGGAGAGGTTGAGACACCAGGGTTGCACTGCCTCAGGCCCCTCCCCCACTGCTAGCTCCAATGCTCAGGTGCATGCACCAGTATGGAGCTGATGCCGGGGCTCTGGAGCCCGGCATAGCTGTTTGGAGCCTCCTGGCTGCAGCCAGCCCCAGCTCTGGGTAGCTGCTGCCAGCCACACAGTCTGGCATGGGGGGCAGGGACAGTGGGGCTGGGGCGGTAGGGCTGCGGGGCTGGTTCTTTGGCTGGGGGGCACAGGGCAGCAGGGCTGGGGGGCAGGGACAGTAGGACTGGGGGGCAGTCTGCAGTTGCAGTTTCAGTTTGCAATCTGGAGGTGGAGCCCCTGAAGGGAAAAAAGGATCAGTGTGCCCAGCACATGTGTGGCCATTTCAAGGGAGGGCAAGGAAGAGCTGACAGAGCTGGCCAGTGGGGTGGAGCTGTTATTCCGGGAGAGCCCAAAGACTCCTTATCGGATGGGAAGCAGCCCCACCGCAAGGAAGTGCAGCGTCAGTGCATGGCTGGCGCACAAAAGATCCAGGAGGGACTGAGACCCTGGGAGCTGCACAAGGCGGCTCAGGTCTCCAACCCCTGGCATGAGGTCAAGCAGTCAGTGCACGGGTCAGTGCACGAAGGGTCCAGGAGTGGACCAAAAGCCTGGGGCTGTATTAGGTAGCTAGGCTTTCCAACCCCTGGCATGGGCTGTGTACATGGTGCACAGCTGGTGCATGAAGGATCCGGGAGCAGATCGAAACCTTGGTGCTGCACCAGGCAGCTTGGGTCCCCAACCCGTGGCACAAGGCAGGGCCAACGGTGCACGGAGCGGTGCACAGGGTCCTGAGCAGGCCAGAGGCTGGGAGAGCCCCAAAGCAGCTGAGGCTCCCCTGCCGAGGGGAGAGACACCTTGCCCTGGAAGACAAGGACAGCCTCACCAGGAGGAGTTGTGAGTTGCCTGAGATTCCTACAGGGGAGGAGGGTCTTCCCCCCTGTGACAAGTAGTTGAGATATTTAGATTGGTTAAAGGGGAAGTTGGGGTATTTGGGGCTCTCCACTCCCCTCCTCTCATCTAGGGCCTTTCCTTTCTTGGGGCATTGCTATTGTTTATTTATTTGCCCTGGGCCCTTGGCCTCGTATTTGTAGATTAGTATTTCGCTAGAGTATAAGATTGCATGACGTTTATGGAGACACTTTTTTTCCCAGATGCCTCACCTGCAGCCAGATGTGTGTATATATATATATATATGTATATATACACACACACACACACACACACACTCTTGCATAGAGTTGTGTGTGTGTGTGTGTATATATATATATATATATATATTGCACATAGTTCCCATGTCTTTATTATAAATGTTTCATTTTTAACACTTCTTATATATTAATAAACTTGTATATAGTTGCATCTTAAGATGTATCCTGGCTGTACTCTATAGGGGAAGGAGGGAGTTTCGCCCCACAGCGCACCTGCCCTGCTAACATTCCCTTCAATTGGAGAGGGTAGTACATAATTGACTACTACCCAGGCTACATAAGAAAACAAAATTCTCTTTGTTTATGTACTTTTGATGACATAATTAATTAATTCCATTTTGCATTCGCTTTAAGAAGCTTGCAGGCTAGAAGGGGTGTATAAGCTTGTGTTAAAAAAAATGGAATTAAGGGCCTAATCAAAAGTCCACTGAAGTTGGTTTAAAGAACAGCTGTTCTTTTTGGATATGGACACATGAACAAATTATATTGTGTTAAAAGGAGATGACATACTGCATATCAACAGTTCCTCAGTAACTGTTTTATGCGCCCTTTTCTATCCCATAAGTGGAAGAATTTAACCCTGAATAAGAACAGGGCTAAGTTACCACTGCTTACTTCCATTTACCACGGGCTAGTGTATGCATAAAGCAAAAACATAAAGCAGCTGATGTTGCATGGCAAGTCTTCATTCCCTTTTAACTTGATATAATTTTTTTCCTGTCCGTTCAGCTAAATGAATGTGTGTGTGCATGCAGTCTTAAGTGCTGCATTTGTCACCATATGCCAGAAGCTTATTAACTGTACCATGTAAAGTCATTACAATGTACCTGATGAAGAGAGCTGTATTATAGGCATAATACTAGTCAGAGTATTCATTTTTGTCCAGTAGGAGCCTACCGCTGATTATATGTGGAAGATTTCCAAAGCATCACAGCAAGTGGAATTTACAATCTGACTGTCAGGCCCCACCAACTCAACCACCCATTTCTGGGACAAATAAGTTCCAAATCTGTGTACTCAAAACTGAAAACTTCCATGAGAAAAAAGGAGTTTTGCAGTAGCTTTGTAGTTTTTCATTTAATATTACAAAGCTGCTGAAAGCCCTCATCTGTTCTGCTTTTTTACACATTTAAGTATGAAGATGTTTGTATGGCTTTGGACTCTTGGTCAGAATAAAAGCAATAACACCCAACTACTTAGCACACTTCAGTCATGGGGTACATAGTTTTCCTTGTGGGGTTTCATCATAAACCACACTGTGAGTTCAACTACATGTGCAGTTAACAGGGCTGAATAAACTCTGGCCTAGTATGCACTGGAATTCATTGCTCTTGGGTGCAGCATTTACATATGTTCCTGGGACCACAGTACGTTGAGACAGGGCAGTGCAGTCCTGGCTGGCAGGGGGCCTGGGAGGTCAGCCTGTCACCCAGAGCTGCTCCAGCCTGGCTCAGTGTGCTGCAGAGGGACTAGCTGGGGCACAAGGGTGCTACAGTGCAGAGCTATCTGACAGGCAGCCCTGCACTGTACCAATCTTGTGCCCCAGCCAGCCCTGGTCACCAGCTACATGTCTATTGTGGCACACTAAATATTTCTGCTGCAGGACTGTACTTGTGTTAGACAGTACTATTGTATGGCAGAGTTAATTAGTTTACTCTGGCTTAATAGCACCACACATGTAGATGATAACGCTTTACTGAGGAGATAATTAGTCAACTCGGTAGAAAAGCACACATGTTGATGTCCCCTGTGGGTGCATCCTCACATGCAGGGGCATGCAAAAATACCAGCAGCACAAATTTGTGCTCCTGTTTTATGTCACTATGCATGCCCCTGCACGTGGGGTTGGTGCTGCCTATATTGGGCATATTGTTCCAGATGGGGCAGGGCATATTGTCCCAGATGGGGTAGGGAAGGCTGGGGCCAGCACAGGTGCTAGCCCCAGTCTTACCTGGGATCCTGGGGGCCTCCTGGGGCAGCAGCAGTAGTGATCCAGCTGCTCAGAGCCTGACTGGCAGCCAGTATGCCTCTGGCTGGCCAGGTTCCTTTTCTGGTGGTGCACGTTGCTGCCACATGAACCATGTCGCTTTTTTCAGCAGTATTTCTTTTTGACACTGGGATTTCCCAGTGCCCAAAAAGCCTGCCGTGCTGCAAGTTAGGAGCATGGAGATTGGATGCACATGTGCCGTGTGTGTTTTATGGTGCCTCAGACTGCTTTGAGGTGCCACAAACTACACACATGCTGTCATGGGGATGTATCCTGTATGTTTTTAGGTTTGTCTTTGGGGTTGGTTGTTTTTTGTTGTTCTCCAGTGAAACTTTATTTTTCTGAAGTAGGGGGCTCTTCTTAGTTGTGCATTAATCAGCTTTTCAGGGTTGGTTTAGCTATAACAAAAATCAAACTTCCAAATAATAATTAAAAACAAACAAACAAACAAAAAAGCCCCCAAATAATTATTTCCCTTTAGACTCTACATTGTTTGAGATCTCAGTGTTTATAGTGTTTGGTCATGTTACATGTTGTTTTTCTTTTTTTAAATATAAAATGTCAGCATCATGGAAGAGAGCCTGACAAATTAATCTTTGTTTTACAGAAAAGAGGATCTCACAATGTGCCAGTGTACTTGTGCACATTAAGATTAAGGTTTTCCTGTTGGGTTATGCCCTCTGAATTCTGCTTTATAGCAGACTTGAGAAACAAGAATAAGCCAAGAAAAATAAATGGTCATGTTACAAACAAAATCCTGCACTGATTTATGGGTCTTGGCCCTGAATTAGAGCTATTCTTGCTGAAACTACTTGTATTATGAACGGGAGGTATAAACCTTAGGGTGTGATCAAAGACTCTAAAGCTAGTAAACAGGTTTTTGGCAAGGTTGCCAAACCTCTGAACATGAACTTGCATTAGATCTTCCATGGGGGAGAAATAGAAAAAAGATGGGAAAATGTTAGTGCTCAATATGCATTCAGAGGCCTCATCTACACAAGATGCTGACTGCACAGTAGTTCATTACTACTGCACAGTAGGCCTATGCTAAGTGGCTAGTATTCACTTCAGATTCAAATTCGGCCAATTTGGGGGACAATAATTCAATTCAGTGATTCGAATCACTGTCCCGAATCAATTCAGCTGAAATTCCAAATCACCCGGGCCCATCCCCCGCCCACTCTCCAAGCCCGGCAATGGCTGCCCCACCTGTCCCAGCTCCTGACACTTCGAAAAAAAAAGCCCCTTGTCACCAGGTGCCCCACACTGTCCTCCACTGCCCCATGCTGCATGGCATGCTCTACATGAGCCCCTGAACCCCCTGTTGCTGTCCCAGCCCCCCACATGGCTGCCCTGCCTACCGTGGCTCCAGCCCTTTAAGAAAAAAAGAAGAAAAACCCTGGACTACCCCCCACTACCCATCGCAACATGGGGGGCTCTGCATGAGCCCCCTGAAGCCCCGAGGCTGCTGCAGGAGCTGGTGAGTCCCAGGGTTTTTCTTGGTTTTTTTTCTTAAAGGGTCAGAGTGGGGCTGGGCGGGGCAGTCATACAGGGGCTAGGGGAGCATGGGGGGGTCATGGGGCTCATGCAGAGCCCCCCATGCAGTGTGGGGCCCCCTCGCTTAGCAGCACCCGGTGAATGGGCTTTTTTTTAAAGGGCCCGGAGCTGGGGCAGGCAGGGCAGCCATGGTGGGGGAGGGGATTGGGGGAGTGGGTGGGGTAGGGGGAGCTGGGGGAGCAGGCAGGGGATGGGGCTTAGTAGGGGTCCCCCATGGTCCCCTCCCCTGCCCCTACTTACAAGCTCCAAATCTGGCTGCAGCTCCCTGCTGCAGCCACCGGGGACTGTCTGAATCACCAAAGCTCTTCGAATCCTTTCCAACGTTTCAGAAAGCATTGACTTGATTTGGACCTTTTAATTGGTCCCCTGATTCAATTCAGATTTGGAGATTCAGCCACCAAATCAGGCTGAATCTCCTCTGAATCGAATCACCACCCGAAGCTTCGCACAGCCCTACTGCACAGTAGCTTCACGTGACAATAAGCATGATGTGATGCTACTGCACACTAGTAGCAAGCTACTGCACAGTCAGCATCACCTAAAAGCCATTTGTTGATGGTACTGTGCAATAACTCCAGTTACTGTGCAGGCATTTAGTACTTGTGTATACAAGTACTAACTGACTGTGCAGTAACGGCTGCACAGTCAGCATCTCGTGTAGACACAGTCAGAGAGTATAACAACGAACAACAAATGATGAGAGAGGTTTTGCTCTGTTTTTTGTTTTTGTTTGGGTATTTTTGTCTTCCTAACATTCAAGTCTCTGAATGCAAATCCTAATAGATGCAGTTGAATTCTTCAGGTTCAGCTTCATCCTTCATCCAGATTTATATGTGTGTGTTTACCTTTGTAATACACGGCTGTATCATTAGCTGAAAAACCTTCTACAAGACCAGGGAAGAGTGAAACCTGGAATTATTTCTTGAGAAGGGCAAGCCTGCTCCCAAATGGGATGCTTACCTTACATATAAAGGAAAATGCAGTGTTTCTTAATGTTCCTTGCATGCTTGTTTTAAAAAGAACAGTGACATTTGGGCCAGATCCTTGACAGCTACAATCAGCTAAGTTTTGTTAAAGATAATGGAGCAACACTGATTTATACCAACTAAGTGTCTGGCTCATAGTATTATAGAAATTTCTGAGATAACAACTTGCTGAAAATTCATGAACTAAACATCACTGGAAAAGACTCAGAACTTAATAGTCAAAAGAACACAGTTTGTGAGTTTATGATCCTAGAAAGGAAAAGGAGTGACAGCTGGGGAAACCTGGGCAACATATCATTACCACACCAGAAGCCTTGATCAGTTCCCTTTGTGCTGTCTTCAGTCTGTCGGTAAATTAAATGGCCAGACAAGGTTTCCAAGGTCTGGAACTGTTAACTATTATCAAATGGTCAGCGTTGACAGAACATTCATAAAAATTTATCTGTAATAGTCTCAACATCCCCTCTCATGGCAGACTTGAGAATACCCATAATATATACTACAATTCACTGGTGGTCAGTACAAATGTACCTTGAGTTCCAGCATGAAAGCATATTGGGTCAACCCTAGCAACTGAGAAGTAACAGCTCATGACAGAGTAAAATGGTGACAAATTTGCAATGTTGCCCTCGACCACTATGAAACAGGATAACTTTTTTGAAAAGTGTGAGCAACACAAAGTAAGAATATGCTATCTTGCAACATTAATGAACAGTTTCACTTCTCACACCCATTGTGACTTTTGTATTGGTCTGATCTTCCGTTTATGTGTTTGCCAACAGAGATGATACCAACATGCCCAGGGAGAGAAATTAGAAATAAGCCAGTATAAGCGGTCAGAAACTGGTTAAACTCTGTAACACAACAGAAGTTCAGTGCACATAAACCATTTTCAAAATGGCCCAAACTGGTTTAAGATACACATGAATGGATGTAGTATCAGACTTAACTGATTTATGTTAAATCGGTTTATTGAACTTCTGTCCCAGATCCCTTCCAGATTCAAGTTAATTCAGTCTCCTAGCATCCCAGAGTGCTTTGCACCTCCCCTGCAACTCCCCCCTCACTTTACAGGGTAAGTGGGCTAGCCTTGGCCCAAGCTGTCTGCTCCAGCTGAGCAGGGAGGCATGCTCTCATGCCACCTGGCTTTTAGCCTGGGCCATTTCAGGCATGTGACTGCATTTCTGGAATCAAAAGTGAATGTCTGTTCTCATGCTTATTGGTTCAATCTATGCAGTTTACACTAACTTGTGAAGATTAAATTGATTCAGCCTTGGGCTTTTTGACTGTCTGTGCTTAGCCCATGAGACTCCACCATCATCAAGAGTGATAAAAGCATAAATCAACTTTCTACTATTGGACCCAATACGGTGGCACATTAGAGAGAATTTTCATAATTCTCACTGACAAAATGGGGAGGATGGTTTTATTTTTTATTTTAAAAAATGAAGTTCTTAGCAACTAGGATTGCAATGAAAACCTTCAAAATTCAGGGTAAAACCAATAGGACCAAGTAGAACTGGGACAACCAAGGTTTGGTAGTTACGGAGAGCTTGAAATAAATGCTTTGAACTGGCCTGTTAATTTCAACAGGTGTTAATTCAGATACCAGTGATCATAATTTAAATGTCAAAACTTTTGTGAGACATTTAGAGATCCTTAAAATAATTTATTGATGTATCTTCACTCAGCAGTTACAGTGTTTACCACATGCTTCTACTGATTTAATTCACAAGCAAGCTGGTCAGAAAATATACCCAGCAACTGGAGCCTGATGTTCAGTTCTCTACAAACACTTTAGGAGTGTAGATTTATCTACCCCAAGACCCCACTGAGCTACCTGAATTGGTTTAACTAGGTTCAAGAACCAAAGGATAGAATAAAGGAGTCAGGGTAATTAAAAGGACAAGCTCCCAAGGACTGGATTTAGTACTTTTGGAAGTTCTAAAAAACAGCACAGTAATAGCCTGTACTACACTGTTTGCATGGTGCATGGTTATTTTTAGCCACTACATAACTGTAGCAATGACCTACACTGAGGGAGCATGTCTCTATAGCGGCATAGCTGTGGCGTCATGGTTTTTGCCTGCCAACACTATGTTGCCATAGCATTGTGCTATAACTTGAGTCCCAAGTTTGCACCTCCCCTGCAACTCCCCCTTCACTTTACAGGGTAAGTGGGCTAGCCTTGGCCCAAGCTGTCTGCTCCAGCTGAGCAGGGAGGCATGCTCTCATGCCACCTGGCTTTTAGCCTGGGCCATTTCAGGCATGTGACTGCATTTCTGGAATCAAAAGTGAATGGCTGTTCACATGCTTATTGGTTCAATCTATGCAGTTTACACTAACTTGTGAAGATTTAATTGATTCGGCAAAGAAAGCACACCTTATTAATGCGCCTTAGCTTGTACGCGTGTAGCTACGCACCTAAATTGCCTTAATGCACATTAGGCAAGTGTGCATTAAATTTAGGCATGCATAAAAACACGTGTAGACATGCCTGGTGTATGTTTTTCTCCTTTTTGGTTGTGACTCATCCTGGTCTGAGAGAGCTTCCTTATACCAGCTTCACTAAAAATGATAGATTTCTTTGAAAAGTTGGTTTGGGATGAATTCCCAAACAACTCAGCTTGGATGGGAACTAACCTTTCAAGAGGTTTACATGATTTGATTTTCCTCCTCTATAT
Source organism: Alligator sinensis (assembly GCF_000455745.1). Lineage (NCBI taxonomy): Eukaryota > Metazoa > Chordata > Crocodylia > Alligatoridae > Alligator > Alligator sinensis. Next base: position 221,744 of record NW_005842353.1, read on the forward strand.
GTCAAGTCATCTTAGGCTGTGGTGTGATAGCAAAGCAATTAGATTTGGCTTAGGAGGATCATTTACTTTTTTAATGTTATCTTAAGACTATATTATCATCAAACAATGATGCTAAGAATACTAGAAGAATTACTATAACATTTTCTAGAAGTTTGACAGCATATTCAGTATCATATAATTTGGTTGATTATTCTAGCAGGCTTCTTTAGGCTATTAAGGGTTTGTAAATGTGTACTTCTTGAGTCAATTGTTTTCCTGTGTAGTCTTGTTCACTTTTCAGAAATGGAAAGATAAGCGTGTGAGACAAATACCAGTAATGAAAAGACTGAAGCCTGAGGAAGTAGGCCAATGCCCCTCTGCTTTATTTTACTGCCTGTACTGGAGAAGCACTGAGCAACTGCCAAACAATTTTAGTTATAAACACACATACAGGAAATAAGAATAATGGAGATGAAGAAACAATTATTTTCTGTGGCCTACTCTGCCAATTTTCTTTCTTCTTCTTTTTTTTTTTTTCTTTGTCCTAGAATACCTGTTCAGACCTCAAGATTAGGGTAGAAAGAATTTAACTGAAATACATTAAAATGTAATGCTGAGTAACTTCAAAATTAGTAATACAATAAAACTACATACAAAAGTGCAATTTCATAGACCATGTGGAAATAGAACCATAGTACTTTTATTATTTTTTTTCTACTTTTTTTGTTCTAAAACCCTAAACAAAAATATAGTTTGATGGCACAGATATGGTAAGAATCACTCTTCCTACCAGCTAGCCTGCTTCAGTCCCTTATAGAAACTAAATTGGAACGGCAAAGAAAGCACACGGAATATGTAGGGGACATTCCATTTCCCTACTTAATGAAAAAAAATCCCTTGTTGGCACAACCTGATTTTTTTGAAGAAAGCTTCCTGGCTTAACTAAACAGGACCAAACTTCTCAAGCTTTTGATGTAACTTATTTTCTCTTTTGTTGCTCTTTAAGCGCATCTACATGAAACACGTTAATGCAAGTAACCTTATTCACTACACATTAAGGGTGCACGACTACATGTGCGCACCCTTAATGCACATTAAAAATGGTGAATTTAGGCTAATCATGCCTAAATTTGATACCTGAAAATCCAGGTACCAAATTTAGGTGTGATTAGTTAAAGCACATTAACATACGTGTAGATGTGACCTGGTACTAACTTTAGTGCTAGGTCTGCCCAGCCCCAGGACTTCTGGCTGGCTGCCTCTCCTGCCCAAGCGTGGACTGCTCTGTGGCAGCCCCTAGCTGCAGGCTATAAAAACCTCCAGCCATTTTATGCCTTGGGGGGCACACAGCAGGACCTGCCAGTACAGCTGCCTTTGCTAGTCCTGTCCTCTAGCCAAAGCTCCTGCTTGGCCACAGGTGAGTGTTACAAAGGGCTACAGCCTGCTGGTCCCCCTGCCCAGTCCTGGGATTTCTCCAGGGCTGCTGTCTGGCTTTCTCTGGCAGTAGGGCCAGTACCTGCTCCCTGCTGCTGCTCACTCTCAGCAGTGTCTCCTCTGTTTGCAGGGCCTGTGCCAAATTTCTCTCTGCTGTATGGCTCCCAGACCCTTGCTGTGCCCCTGCACTGGCTGCTCCTACCAGCTCTTCAGGGCCAGCCTTACAGGGACAGCTGTTTGGGGGCTCAGAGAGCCAGTGCAGGACACACCACCATGTCCTCCCCTTCGAGGACTACCCCCACCCAAGTGTACATGGCCAGGGCCCCAACTGGAGCCAGGAGACGGTTAGGGACCTCATGGCCCTCTGGGGGGATGTGGAGGTACAGAGGCAGTTTGAATCGGCACTCAAACACCAATATTTATGAGGCTCTGTCAGGTGGGATGTATGAGAGTGCAGCTCTTTTGCACGGTGGAGTGTTCTGCTGCAACAGAAAACCCGCGTGCAGGAGCTTTTCCCGCCAGTTCTGTAGCTTTCTTTGCATAGTGCATTTCTTTTGCATTATAGCAATGCGCGATGCAAGGAGTCACTGCCATTTGTATTAAGATTCGCGCCACATTATTGGCCAGTCTTAATGTAAGCACACGTGGCGGCTAGCTATTGGCTTGCTAGCTGTACAAAAGGCTTGGGTGGTTTCCGCCCAAATCGGAGAGGGAGAAAGAAAGCACGTGGAGTTCAGGAGAGGAGCATGAGGATCTCTAAGCAGTGCTGATCCATACGAACCCAGCTTTTTCCTTAAGAAGGCAACAGAGGTTTAATTTATCAAACCCACGGAGCTTCAACAACTCCGCGGGACTTATTTACTGTCCCCTCGGAGCCTTAACGACTCCGAGGCAACTAACCTCTAGCCTCTCCCAGTCGCCGATCGCAGCCCAGACGTATCCCTATCCTAAAGACCCAATTGTCGAGCCCACGGAGTTTAACAGCTCCAGGGGACCTGGGAACCGAGTAACACTCGCAGAGATACAGCTGCTCCGTGGGAACGAATTCTTGAACCCCGCGGAGACTGAATCACTCCGGGGTCAAGGAACGGAGTGTATTACAGTCCTCCACAGAGAACTCAAGCAGAGCTGAGCCTGGAAAGCTGACCAGCCTACACCACAACCACCTTGGGTGTAAGTAAATAATCTTTTCAATCAACCATTACGCCTCCGTGACTGATTCTAGCTCGAACGTGTCATACCGCACTGCGGTCTTTTCCAACCCCGTGTACCCGGGCTACCAGCCACAGCCTGTGTACACACAAAGACGGGTCCCCAGCTCGCCCCGGCTTGCACATGGCGACCCAAATGGGATCGGGAGAGAGCTCGCACATGGCGATCCAGGCGGGATCGGGAGTCGGCCCGCACAACTCCAACATGGCACAGCAGTGCCACATAAAGATCTCAAGGCCTTGCATGCACAGTGGGTATTTGTGACCAACCAAAAGTGTTGGTCCAGTAACACCCGCAAGACCATGCCTTTCATGTGGGAACTGACCACTATTTTGGCACTCCTGGACCCATGCCATAACCCTGAAGTTTACACCAGCAGAGTTGGCCTGCCTGAGCCCCTGCCCCACCCTGACCTCTCCGGTGTTGACACCTCACCACAGGAGGGGCCCTTGGGTGTTTAGAACGCCACCCCACCTACCTCCCCAGCTTCTGCACCCACTGGCAACTTGAGAAGCACTGACCAGTGGTTGCCCTGATATCTCCACACCTCCAGCCCCAGCCATGAGGAGCAGCAAGCCAGGACACCACTGGCTGTCACCAGGGCCAGCCTCTCCCCAGATGAGGGGGTCCAGCCAGGCACCAGTCCAACCATGGGTTGAGGACACTTGGCACAGCCGGTCGCCATCACCAACAAGGAGGCCCATGCTAAGCTGCCAGCCTTGCCAGCCCTGGAAATGTAGTAAGTCCTGCACTGTGGGGAGGGCCCTCCCAGGCCCTGTCCTGCTCCTGTCCCTGGTCCCGGCCCCTGCCCCCTGCCCCCTTCCCTGCCTGGCCTGCCTGCACTCTCCTGACTCCAGATCCACCCCTTCCCTACAGTACACAGAGAGGTGAGACACAGTTCAGAGCTTTGAGAAGCCCATGTCCCCAGAGCTGGGCAGGCATGGGCCTATCACACACCAAGGAAGGCAATAATGCCAGCAGTGATGTCCTCCTTGGCAGCAGGAAGTAGGGACATGTAACACTATGACAAATAGCCCTCCAGGCAGTGGTGGAGCTTGTGGGGCTGCCTGGTTTTGCCCCCCATGCCATCATAGCTCAGGGTCCCAAACCCAAAGTGCAGTTGTGCCCAGGGCACCAGAGGAGGATCAGCAGCAGCAGGGCATAGTGGGTCAGGCATTCCTCAGCCTAAGCAAACAGCTCATTGCATACTGCCTAGGGCATGCACATCAGGGGACTATTTCAGGTGCAGCTGCGGTGCAGGGGCAGGGCAGCCCTCGGGAACCTCCCCAGAGAGGCCCCCTGTGGAGAGGGTAGGGGAGTGGCCAGCACTTTGCCCAGTTGTCCAGGAGCCCCGCCCCCCCCAAGCCCAGATGCCATGGGCTAGTGTCA
>NW_005842353.1:225789-230517 GCF_000455745.1 Alligator sinensis
AGTGGGTTCTGTAGCGGTGGCAGCAGGTGCTATCAACAGCCTGGCCTGTCCCACCCTGGGAAGGAGTCAGGGGAGGCAGACTGCCTGCAGCCAGCACCCAGTAGCACACCAGACCCAGGGGAGCACAAAGGGGTGGAGGGGCTCAGCCAAAGACCAGCTGGCTCTGGGTCTGCCTGGCCAGCTTACCATGCTCTCTGGGCACCTGTATACAGCCAATCCCTGAATAGCGGACATGCACTGCCTGGCCTCCGGTGCACAGCATCTTATCTCTGACATGTTGCAAACTCTCAGAAAAGTCTTTGTCTCTTGCCTCTTCAGGGCCAACATCTGGATGTGGGGGAGAGCCCTCCAGCCCCAGTGGGGATGCAGCTTCAGGATCACCACCACCCACTACTGGAGCCCGCTGAATGTGCTGCCTTCACCAGCAGCGGACCAAAGATTACATGCTCCTGCTCCAGTGGATGATGGCAGGGGTGGAAGAGTGGGAGGTGCAGGAGCAGACACAGGAGGTGTGGGAACATGCCAGGTGGGCAGAGGACATCACCCAGGTGGAGGCCCGGGACTGGGCATGGCAGGACTGATAGGCTTGCATGGAGGCCCTGGAGCCTCCAGCAGTGAGGGAACAGTGACCACCAGGCCCTGATCATCCTCCTGGCCCTGGCAGCCACAGCCATGTTCCCCACTGCCCAGCCCCGACCTGGGGCCTCGCAGGGCACCTGGGTTCCACCTACTGCCTTGCAGCCAGCCCCTGCCTGGCCCTGGGAGGAGGCCCTCCATTGCCTCCAGGCTGCTGCAGCCCCTGGCCCAGCCCCTACCCTGGATCCTTTGCCACCCATCTGGGACTATCTGCTCACCCTGATGAAAAGTGGATAAGGAGCCAATCATGGGACCTTGGGGACATTGGCCCTGTTCTTGGACAGCCAGAGTGGGAGCCATCTGCAGCTGGACATGAGCCCACTTTCCACTGCAGTTGCTGTGGCCCTGGGACCCATGGGGTAATGGGCCACAGCTGAGGTGCTGGGCATCTTACCCCAGACTCTGCTCCCTAACCCCCCCAACCCCACAGCCCCCCACTCTGGGACCTGAAGACTGAGACTGTTGTAAATAGTTTTGTCTTTAGGGGGAGGATTTTTTATTGATGGTGGTTGGGGAGGGTGGTGGAGGAGCATTGTGTATTGATTGGGGAGGAATGGGGTGAGTGTTGTGAGGGCAATAAAGTTTTTTTGTTTTACCCAGAGAGGTGGTGGGTGGGTAGGGTGTAGGGAGTGTGTGGGTGGCAGAGCCGGCAGGCTGGAGCAGGGAGTGCAGAAGGACATGGCTGGCCAGGGCCTCCCACAACCAGTGCCGTGTCCCCCACTGGTGGGTGCACAGCTGTCCTGGGGCCTGGGCAGGTGGGTTCTGCTGGGGTCAGCAAGGCCAGCACCATGGCCAGCAACAGCACAGGGCACTGGTCATTGCTGGCAGGGGCTGGGCTGGGCTGGGCTGGGCTGGAGCAGCAGGGTGCTGGGCACCACTGCCAGGGGCATCCCTGGTGTGGGGAATCAGGGTGGGCAAGGTGGGAGCTAGCGCATGCTGCCCCTGCACTGTGCATGTGGCTGCTGGGCAGGGAAGGGGCTGGCTATAGTTCAGAGTTTCCAAGATTGCTGCCAGGTGCTGGCCCCTGGCTTTGGTTTCAACATGGCTGCCAAGTGCTGGCAGCCATGTCACTGGAGACTGGGGCTCCCCTTGGTGGCCACAGGGGCATATGGTAGGTCTGGAGGGCCTTGGGACTAACTTTAGTGCCACATGCACTAACTTTAGTGACAAGAGTCTCTGCACATGTAGACACCTGCCAAAAATAACTTAATGCACATTAGCTTAATGCGCATTAAATTTAGCCGTGCTTATTTGCATGTGTAGATGCACCCTTTCTGTCCAATATGGATCCAAGTCAGTGGTGTCAATAAACTGCCAAACTTGGTAGGAACTGAAGAATACTTTGCAAGTTTCAGGATCCACCAAAAATATGTGTAATAAGACTCATCCCAGGAGGGCTTTATAGACAACCTAACCTATGCAACTGGGTGACCTTATTTGCTAATTTCAGCATTCCTTCCATTTTCTGTTAGTTGTTGTGTCCAGTTTCTATTTAGATTATAAGCTGTCCAGAAAAATGCATACAATGTAGTTCAGTTTTTGTATTTAACATTGCGATACTATCTATTTCTAGGGGTTTTTTTCTTTCTTTCTTTTTTTTTTTTTAAACTGAGAATGGTACAGGGGGAAGAACATATTGTTTTAGCTTTTTTTCTCCTGCTGTTTTTCAAATGCCTGCCTAATTGAGCACAGCTGTGCAGTGGCACAAAACTAACCAGGAAATGAGCATTTTGATAATTTTGCATTTCTAAAGCACCTCTTAAATGCCTCATGTGAAAATACCAGCCACAATACCTTTAGAGATTAACAGCACAGGACCAAATTTATCACACTGATCTGTCTCCTGCAGGCATTTAGAAAAATCCACTTTCAAGAAGGCTCTGTGAAGGTTCTGTTAGCTGTAACTGCCCTGAAACATAAACAAAATGTGCATAGAATAGAGACAAACTTTGCCAGACTAGTCTAAGAATAAGTTCTTGTCTTGTCACTAGTTTATTGCCAGTGAAGGCTTCATATTTTTTTATTTTAAATCAGTCATCTCTACATTAGTGAATAGTTTTCCATTTGGCATTGTGGCAGGTGGAAAAAGTATTAGACTGCCACACTCTATTCTTAACTATTTCTTAAATGTACTGCTTTTCTGATTTCAGTCTTCATCTGTATACTTCAAGTCAATGACACTTGTCCAGTTTTAGGCCTAATCAGCAGGTGTAAATCAGTCTGTGTAATTCATTGACTTACAGAGAGTAAGAATAGGGTCCCTTTCCTGTTCTTCATTTCTTTTTAAGGAAGATTAGTGTGGATTTCAGAAATGTTTTTTGAGTTAAAACTAGAAGGAACACTTTCACTTCTCCTTTATACAATTTTGCCCCACTGTGGTAAAAATTTCACAAGGATAGCCAAACTTGTGAGACCCACTGCTTGAGTTCAAAATAGTTTGCACAATGTTGGCACTTTTGAGTTCAGTGCTTGAACACGTAACCCTTACTTGAATGATCTCAATTTTTAACCTTAACCTGATTTTTAATAATTTAAAGAGTAAAATTAAGAGTCTGGAATCACATGGGAATATTAGATCTTTAATGGGCCTCAAGGACACCATGGGCAGAATGCTGTTTCATACCATGGATGACTAAAGTTCAGCTTGAGCCTAAATCTCAAGTTATCAGTTTATTGTGTTGAAGTGACTAAAATTCCACCTCTAAGGTCTACATAAGAAACTTTACTGTATGGTAGACTAATCTATTGTGCAATAAAGCATCACTTTTTACACAAGCATGGCTGTAAATTTACTGTGCTGTAAATTAGACTATGGTTAGTTGGCTAGTATCTGTAGATACAGGTATTAGAGTAACTGCACAGTAGCACATATGTAGACAGTAGGGCTGTGCGAAACAGCACCGTTTCATTTTGACTTCTGTTTCACCGTTTCAATGGGACAGGTGTTTTGTTTCAAGTTTCGTTTTGTTTCAAAAGCACTATTCTGTTTCATTTTCTGGAAACTGTTTTGTCCATAGGTTATAATGGGGAAGCATGAAACTGCCTATAACTTTGTCATTTTTTGGCAGACTTGATGAAAACAGCAAGGGGAGTAGCTCATTCTCAGGGCATGAAGCCTGCAAGCTTTCAAGGAGATAGGTGCAGGGGTTTCTGGGAAACTGCACCTCAAGCTGCTGACAAGCAAAACGGACATGTGACTGTGTGTGTGTGTGCTAAGGTGTGTACTCACTGGCACTGGGACCTCTACACAACAGAGTAGTGTGCCTCAATGAGGTCTCCTCCTCCCCTGAAGCCTCATTTCAGTCCACCACTTTAAATAACAACAGGTAATAATAACCTAGTGAGCAGCACAGTAGCACCAGCAGCATCTCAGGCAGCCAAACTGTCACAGAGCCTTTCTTTCCCCTCCTGCATGAGCTTCTTCTCCAGCAGCTGCCAGAGAACTCACCCTGCTAGCCCCAGACCTGCAGCTTAGATGTGCCCAGGGCCCTGTGTCCTTCCAGTCAGCTGACTTGGGGACAGATGCTAGGGGTGTTGGTCTAAGGACATGGCACTGGCAGGCAAGGTTCTTTGGGTCAATTTAATCTGGGTTCTTTAGTAGACCATCTGTATAGTTACAGAAGTATTTCTTAGCAAGGTTGAAAAACCCTTCATCAGGCTGAGGAAGCACCTGCAGTTGGTGTGTGTACTGTTCCTGGATGGAAGGAACAGTAAAGAAGCTAGAGGCTGGCATGCAATGCAGGCAAGAAAGCCAGTCAGTGAAAATGGAAATGGAGGCATCAGGGGGTGAGGGATAGGCTGGGGTGGGGGGAAAGGAAGATGTAGCAGTGCAGGTAAAAGTGGAGAGGTACCTGGGGAGTCAGATGTCCGGCAGGTTGTAGTGTATCAGAATTCCAATGTCTATACTAAGTCCATGAGTTTCTGTACCTAGGAGGATGATGAAGAGCAGTTCATAGGCTCGTCTGTGAAAAGTGGCAGTGGGGGGAAGTGGGATTGCCCCCCTGCTGGCAGGAACCATTGAGTCTGAGGTTTTGTGGGGTGTTTTTCTTAAAGGCCCAGGTGCTGGGTCAGGCGGGGCAGCCATGGAGTGGG
>NW_005842353.1:230527-231158 GCF_000455745.1 Alligator sinensis
ATGGTCCCCTCCTTCAGACTCCCCTCCCCCGCCTCCTACTTACCAGCTCCAAGTCCGGGTCCAGCTCCCTGCTGCAGTGACCGAGGACTGCCCAAACTGTCAAAGCTCTTTGAATCTTTTCCGAATCAAATAGGACAGTTTTGAATCAATTCAGACCTTTTTATTGGTCCCCTGATTCAATTTGGATTTGGAGATTCGGCCACCATATCGAGCTGAATCTCCTTCGAATCGAATCAGCACCGAAGATTCACACAGCCCTAATGGCTATCTCTGACATATTTGGACTTTCTGCTATTTATTTATAAAAATGATGTTTACCTTTAACTTGTTATTTTCTGCTAGGTTGTGTGGTTTCTATCTGTAAAACAAACTGCAATGACAAAAAGAACCAAATGGAAAGAAAAAAAGTGTTAGAATTTTCCTGTTAGAAAAATTGTTACAACCCAGCATTTTTTCAGGGAAAACGTTTTGTCAAAACTATTTTCTTTTGGAAAAACTATTACTAGTTTCAGTGGCAAGTAACATATGAAAGAAAATTCCTATAACTTACCTTTTCTTAAATATATGGTTCCACCATACACTTCATTTTTAAATAGAACAAACCACACGCAAAAGTCCTTTCTTTTCCCTA
>NW_005842353.1:231189-244936 GCF_000455745.1 Alligator sinensis
GCCCATCAAAAGTAACTGAAATCATCTGAATGTTTATGATGTTCATGCTGTTGTAAACTCAACTGGCTTCAGAAACATCCTTCAGAGCAATAGGACCTTGTCAAAGCATTTACTACCTGAGCAATACCTAATAAGCTCCCTGTGGATGCTTCCAGCATTTATAAGATGTTCCTATATTAATTAACAAATGTAATTAATTAAGTCCATTTTAATTTCTTTTCTCTTCCCTTAACCTTGCTTCTCTCTTCCTTGTGCATACATATCTTGAAAACTTGATACTTGGACATAAAAGAAGATTGCAGATGTGCTGTTGGATATGGCTTTAGATTATGAATGACAGGTTCTCAGCAGTTCCTAAGTTGAAGGCCACTTCTACTGTGCAGTTGTTACTAGGCAGTCATTTAATACTTGCATAACTATGTAGTAAATGACTATGTAGTAGCTTGCATTACTGCACATTTATCTAATGATGCTTATTGCACAGTAGCTCATTACTACTACTCAGTAGCTCATTACTGCTGTGCAGTAGCATTGCATCATGGTTTGTGCCCAGCGATACTACTGTGCATTAGTAATGATCTAATGCACAGTAAGTGTCTTGTGTAGATGTGGCACAAGTGAATTATTTTTAAGTATTCTGAACTATTATTCACTCGAAGCTTTCTAATTCAGTCAAATAATAATTTCCCTAGTGTTTATGCATATTAAATGCAGCTGCTAAGAACTGTCCCTACTCTTTTTGTCAATGAGATGTGTTTTTTTCTGTAGCTGTGTAACTTGACCCACTGTTTTAAATTTATTGGAGTTAAAAAAAAATTTTAAATCTCTCTCTTCCTCGCAACTTCTTCAGTAGTTTGTTCCAAACCAAGACAAAACTTCTAAATACACCTTGCCCTATGCTTTTCCTAGATTTGAACATAGTGTATTATTTTTGCCATCACTTGAAGAAAAGATGGAAACTAAATGAAATTTTGACAATATATTATTTTGGCTGACTCTAATAAAGAGTTAAGGGATTACAGATTATTTTTAGGAGAGGGAAAGTTGGACATTATGGGATGAATTTTAAATTTTAAGGCGTTTATGCTTATAAGATTAGGTAATAAAATAATTAGACAGTTCAGGAGAGAAGTTGAAGATATATTAATACTCTTAGCATTAATACAGCCCTTTAGAGGCTGTATTTAAAATGTGAATTAATTGATTGCAGCAAGTCCCTTATAAGAAACAATTTGCTCAGCATATGCTTTTTTTCTTTCTGCTCACAGGCTGTCTACTAGTCAACCCTAATTTTCTCAAACCTATTTACTGTTCATGTTTTGTGAAAAAATTTGTGATGGACTTTTAAAAAATATCCTACTAAATGCAAAACTCCAATGGCAGTGGAACTGGCCAGGGTGTTGCTGTATAGAGAGAGGGATGCCTCAAAGGAGTTTCTCCAGGTTTGAATCTTTTGGGGAAATGTCAGAAAAGCTGAATTAAGGAGGCGGGGTGAACAAAAACAATCCCCTCCCCCTTTTCTTTCCCAGTCATTTTGCTTAGAAGTAAGACTTATGGGGTAACTGCATTGTTTTATTCATCATGAGTATGCCCACAATACAGTTTCCACATTGAGTTTGACATGCCCTAGCTAGTTTGCATAATAAGAGCTAAGTAGTCATGGCAACATGGAACTCAATCGGGGCTATAAATCCTCTTGGTAAACTGATGATAAATGCAAGGGACCCTGATGCTATCAGTACCTATGCTAGCTAGTGTTTGTCTACCAAAACTGCTGCATAGACATATCTATAGTCTTCAAAGTTACATTAGTTATACATTGCCTCCAAAGGACTTTCTCCTTATTTACATTCTTACTTTGGGCCAGAGAATCATAATGAAAATTACCTATGCCCCTGGATCAGAAAGAGGCTTTGGCAAAGGATAGCTACTTCTCTAAACTGACATCATAGTAGATGTGGTCAAGGAAAAAAATGCTGGGAGGTTGCCAAAGTTCCCTTTTTCCCAAGAGCTGGAATAGCCACTGTGTGCTATTGTCACATGGTGTCCCGCTGAGTAGGTTTAGGGCTGTTCTGTTTTCAAACTGTGGGCTGAGATGATGCCCATCAAAATGTGCATAGGGAAACAAAAGGTCTCAAAGTCACCTTTGCTTCCTTTCCTCCAAACTTGAGACAAGCTAATGTTGGAACTTGTGGCCACAGAAGAGTTAAGTAATTAAAGATATAAAGTCAGGATCAAAAATCTCTTTGAAGATGTGGTCAGACCGCAGTTGGAGTTGTGGCCACAGAAGAGTTAAGTAATTAAAGATATAAAGTCAGGATCAAAAATCTCTTTGAAGATGTGGTCAGACCGCAGTTGGAGTTGTGGCCACAGAAGAGTTAAGTAATTAAAGATATAAAGTCAGGATCAAAAATCTCTTTGAAGATGTGGTCAGACCGCAGTTGGAGTTGTGGCCACAGAAGAGTTAAGTAATTAAAGATATAAAGTCAGGATCAAAAATCTCTTTGAAGATGTGGTCAGACCGCAGTTGGAGTTGTGGCCACAGAAGAGTTAAGTAATTAAAGATATAAAGTCAGGATCAAAAATCTCTTTGAAGATGTGGTCAGACCGCAGTTGGAGTTGTGGCCACAGAAGAGTTAAGTAATTAAAGATATAAAGTCAGGATCAAAAATCTCTTTGAAGATGTGGTCAGACCGCAGTTGGAGTTGTGGCCACAGAAGAGTTAAGTAATTAAAGATATAAAGTCAGGATCAAAAATCTCTTTGAAGATGTGGTCAGACCGGTCAGACTCGATGATCTATTGAGGTCCCTTCCGACCCTAACATCTATGAATCTATGAATCTATGAAAAGGAGTTTCTGCCCCTGAGTCTCATGTTAAAAAAAACAAAAACAAGCCATTAAGTTTTTCAAGAAGAGATTAATTTTAAAGTCCGAATAGGTAAACAAATTCTAACATCAGATTCCTTTGATATGACATACTTTTACTTGAAAAAGGTTTTGGACACTGTATTCCACAACTTTCTTATTTACAAGCTAGGAAATAGAAGAAAAATGAAAGTACTGTAATGTGGATATGTAATTCATTGGATAATTATGCTGAACAAGTAGTTATCAATGGCTCAATGTCCTTTTGGGAGGAGGTATCAAGTAATGTTTCCCAGAGGTCTGTCCTGGGTCCAGTGTTGTTTAATATCTTCACTAATGACTTGTACAGTGGGATTGAGTTCATGATTAACAAATTTGCCATTGACACTAAATTGAGTAGAATTCCAGACATTTTGGAGGGAGTGGCTAGAATCCAGAATGACATGGATAGGCTGGAAAAATTGTCTGCAGGTAATCAGATGATATTCAACAGGCACAACTGCAAATGAACAAGATGGAATAGTTGTGTGAACAAATTCAGACTTGGAAGTGACTGGCTAGGCTGCAGTTCTGCAGGGAAAGACTCGGGGGTTATAGCAGACCATAAGCTGAATATGAGAAAATGTTGTGGCCTCAAACTGTAGCATGGGAAGTGTAGGTTGGAGATTAGGATGAACTTTCTTACTATGAGGGTGGTCATGCATTGGAACAGGCTACCTACAGAAATGGTGGAATCTCCATCAGAAATTTTCAAGAGCAAGTTGGACAGGCTGGGATGATTTAATCAGGGATGATATTGCCTTTGCAAGGGGCTGGACTAGATGACCTTGTGAGAGGATCAAAAATCTCTTTGAAGATGTGGTCAGACCGCAGTTGGAGTTGTGGCCACAGAAGAGTTAAGTAATTAAAGATATAAAGTCAGGATCAAAAATCTCTTTGAAGATGTGGTCAGACCGCAGTTGGAGTTGTGGCCACAGAAGAGTTAAGTAATTAAAGATATAAAGTCAGGATCAAAAATCTCTTTGAAGATGTGGTCAGACCGCAGTTGGAGTTGTGGCCACAGAAGAGTTAAGTAATTAAAGATATAAAGTCAGGATCAAAAATCTCTTTGAAGATGTGGTCAGACCGCAGTTGGAGTTGTGGCCACAGAAGAGTTAAGTAATTAAAGATATAAAGTCAGGATCAAAAATCTCTTTGAAGATGTGGTCAGACCGCAGTTGGAGTTGTGGCCACAGAAGAGTTAAGTAATTAAAGATATAAAGTCAGGATCAAAAATCTCTTTGAAGATGTGGTCAGACCGCAGTTGGAGTTGTGGCCACAGAAGAGTTAAGTAATTAAAGATATAAAGTCAGGATCAAAAATCTCTTTGAAGATGTGGTCAGACCGCAGTTGGAGTTGTGGCCACAGAAGAGTTAAGTAATTAAAGATATAAAGTCAGGATCAAAAATCTCTTTGAAGATGTGGTCAGACCGCAGTTGGAGTTGTGGCCACAGAAGAGTTAAGTAATTAAAGATATAAAGTCAGGATCAAAAATCTCTTTGAAGATGTGGTCAGACTGCAGTTGGAGTACTGCGTGCAATTCTGGGCGCCGCAATTCAAGAGGGATGCGGATAACCTGGAGAGGGTCCAGAGAAGGGCCACTCGTATGGTTAAGGGCCTGCAGACCAAGCCCTACGAGGAGAGACTAAAGAAACTGGACCTTTTCAGCCTCCGCAAGAGAAGGTTGAGAGGCGACCTTGTGGCTGCCTATAAGTTCATCACGGGGGCACAGAAGGGAATTGGTGAGTACTTATTCACCAAGGCGCCCCCAGGGGTTACAAGAAATAATGGCCACAAGCTAGCAGAGAGCAGATTTAGATTGGACATTAGGAAGAACTTCTTCACAGTTAGAGTGGCCAAGGTCTGGAACGGGCTCCCAAGGGAGGTGGTGCTCTCCCCTACCCTGGGGGTCTTCAAGAAGAGGTTAAGCATCTAGATGGGGTCATCTAGACCCAGCACTCTTTGCTGCATATGCAGGGGGTCAGACTCGATGATCTATTGAGGTCCCTTCCGACCCTAACATCTATGAATCTATGAATCTATGAAAAGGAGTTTCTGCCCCTGAGTCTCATGTTAAAAAAAACAAAAACAAGCCATTAAGTTTTTCAAGAAGAGATTAATTTTAAAGTCCGAATAGGTAAACAAATTCTAACATCAGATTCCTTTGATATGACATACTTTTACTTGAAAAAGGTTTTGGACACTGTATTCCACAACTTTCTTATTTACAAGCTAGGAAATAGAAGAAAAATGAAAGTACTGTAATGTGGATATGTAATTCATTGGATAATTATGCTGAACAAGTAGTTATCAATGGCTCAATGTCCTTTTGGGAGGAGGTATCAAGTAATGTTTCCCAGAGGTCTGTCCTGGGTCCAGTGTTGTTTAATATCTTCACTAATGACTTGTACAGTGGGATTGAGTTCATGATTAACAAATTTGCCATTGACACTAAATTGAGTAGAATTCCAGACATTTTGGAGGGAGTGGCTAGAATCCAGAATGACATGGATAGGCTGGAAAAATTGTCTGCAGGTAATCAGATGATATTCAACAGGCACAACTGCAAATGAACAAGATGGAATAGTTGTGTGAACAAATTCAGACTTGGAAGTGACTGGCTAGGCTGCAGTTCTGCAGGGAAAGACTCGGGGGTTATAGCAGACCATAAGCTGAATATGAGAAAATGTTGTGGCCTCAAACTGTAGCATGGGAAGTGTAGGTTGGAGATTAGGATGAACTTTCTTACTATGAGGGTGGTCATGCATTGGAACAGGCTACCTACAGAAATGGTGGAATCTCCATCAGAAATTTTCAAGAGCAAGTTGGACAGGCTGGGATGATTTAATCAGGGATGATATTGCCTTTGCAAGGGGCTGGACTAGATGACCTTGTGAGGTCCCTTCCAGCCATACTTTCCTATGATCTTATGACATCCCTAATGATAGTGGCTAAGTACAGACATTCAAAAAGCCCCTGGCAGAACTGCTCTAATTTATCATGCTTTACTCAAAGTGTGATAAGTTAGAGCAGGAGCCAACCAAACTCCTGTTCAGTAGTGGGGGAGGGAGGGGACTCTCAGCTTGCTAATGGGTGCACTCTGGCTGCTGGGTGTGCTCCTGCATGACTACCAGGAGGCTGCCAGGGTAATCCCTCTCCCCAGCCCCAGTCCCACATCAACTAGCGACCGTCAGCAGTGGCTGGGGAGGAAAAGGGGGGGAATGGAGCCCCCCACCGCAAGGGCCCTGCACACCTTGCTAGATGGGGTCTTGGGGGTGGCCAGATGTACATGGCCAGATCCATGTGTGAGGGGCTTCCTTCCCCCCTCCCCCCCAGCCTCTTGACAGCTGTAGCCAGCAGCTGCAATGCACTGTGGTGCTGCCCAAGCAGGGCTGCTGCAGGCACACAGATGCCAGTCCAGCTGGGCCAGCTGCAGACAGAGATGCCCCAGAATCCTTCCTCCACAGCCCTAACCCTCTCCCCCCACCCTGCAGTGTGCAGTGTGCCATGGGGCTGGGGCAGCTGTGAGGACAGGAACCCCCTTTCCTCTACTTCACCATCTCCCTCTAGGCTGCATGCAGAGCTTGGGTCAGAGGCTATCATTGACTTGGCAGGACTGGCCCGGTACTCAGACAGAGCAAACGAGCTCTGTGCAATACTGCCCGGGATAGCGCTGATTGTACTCTAAGTTTTGATGGGATCTGGCCCAAATGTTCAATAAAGCGCTTTAACAGAGAGCATTTTAGGTTAGCACACATCCATCCAAGGTTAACTTAGAGCAGGATCCACCATTTTTAAAGTGCTTTATGTACCATAAACATCTATTCTGTTATTACTATAAAGCACTTTCTGTTAACTAAAGCACATTTAGTATAACGTTGTACGTAGCCGGTGATCCTACTACATATGCATGTTCTATGATAATATATTACTTGCTTATACAATGATGGTAATTGGAGGCAAATGGGATAATCTATGTGGTGTATGAGAGCATGAACAAAATGGCAGTGTACAAGCCTCCGAGTTCACCTAATTTAGTGGAGCAACATCAAGATGAGTTAGGAACTGAAACTAGGGATCATGTAATAACGGAGAACTACAATACTAGAAAAATAGGTAAAAAATATTTGAGTGGTATTTGTCATAAGGATGGATGGACCAATTTGTATATGATAAAACAGGACTCTGACTGTTGACAGAATTTGAATAGGACGTTGAGGCTCCCAAATTTTCAGATAACTTTAATCATGTTTATATTCCTCCCAAGTGAAAATTCTGCACAAATGAAAAGTTGTTTTTACTGAATTTGTAATCTGGCCAAAATTACAAAGTGTTAAGTATCTGATTAGTTTCTGCTCTGATAATATATGCAGGTGACTGTGGACAAAAGATTTTCGAAGGGGCTATTCAGTATTTATATGTAACCTACCTAACACAGAGTGAAGTTTGACGTGTCCATATCTATTGCTAGTTCTTCTGCAGCTGATTTAGGCACTACAGTAGGATGCTTCTTGTCAACATATCCTCCTGTCTTTCTTGTGTCCAAGTTTTCACTTTTAGTTTTAGGTGTATTAAGGTGTGGTTAACGAATTTTGCTAGGATGGGGGAGATGTAGGTTGAAAGTCCCTCTTGATGAGGGGGGCCTCAAATCTGGATGTCTCTCTCCCTGGGCAAGGGCTCTAACCACTAGGTTATTAGCCTCCCCTATGTCTTAGTCCTTTTCCTCCTTCTGAGTATGTCTACATGTGCCATTAGTGCGCAGCAGTAAACTGTGGAGCTTATTGTTCCACAGTTTATTGCTCCCAGGAAGCTCCCAAGCACACCATTTAAATGTATGCCCAGACTGTAGCACACTGAGCCAGCATAGACCAGCCCCAGCTGGCAGAAACCCCAGGGGGCTCAGCCTGCCGACCCAGGGCTGCTCCAACTGGGCTCAGTGTGCTGCAGAGGGGCTGGCTGGGGCACAAGACTGCTTCAGTGTGGCTAGCCAGCGGGTAACCCATACACTGAAACACTTTTGTGCCCCAGCCAGCTGGCTCAGCATCTACATATGTAGTGCTGCAGAGTAAAAAAACTCCACAGCAGGATAGCCTGCTGCATTTTCTTAGTTTCCTGCACCCTAATAGGGGCACACATGAAGACACTGAGACATTTACTGTGGAGCTAATTTGCTCCACAGTAAACATCTCATGTAGATGTACCCTCTCTTTGCTAGTACCATAGTTTTGTTGGGTTTTTTTCCCCTGTACTAATATTTTTGGGACTTACACAGATTTTATATATTATCAGGATTTTCATCAGGAAGAGTTCACACAATTTTCATGTTGCAACACACTTTTGGTTTAGTATAAAGCAGTGCTTCTTTGCTTTGGGGAAATGAGGAAGCTTCACCGTGTCTTCCTTTTTTTCTTAGCTACTAATCTGGGCAAAAGCACAACTTAATAGCTGGGTACCAGGCTTCAAAATATTCTCATAAGGGGGATCCTTTCATCATATTTAGCTGCATGATTTAATCTGGTTATGTTTTAGTACAAGCTGTAAGCCTGATAGTAAGGAGGTTGAATAGATATCCAATTATCTTCTTAAGAAGCAGAATTAGAGACGTTTTTAGAATTTTAATGCCTGGGGATTATGCAGTATGTAGTCAAAAATGACCATAAAATGGGTATATCATAAAACGAGTTTTACTGTATATGAAAAGGGAAGTCTTCTTCCAGGAAGACAGTCATGCTAATGAAGCTACATCAGAGATTGTTATGCTCATTGTATTTAAGATGGAGAGCATTTTTAGCATAATATATTGTTCTCAATTAGTAATGGTATAGTAAAGGTGGCCTGCTAAGGGAACAAGCACCATTTAAAAAATATTTTTTGACTTCTTAAAGTGAACTAAAATGGTAGGTTTTTGTTGATCTTACTTGGTGGGGGAGTGAGTTCCATTTGATTTTCATGTTAAAGCTTTTCAGAAATGTAATACTGGTCTTCTGTAGTTTTGTTAGCAGAGTCTAAAGGATATTTATTATGAGCTTATCATAGCTCAGTTGAAATACTGCTTTGGTTGATAAAGATAATTGACCAATGTTAATATATTTAGATTTCTGTAAGGCATTTAATTTAGTACCACATGGCACATTCATTAAGAAACTAGAATAGAACAATACAAAATCAACATGGCATATGTTAAATGGATTAAGACCTGTCTTGTGATGAGTTTTAAAATATAATTGTAAACAATTTGGGAAGCTGACAGGAGAGATCCTAACAGAGGCAAAAGGAATCTAAAAGAACCTCTTGTAATTTAGATAATATTAATAGCACACTACCCAGCAAACAGCATTAGAGGGAAGGATAGGAAGAGCAGCAAGAAGGCAGCCTGACTGAACAGTGAACTCTTCAATTGCTTGAAAATTCAAAAAGAATTTCACAAAAAGTAGAAATTTGGCTACACTGTTAAGAAAGTATATAGAAGTATAGAGAAAAATAAGGAAGGCCAAAGCACAAATTGAGATACATCAACAAGGGATGAAAAGGCAACTAAAAAGTATTCTGTAAGCATGTTACAAGTAAGAAGATGACCAGGAAAACTGTCCCTTACCGTGAGGCATGCATAAATAATCTGATTTCCTTTTGGCAAGGTAATAGCCTTTCTGGATGTGAAGAGAGCATTGGATTTGACATACCTTCCATGAATTCTTGTTATTAAGCTAAGGAAATACAGCCTAGATGTAACTACTGAAAGGTAGCCAAACAATGTCTAACTGGGAAGTAATATTAAGTGTGGGGTCTCAAGTATTTGTCTTGGGTTCAATGTTGTTCCATAATCTCCATTAATGACTTAGAAGATAGGATTGGGTGTACACTTAGTAAATGTGCAAATGACACTGTCACAACCCAAAGTTGTGATTTTTTGTTTGTGTGTGCTTCGGCACTGCTAAATTATTTTCCCGCTAAATTGCAGCTTCTTTGCACGGTGGAGTTTTCTGCTGCAGAGGAGAACCCCGGTGCAACGGAATATTCCCACCAAATTTGTAGCTTTCTTTGCATGGTGCATTTCTTTTGCATCCAGGAAATGCACGGTGCAAAGGAGTTCCCGCCATTTGTATGAAGATTCGTGCCACATTATTGGCCGATTCTAATACATGCACACGTGGCGGCTAGCGATTGGCTTGCTAGCCGTATAAAGAGCTTGGGTGGTTTCCGCCCAAGTTGGAGAGAGAGCAATTGGAGTTCGAGAGGGAGAGCGTGAAGATCTGTAAGCGCTGTGGATCCTTACGGACCCAACGCTTTTCTTAAAAGGCAATAGAGGCCTGATAACCGAACCCACGGAGCCTCATCAACTCTGGGGAAAAGAACGAACAGCCTCTACTCTCTCCCCGTCGCCGATAAATTCCTAGACATATCCCTTCCTGTACAAGAAACTACCGAACCCGCGGAGCTTCAATAACTCTGGGGCAAAGAACGAATTGTCGTAGTCCTCTAACGAGGATTTAAGCGGAGCTGAACCTGGAAACTGTCCAGCCTACACCACAACCATCTTTGGTGTAAGTAAACAATCTTTAAAGCAACCATTACGCATCCGTGACTAATTCTAGCTCGCCACCGGTCCTCTCCGACCCCGCGTGCCCGGGCTGCTGGCCACAGCCTGCGTGCGCAAAGACGGGTCCACATATCGCTCCCGGCCCGCACATGGCAACATGGATGGGATCGGGAGGCGGCCCGCACAGACACCAAGCCAGGTAAGCTAGCACACACCTTGTA
The DNA here is from genome assembly GCF_000455745.1 of Alligator sinensis. Classification (NCBI taxonomy): domain Eukaryota; kingdom Metazoa; phylum Chordata; order Crocodylia; family Alligatoridae; genus Alligator; species Alligator sinensis. Next base: position 241,853 of record NW_005842353.1, read on the forward strand.
GGATAGGATTAGGATTCAAAATGATGTTGATAAATTGCAGAAATGATCTGAAATTAACTGAATGGAATTCAACAGGCAAGGTACAAAGTCCTGCACTGAGGATGAAACAATCAAGTGAGATTGGGGAACAATTGGCTAGGATGCAGTACTGCAGGAAAGCTTGTATACCACAAGCTGAATGAGTCAACAAGGTTCTATTGCTGTTTTAAAAAATCAACTCTGTAGCATACTGGCTGTACTAACAGGAAGGTCACATGCAAGTCACAGGGAACAATTCTTCTATTCTTCTTCTCTAAGTCTTCCAGAGGTCTCACCTTGAGTACTCTGTCCAGTTTTGGGGGCTGAACTTTAGGAAAGACATGGACAAATTGGAAAGAGTACATTGGAGAGAAACAAGAGAGGAAAGGTCTAGAAAATGTGACATATATGGAAAGGTTGGAAGAACTGGCATTATTTAGCCTGGAGACAAAAAGGACTGTGGAGAGATTTGATAACAATCTTCAAATATAAGGGTGTTTCAGAAACTAACAGCAAAATGGCTGTGTACACTGTATTTCTGCAACAAAGAAATCACATAGCAGGGAACAGTGATGGTGGCATTTACAACTACATAGGAAACTGATATGGTCCAGTAAATGATCATTGCACACAGAATGGTTTTATTTCAAAATTTTCATTAGTTTCTGAAATACCCTGAAACTACACTACTAGTGTAGTTGGTACAATAATGGCTATTTTCGAAGAGGATGGTCAAAGACTATTCTGTGTCCTCAGGCGACAGGACAAGAAGTAAGTTTTAAATTAGAACAAGGGAAATTTAGGTTGCGTGTTACAAAAAACTAGCTGTGTACTCATAGCAGTATGGAACTCAGCAAGGACTATTGTAAAACCCACTCAAGAAGTGAGTAAACACTATGGCAGACAGGCTTTGTTGAACCTACTGGTAGCACCTGAGTTTGTATGTTTAAAGCTAACACAGGTATATCTTTATAAGCTATGTCACAGCAGTGGCTGCAGTGTAGAAAACCCTTTACAAAGAGCATGCAGTTCTAATATAAGAGTAGATTTACACAAAAAGTTTAGGACTTTCTTTATCCATCACAGGGCAATCTAATTGAGACATTTACTGCATAGTAGACTAATTAGCTGCACAGAAAACATCTTGGCATCCACATGTGCACCCCTATTAGGCTGGAGTAAACTAATTTACTCCACAAAAGGACAGTACTGGTAAAAAAACAAAACTCCATGGCATCACGTGTAGATGCTTCCCAGGCTGGCTAGGACATGAGCATGCTTCAGTGTAGGGACTGCCCGATGGTTGTCCCCACATTGAAGAACCTCCGTGATCCATCCAGATCTGTAGCACATCAAGCCAGGGGGAGCAACTCCGGTTGGCAAGCTGACCCCCCTGAGACCAGGGCTGCTCCAACCTGGCTCAATGTGTTGCACTCCCAGGCATACATTGGTTCAAACAGCAGTAAGCTCCAGAGTTTATTGCTTCATATTAATTGCGTGGGTAGATGCAGTGAAGAAGTTAATGGGAAGAAGCCCAGTTTTCTTTTCTTTTGCTAGTCCTATTTAAAGGAGGCACTTCACTGAAAAAAGTAGAAGATATGGTGGTGTTAGGGCCAAAAAAATGTGCCTAACTAGTTTATTCACACACAATAAAGATTAGGATCAACAGAAAACATGTACAAATTCTGGTCATATTTGATACAAAGTTGAAGTGCTTAAAGATAATTTTGAGAAGACATTTTGTTAAGGAAAAGGGCTAAAATTAATCACCTAAAAGAAGGTGGAGGAGGAGGGGTAAAACTGGCTGAAAATGAAATGAACCTTTTGTTTGACCATACAATATTCTTTTCTGTTTTCTAGTTTGGTGGAGAAAAAATATATGATTTGTTTGGCCACTGATTCAGAAAATTATTTGCATCCCTTTCTTGTCATTGGTGATTTCCTTGTGATACAAAGTGGGGCCCTAGATGCAACAGATAAATTATGCCATGATATAGCTTTTTTTAAAGAAATACAGGTACACATTAGGGATAGATTTAGGTTTGGCTGCATAGCCTGAAAAAGAGCTCATCAGTTCCCCCTTTTAGCTTAGGTGATAGAGAGAAGTGGAAACAGAATTGTCTCTCTGCAGTTCCTCCAGGTGCCTAAGTATCACTATACTCAATGGAGTTGTTTTGTTCCCAAGGTCAGTATGCCTAAATCTTTGCATGTTGAAAAAGGATTTGCAAACATACATCTTTGGAATTGTGAGCTGAATTTCACAAGGGTTGGAAGCATCTGCTCTATACCAAAGAACAAGGCAGAGAGACTGTCACAGCATCCTATGTGAAAGAAACAGTTTGCTAAGCATGCAAGCTGGAATTGTGCTGCTTTCATTATTAATCTGTGCTGCTTCAAATCCTGTGTGTAGGAGTAGTACATTTTAAATAAAAGTAGATTAGAACAATTTTTAATCCCATTGTCTCTACTAAAAGAAATAGCCTACTTGTCAAGTCTGAAGCATGTTAACCACTCCGAGCTGCTACATGTTTTTATTCAAGAGATGGCAAAATCTCATTTCATTATATTTTATTGCATTCATTTTTATCAGATGTCATTTACTTGCTGGCTGACAATACTTTCACTCAGCATTTTCTGCCTGACCGCCAATGGGCTGGCTATGTGAATGGGCTAAAGGGGAGATAATTTCTGTTTGTAGAATAAATTACTTTTTATTCTTCATCTACTTTTGAATATTAGTGACAGACCTATTTCAAAAGGTTGAGAGGCCTGAGTTAGAGACACATCCAAAATAACTTCAACTGAACTTTCAGTCCTAGGGAGATCCTGATTTGTAATGGAACTTCAGAGTGAACCCTATCTGAATGTTCTTTCTTCTCATGTCTCTTCCTATCTTTCTTTAAAGAGCACCTAATTGCTTCTGCTCTTGGTCCTTATGCATCATTCACATGGACTAGGGAGTCTTACCTATTAGTTATGCTCCAGAATGCCAAGTGGTCTTCTGAGCAGAAGCCATAAAGCTCTGTGGTTTCTTGTCAGAGGTGTTGGTTGTAGTTCAGAAAGAGT
>NW_005842353.1:244967-268228 GCF_000455745.1 Alligator sinensis
TATGTCACTTTTTTGTTTTGGGAGTAGGACTGGTTCAAATTGCTTTGTTAGTTACCCTTACACAATTCCATGGCACCGCATCTTGCCTCCAAGGCAACTTCAGGATGCTGATGCCATGGTAAGTTGCCATAACTCTTCCTGTAGTGCCTTAAGTATGATGGACAGCACAGCACTTCCTGTTTCATAGTTTCATAGCTGTTAGGGGCTGGAAGGGACTTTACAGATCATCGAGTCCAACCCCTCTGCACTTGGGCAAGAAAGACTGCTGGGAACAGATGACCCCAGCAAGATGGGCATCAAGACACTTTTTGAAGATCACTGGGGTGGATAACTGTACCACCTGTGGGAGAAGCCTGTTGCAAACCCTCAGCACTTGCCTTGTTCGAGATAATATGGAATCATTGTTTGTAAAGTTTGAGAATTATACACAAATTTGTAGAGCAGTAATAATAATGATAGAGCAATCTAGATTGCATGGTAAAACTGAGTTTACTTTAACAACATTTTTCTCTGGTTGAATGTAAAGATCCACCAAGGACACTGGTTATAGCATAAGTGGAAGTACTTTGGAAATCACTGACTCAAAGAGAGACTTAAGGGATCATGGTGGCTCACCAACTGAATGTGAGTTACCAATGCATTGCAGCAGATACAAGAATAAATAAATCCTTGGATATATTTAAAAAAAGGAATTTAAGGTTGATATAAATAGCCACAGTTCTACTGAAATCATTGTATTAGGCTGCTGACACACGTAACATTTAAGACATAATTAACAGGTTGATTGTGCTCCAGTTATGGGCGCCGCACTTCAAGAGGGATGTGGCTAACCTTGAGAGGGTCCAGAGGAGGGCCACTCACATGGTCAGGGGGCAGCAGGGCAGGCCCTATGAAGATAGATTAAAGGGCCTGAATCTATTCAGCCTCCACAAGAGAAGGCTGAGAGGGGATCTGGTGTCTGTCTATAAACTCACCATCGGAAAATAGGTGAGGCTTTGTTTTCCCAGGCACCACCTAAGATAACAAGGAATAACAGCCACAAATTGATAGAGAGTAGGTTCAGGCTTGATATCAGGAGGCATTACTTTACAGTTAGGGCTGCCAGGCTCTGGAATGGTCTCCCAAGGGAGGTGGTGCTCTCCCCTACCTTGGGGGTCTTCAAGAGGAGGTTGGATAAATATCTGGCTGGGGTATTATGATCCCGGCACTCGTTCCTGCCCAGGGCAGAGGGTTGGACTTGATGATCTGTTCAGGACCCTAGAAACTAAAAACCATGAAACTAAATTGTAACCTGGCCAGATGTGCAAGCCAATTAAAGGCAAGATACTAGAGTAAACAAGCCACACAGTTATTCCATGTATGTGAATTGTAGTAACCGCAGTTTGGTTCCCAGCCCCCATCGAAAATCAGCTGATTGTAGGCACCTTGGTTTCATTTTGCAAGTGCAGGGGGAGCCCAAACTCATCATCCTGGGCTCCCTTTGTACCAGCCATGCAAATGTGGCATGGCAGGAGGTGTGCTTGTTTGGATTCTGGATTAGATCCCATCACATTTTAAAGTGAGCGTCTATCAGTTAGTGATAAATTAAACTAGTTGAATATTTTGCCCAATAGGATAGAAGGATATTTTACCGCTATATAGGATGTTCATGAGACCAGTACTGGAATATTGTATACAGTTCTAGTGACAACATATTAAAAAAGTGTGGCTGAGGAGAGGGTGCAGAAAAGAGCTAAAGAAGGATATGAGAGTTGAGAGAATATCCAACCAATCCAATCGAGAATTCAGTTTATTGTACAAATGTGGAGGTTGTAGATATATAAGCAGAGGTCCTTTTTATAGTCAGTTCACTGAAAGCAATAGTAATATTTCCCCTGAATAAAAACTAAACAAAGAGAAGCTCTCAGGCTCTGGCCCATAATCTGTTATAATATTTTCCTAATCCCAAACCTCTTTCTGTTATAGTATCTAGCACTGCCTCATTCCAGCTTTGTAACAAAAAATGCAGGCAGTCCTTGACTTGAAACTTTCTGAGTTACAGCATTTCACATTTACAACATTTATAAACTGACACCTTGTTTCAACTTTCTGACATCAGTTTTGACTTTACAAAGCTTGATTTGATGCAACGCCATGCCAGCAAACAAGTTTGCTGTGTCGTCCATCTCCCTGGAGAACATCTGTCCAAACTTCCTTGGGCACTTTCTTTAAGAAAGCAGACAAGACTCCAGAAAAACCTGCAGCCAAGACTCCTGAGAAAACTCCAGCCAAGAACCCTTCAAAAAGTCCAACTAAGAGCCCTTCAAAAAGTTCAGCAAAATCACCTCAAAGAAGTCCTTCCAAATCAATATGATTGCTATTTCAATATGAATACATTTATGTAGCTATATTACTCATCTATAATTGATTAAGTACAAAATTCTGAGTTATTTTTGGTGAAAATAGGGTATCAGGCCTTGGTTCAGGAACAAATCCCCCATTTATAATATTGTTTCCGATGGGAAATCGGTTCTGAGTGACAACATTTTGACTTAAGATGCAGTTTTCAGGAACCAATTGTGTCGGAAGTCCAAGGACTGCCTGTAGTTAAAAAGCTGTGTTTTTTCTCAGCAAAGTGAAACTCCATGGCCCCAGAACTTCTAACCTAGCCACTTCTTATTACCTCATAAGCTCAGTGACACTTACTGTCCATTGCTTCCTCTTTCTAGCAAAAACAATGACAGATGAAATGGGGGAGCTGGTTCAACCTTCTCAATTCAATGGGAATTATTTTTATTATTTCTGCATGATTTTAATATATTAGTCTTAACACATTCCACATTGCAAAATAAAGATAGCCCTGAATAAACATGCTGTATTTCCAAACTGTTGGAGAGGGGGAATTTTTTCTGTTCTACAGTTCAAGTTCTATTAGCACTGTAGGCAGTTCCTTCAATGTATGGAACTTAACAATAATTCTAAAATTTTTTTTTGAAGTTTTCAATAGGCATATGCCAGTTAACACAAATTGGGGTGATGGTGCTCCCTTGGCGTACAGCTTTTCCAGCAAATTTATGCAAAGTAAAAGATAATGTCTGGACCAAGGTCAAAAAATCTAAATCTCCACAGGACTAGCACTGTGCAGAGAGCAAAGGAAATAATTATATCTGGGTTTTAAAAAAAAATAAAGACTAAGGTCAATAATTATTTCAATTTTTTAACCCTGGACAATTAGTGTAGTCCCAGATAATTCAGAAAACTCATTAAGAGCCTAGAGGATTTCAGTCCCATCTGAATTTCCTCTTGAAAATAGCAGCAATGATGTTGCAGTAAATATGCTTTAGGGCTTACTAGCCTGTAGACACTAGATTGGAATATGGTAGGGCTGTGGGAGCTGCAAGACAAAGTGCCCAAGATGTAGGCTGAAATTTGAAAGTGAACCCAGAGTGCCTAAACTGTCAGGAAAAGAAAATTCAAGGGGATTGCCCACTTGAAATGTATGGGCTCAAGGAGAAAGAAAACTCATATTATGTACATGAACATGTAAAAATGCTTTCTACTTTTATGTTGCAGAATGCTTTTCTGATGCCAAATATCTCAGGCCTCAGTCCTTCAGTGAGCTTGGCCTACTTGTAGCTGACAGCCCCTATGGAACATCTATATTTAACATAACCTCTATGAGAAAAGTATTGTTCAGTAAGACTTTCAGTGGTTCCTGAAAGATCTGTCCACTTCTAATGAGATGGAAATGCAAGCAAACTCGTGGTCCTCAGACAGCTGCCTGAGGGAATCAGCCTGCTCCCTCCAAAGCCCCGGGTCAAGTCCTAGGGCTGTGACTGCACCTCTGACCTGTTGGCAGCTCAACACAGCTCCTGCAGGCTCTGGGAGGGGTGAGTCACTGTGGCCAGGCCCACACAGCCCTCTCCCTACAACACGTGCTCTTCTCGCCCCATCTCTTCTCTCTTTCTCTCCCTGTGGGAAAATAATCCCCTCTTTTAAAGAAACGATCCCAGCTAACACTGGGATTTTCACAGGCTCTCCCTAACCATCCCTCTCTGATTTCAAGTCCCTTTGGCCAGGGTTATTCCATTCTTTCCCTTTATCAAGATGTCCCTGTCTGGGACAGCTTTATTTGTGCAGAGTATGGGGGTCCCCTTTGGGAAAAATTTCCTTTGCCCCAGTCCAGTGTCTCGAAAGGGACAAGCCTCATCATGAGACACCCTCCAGTAAGGTAAGCAACCCTTCAATGTCTGTTACATTTATACAAGTACTAAATGGCGCTGCATTAACTTGAGTTACTGTGCAGTAGCACTGACAAACTGCGTTTTTAGGATGGTACTGTGCAGTAGCCCCAAGACTGCTGCGCAGTAGTGTTGCATCGGCCATGTGTCACTACTGCACTCAGTGGCAATGCAAATTGAATCGGGACAGTGATCTGAATCAGCGAATCAAATCACTGCCCCCCAAATTGGGCTGAATCCAAATCTGAATCAAATATGCCCTTGGGGCGCAGGCAGGAGCACCAGCGTCCTCCCTGCAGGCACTGGCTGGGGAGCGGGAGCACTGTGGGACTCCCGGAAGTGACTGCTTCATGATTGGCCGGGGCCCCCCGCCCAGTCGCTGACTGGTCACTGGGGGGGCATGTGCCTCCCCTGACTAAGGTGGCACCAGTTGCCCATGACTGCGCTGTCATCTTGGGCTACTGTGCAATCAGTTTCTCATCTTGACACAGCCTCTGTGTACCTTTCAGGGATGAGGAGAGGAGTGGAAGAGAGCGGAGACTGAAAAGGGAAGATCCTAGAGTTAGTTAGATCTGAAAAATCAGTTCAGGGCATTGTAAGCCAAGAGAAACACCTTGAAACTAATATGAACTTGCACTAACAACTAACAATATAAGTGAGAAAGATTTCCAGTAATTAACTATTTCCGTCTGGTGCCAGTACAAATCAACCAGCAGAAGTTTGCATCAGCTGTTAATTATGCCGGCAGAGCTGCTTGTGAGCAAAGGATTTTTACAATAGCTTAACCAGAACAAAAGGAAGGTGCACACAAGGACCTCTGCATCATCAGCAAGGTAATGTACTCTGGCAGTATTCCTAAAACCAGGCACATTGAAGCTAGCTTCAGCAATAGGGCTTAACATTGGCAAAATGTCAAAGGAATGGGGGAGGGTAGTGGAATGATAGTGCTGACCTTAGCCAGGGGTTGGGGACAAGCTACTTACAACTGTTCTAGAGGGTGGTGCAGTAGCCATGCTTTTGCAAACCCAGAGATCCATTAGGCATTGTGCCTGCATGCTTCCAACATGCACTGGGAAAAAAACCCATTAGTATATATCCCAGTGCTTTTAAAGACAAAATACAGCGTGGTTAGTTGACAAATGATTAGCTGATTTCAAAGAGCTAAACTCAGAATTTAAAAAAAAAACTATGTAATATTTTTGGCCTCCTCTCCCCATGGGTATGTATGGGTGGTTGCTAAAATGTGGGATAAACTGTGCAAAATGTACTTCTGGGACATCATGGAGTCCTTCGAAATAAGCACTGGCACAGTTATACATATTTACTGCTGTTGCACTTAAAGAGTTCTAAAAAGGTATGATTTGAACAAAAATAGAAAGTCTTAGTTCTGAATTCTTTTTATTCATATCAGGTGCTGCTTATTTTAAAAGCATATATTCATCTCCCTTTGAAACCACCACCAGCCAAAGGCAAACATTTTCTATATGCATGTCAAGGTAAACAATGTTCAAAGGTCTCTTAAAACACATAGTCAGCAGGGAGATGTCTACCTGCAGTGCATGGTTCATTTCCTTTGGCTCACTCACAGTCCTAGCCTGAACCTAATCTCCCCACAATGCATGAAACATCTATGGCTTTGGGTCCATCTTCCAGCACAGGATGCTTCCTTGTTTTGTCCTAATATTGAACAAATGATAATCCAAATGCCTTATGGTATTAAATAAGAACCACGGGATGGACAAAGAGAACTAAGCAAAGGAATTTTCAAGTCACTGTCCAGATCCTGGTCTGTTGTCACAAAGTCTCAGCATAAATTACCAGATTCCTTTCCCTGAACACATCTGCCTCTTCAGGTGGTATAGGAAAATATTCAGATGATCTAGGAGCAATATTGTACCCCCCATTTATCACCCATTTTTTGCAACAGGGGCACTTCTCTTCTGAGAAGGCAGATGCAATACAGCCTCTTCTCCTGATTGTCCTCTCAGGAAAATTCTCCTGTGCTCCCCTGATAGAAATCATCCTCCTTATATGTCAATTCAAATTCAAAAGAGCTTTGTTGAAGTGACAGTTTATAGCTCTGTTGCCAAGTATAAGGGAGGGACAGAACCACAAAGTATCTGTTAAGAGACATGGACAGTCTCACTAGGATGGGGCTTTACCCTGACAGTTTTAATTCTCTGACTCCTATTGACTTGACTATTCATTCCTGATTTTATGGCTGTGAATACGTAGCAGGCTATTCCTTCATCTCTCTCTGTTCTCACATTTTCCCCTTCATTATGTGGTGATAAGCCTTTTGCTGTTAATCATTTGAGGGAAATTCTTTGTTTCCCACCCTTGCAGAAAGGACCACTGGTGTAGAAAGTCTCTCTCTAGCTCAGTCTCTCATCTTGTCATCACTAGCGAGTCCATGAAGGGGGCTATTTTTATGCAACCTTTTTTCCTCAGTACTTAGCTGCATAACACATATTGCAAAAAAACTGCAAGACCATTTGTTTTCTTTGTTTTATGTTTGGACCTAAGTTCTTGACATATTATCCAGGGAGATCCATTAGGACTTATTTCCAGTTATACAGCATTCTTGCCTTTTTTTCCCCTTGGAAAATCTAATTATGTGGGAAATAATGCTATTTGTAGCTCTTGAGATGAAGCACAAGAGGGTTGATGGAGAGAGGAAGCCCAGACAGTATGTGAGTCTATGGGGAACAGAATATTGTACAGGGAAAATGTATACTGGGGGACACCACATACAAACAAGTGTAAGGCAATGGTATTTTCTGTTGCTGTGGATCTGCCCATGAGAGGCAACTCTGTGCACTCTGGCTATCTAAACCTAATACAGTGAAACACATAAGCTAAGTCTGCAAACTAAATGCTGTGCTGAAAACATATAGATAAACAAAAACAGTTTCCACGTGTGCACTTACAGTATATCTTTAAAAAGGACAGGGTAAGATTTGGCTCTAAAGCAGGGAAACTCAACCATGGACCCTCAGGATAAATCTGGCCCTTGGCATAGTATCTTCTGGCCCCTGGGGCTTCCCATTGGGTGCCCTGAGGGCTCTGTCCCTGTTTGCTAGATTGGGCATGTGGGGCAGTGTGGGTCCAATCCCAGCACACAGGGGCAGCATAGGGCCCCTGCAGCCCAGTCCCAGCAGTGGGGTTGGCATGGTGCTGGGTGGACATGGTGCAGGGCTCCAGAGCTAACCCCAGTGTGCGGGGGTAGTGCAAGGTTGAGCCAACTGAAAGGCCTCATCTACTTACTCCTGAGCCAGGTGATTAGGTAGAGTGAATGGCTTAAAGGGGTCCTGATAGGCCTCTGAATGGCTCTCATGTTCTTTTGAAAGAAAGCCTTAGCGCAGTGCTGAGGTGTGTGCTCAGGACCCTTTAAGCTAACTAGTCTGCCTTATTGCCAGGCTGAGATATGAGCAGAGCAGGAGCAATGAGTGGCTAGGGCTTGCTTTTTATCAGTGGCAATGGGATCCATAGGGAGGCAGTTTAGGCATGACTTGTTTTGATAGTCTGTACAAGTGTTTCATAGGAGCTTTCTGGCAAGGTCAGGAATGGAGCCTGGGTCTCTTGATACTGGCCTAATGTCTTGCATTGGACCAGTCGAGCATCTTCTTCTTGAAACCCTTTGTGCTTTAGCTATACATCCTGTGCATTTTAGGGTATCATGTGCTTAAACAGGGTAGTATAGTGTATATTATACAGGGAACCACATAGATCATAGTGTGCATTTAAATATGGTGACTGCTCCCATTTGTGTGCTTGGCTTTGCAACCTGAACTTTTTTTTTCCTAATTATGTAGTTTACTAGCTGCTGTCCCATTACTACATGAGCTAAACTAGTAACTGGTAACACTTACAGGTTATTCACTATAGGTATCAGCAGCTAGAAGTAGATGCTACACATACTTTGGCAGTTGCATACACAACCATTTGGTGGACAGTGGAGGGATGTTGGGGAAGTGAGCATCTCCAGTTTTATTTCTAGCTTTGGAGAGAAGTGTTTCTAGAGGTTAGACTCCAAACAAAGGACAGAAATCTCACATCAGTCCTGACTATGGCATAGTAGGCAACTGTCGATCCTCTGGGTCATGGTGCACACGTAAGAGGTCTAGTTAAGTGCTTGATGAATTCACTTTTGGAATCCTGCCACCATCACACCAAGGCCTCTAACACATACACCTAGGCAATGGCATGGAGGAGTGGAGGTTGCCCAAGACCTACCACCCCACCTTTAGATCACTGAGACAGAATCCAAAGGCCAGACCAGTCCAGAGGTTCAGTGCCTCGATGGTTGTAACTTCTGCTAGAAAGCAACAGATAAGAACTGCTGCTACCTGCCTAATGCCTCAGCAAGGGCACATTTCTGTCCGGGTGATGTCCCTTAGCCTTTCTCCAACCAAGGCATAGGCCCATTACTAAGTAGAAATGGCAGAAGTGTTAATATTGGTGCAGAAAAGGCAGAAGTGTTTCATATGTTTTATCTTATGTACAATGTGCATTTGAACAGAAAAAGGGCAATATGTTTGTACCACAATATAAACCTGAAACTAGAAATCAGGGTGTCTTCCTAACACCAGTATACCTTCCCATAACAGTTCAAGTAGATTGAAACAAACATGCCATCCCCATCAAAGAGGAGTCTCAGCAGGAGAAACATGGTTAGTCCCTTTTGGAAGGGTACCAAAAATTCCCTTTCTGATTGCCTCACAAACGGAAAGCTCTTGTTATAAAAAATAAAGTGGTTTACATCTTTTGCAAATCAATTATAATTATAGTGTGTGAAGAAAAAAGAGCCACTATGAGCCGAATCTGATCTCAGTATGACTCCAGACAGGGAAAAACCCCACTGCAGCTGTTCCAGTGCATTAGATCCATCGGATTCACCTCATTAAGAGAAGCATTCACCTTATGAGATCTATGCTGGATAACCCTCTGCTCTGCTATTGAAAGACATACTATGTGCATTGTCACTTAACCCCTTATATTCCCACTCCCTCTGGGTGTATCTACATGTGCGCCCTGCTGCACAGTCATTTTATACTTGCTAACAAAATGCAAGGTACTTGCTAATAAAATGCAAAAAAATGTTGCTTTAGCAAGTACAAATGACTGCACCTTGTCTGCAGTCCCAGTTGTGCATGGGTTATTTCTGACCCTACTGTGCAGTAGTGGCGGCATCATGGTCAGTGTCCATCAATGCTACATTGTCATAGTGACAAGCTACATTGCCGTAGCCCATCACTATGGTGACGTAGCATCTCACGTAGATGTGCCCTCTGATATTAATGTAGTAGGCAGCCATAGAAACAGTGAAAAAAAATCACAATCTTGATGTCCTCACTATATAAGTGTGTGCATGTATGTGGAAGTGCCCACTTGCATATAGTTTTTGTTTTGATGTAACTACATCAAACTAGTGACACAGGCAAAAAAATAATAATAAAAAAAAGAAACTGTGTGTCTGCATGAATGTTTATTTACTTGGGCACAGAAAAATATGGCTATAAGAGAGAGAAATATTCATGATGTCACTGCATTTCGGCTTCTGTCTGTCTGACAGCTTAGCATCTGGTAGATCACCATGTGGTATGCTTGTCAACACTGAGCAATTGCTCAAGGAGACACAATATATAGGGGAAGTAAAAAGAAATTTAACTCTTCAGTCACTGATATTTTCTTTGGTTGAAATCAAGCCTATTTTGCATAAAACAACTCCATACTGTATAACTCTATTCTAAGCAAAAGCACAGCATGTAATAACTCAATACAAATTTCATTGTGTTTAACCAAATTAGGTTTTGAGTTTTGGTTTTCTGTGCTTTTTTTAAACAAATGGAAGTATGACTATAGCCCCTAATAGACCCACCCTGTAACAGCTAACATACATTTTTTATCTGTAGGATCTAGTAATTTCAGGTTAAAGGGTTTTAAGGAGCTCTCACAACTTCTGAGTGACATGGTTTAACTTGCCATGGTGGTTACATAGAATGGAGGTTCAAATGCTACTGGAATGTAAATATATTGAAAGAATCCTCTATAGGTTCACAAAAAAATATAAGGCCTGATCCTGTAACCCTTACTCTCTGGTTTAGCCCCTCTGAGAGTAGTGGCACTGACTTCACCAGGATTGCCTTTGTGATTAAGGACTATTCTGTGAAAAAAAATGGCAGGATCAGATCCTAATCCTGGCTCTCTTCTTAGTTCACATCAGCTTTGCAATGCTGTAACTCTGCTGATTTCAGAATCACAGGATTGATAAAATGTGACTCATGAAGAGTCTGTTTCATTTGTTGGAATTTATGCAGCTTTGATTTTTTAAAATAAATGTTATTTCCATAAAAGATAATGGGTCTAGGCTGCAGCTGATCCCTGCACACAGGAGGAGAAAGAAAGAGTGCAAAGGAAAAGATATAAAGGTCTCTGCTCTCTTAATACAGCACACCAATTACCTGATGATGGAGGCTGAATTGATTCAATCTTCACAGGTTAGCCTAAGCTGCAGAGTTTGAACTGATAAGTAAGTGAACAGACATTGAGTTTTGTTTCTGGAAATGCAGCCACAGGCGTGCAGTGGCCCAGGCCAAATGCCAGGCAGTACTAGAGCATGCCTCCTGCTTGGCTGGAAAAGACAGCTTGGGGCAGGGTTAGCCTTCCCACCCTGCAAGGTGCAGTTTGCAAGGGAGGTGCAAAGCATCCTGGGATGCTAGGGGGGGGACTGTGAGTTAACTTGAATCTGGAGGGGATCTGGGACAGAAGTTCAATAAACCAATTTAACCTAAATCAGTTAAATCTGATACTCCATCCATACAGGTTTATCTTAAACTGGTTTCAGCCATTTTGAAAGTGGTTTAAGTGCACTGAATGTCTGTTGTGTTACAGATTTGAACCAGTTTCCAATCATTTATACCGGTTAATGTGTAATACCCTAGCCCCAAGATTTATCTCACTGACTGTTCTTTGCAGTAATGCTGAGATGCTGTCTGCACTAATGTGATTCTGTGATAAGTGTTCTCCAATACGTTTGGATCTAAATGAAACACAGGCTGCCCAATTTGGAAAAAAATATGAAGAACTATTGGAGATAGGAGTTCCCACAACATATGTCTTGATCTAGTCTTATATTTTGTTAAGTCATTATAGAGGAGCTTTTAACTCTGCAAATAAGCTCCCTCTTTCTTCAAGAAAATTCTTCTTATTTTCTGAAAGTATGGTGAAGGTTAAGCCATGACCCTATGTGCCAGCCAGGTGAGAAGCTAGAACTTTGAAGATCACGTTGCACTGTCTGCAAGAAGGCAGCTAGCTAATGGTGATCTCCTCTCAGGCTCCCATGAGATGAATACAAAATGAGCCTGAAAGAACTCTCTGGACACTTAGGCTTCAGCAGGCCCTCCATACTTTTATTAGTGTGTCTGAGTATCAAGGGCAAGCCTAGTCAAGGAGTAAAATGGCTTAATGGGACTATTCAAATTTTCAAGTAGTTTTAGATTGGATATCAGGAAAACTTTTTTTACTGTTAGAACAGTGAGGCAGTGAAATAAACTACTTAGGGAAATTCTGGACTCTGCACCACTGGAGCTGTTCAAGAAGAGGTTGTACAGCCACTGGTCAAGGACAGTATAGATGTAGCTATGCCTGTGTTCTACTATGGGTATTTCCCATGCTTCTGGGCTTCTCTGCTTTCCTGCCTCTCCCTTTCTGCTGCATGTATCAGAGTGTTTTTAAATCTTTTTCAGAAGCATTGTGTGTTGGCTATAGCCAAGGTTGGTGACTTTGACTTGGGTATGCCAATGCTCCTGCTGGAACTTGAATCTAGAGGTTTGTGGCTAGAGGGTCTTGCCCCTCTGCTTAGAGTCAGACTGATCACCATATTTAGGATAAGGAAGGAATTGTACCCCATGGTCAGATTGATACAGATTGTGGGGTGTTTTGTCTTCCTTTGTAGAAAGGGACATAGCCCTCTACCTGGGATCTCTTGAATGTATATTAACAACCTTTTATAGAAACAGGACATTGGATGCCATGGTTCCACTGCTTTAACTGTGGTAGATTAAGGTGTTATATTTTGTGTTGTGTCATGGTTGATGGCAGTTTTATGAAGAGTTTAGATTATGAATTGTATAGAATGGTTTAGATAGGGATGATCCTGCCTCAGGCAGACTAGATGACTTCTGGAGGTCCCTTCTACCCTTACTTCTCTATGCTTCTGTGATTCTTGTATATTCTTTTTCATTATATATATATAAGCATATAGTACTTTAATTGAAAAGGCAGATCTCAATGGGTGTGTCAACATGTGCAAGTAATGAGCCTGAATTTCCTGTGCATAAAATTCAGACAAATTAAACCATACCTGGCCATTCATCTGTACGTGCACCTGCATCAGGAACAATTCAGTCCAGGGCTGCTTCTACCCTGCTCTGCTCCCCTGCAGCTCTATCCTCCTCCAGGTGCCAGTCCTGGGTTGGCAGGTGACACTGAGGGCATCCTCAGGCTGGCAGAGGGCATGGTGGAGGTCAGGCCCAGACACCGGGGCGGGGAGGCTGGGGACAGGTTCTCCCTCCTCCCCCACTCCTGGGAGCTCTGAGCTCCACACAACTCAGAGCTGCTCTGGGCAGCAGGCAGGGAGCTGTCCCCAGCCTCCTGCCCACCCCCCAGAGCTTGGGGCTAATTTGTAGCCCCTTGCTGCCTGGGCTGACCTGGTCAGCCTGACCTGGCCCCTTTGCTCCTGGTCAGCATCTGCACATACATTTCGGTGCATTAGTTTAATGCATGTATTTCTAGTAGTTGTATCTACTAGGAAATGGTGCATTAGACTAACTACTGCATAGTAATTTCCATGCACATGTAAACAGTGATGCTTAGACTGATCTAATGTGCAGTAAAGTGCCTTGTGGAGATGCATCCAGTAAGAAGCAGGGAGAGATCTGCTATTCAGAGAGCTTTCAGAAAGCACAATCAAATTGCATTTGGATGACTAAGTAGGCAACTAGCAGCCTTCCCATAAAGGTTTCAGCACTGGAATCTGGTGGCCTACATCCTCATATGTGAATCTTTTCACCACATTTTTCTACAGTGATGTCTAATGAAGTCCACATGAGCAAAAGAGTGGAGATATGGATGTTGGAAAACATTGTGCACACTTTATGCTACACAAGAGGATACAGAACAAGGTGACATTTTTGGAAACTAAATTTCAAAGGATGTGGGAGTAACAAAGACCATCTGTGTAGTCATTTTTCTGTAGAGAACATATGAAATTTACAAACAGGAAACAAGTCATCCAGCATAGTGCGTCTGCTCTTTTTGGTTTATCTTAATCTCACATTTCTGCTTTTTTCACTGTGGTGCTTAGCCCGCTCTTGCTCTGTAAATAAATCTGATCCTCTCTTGAATTAATTTACACTTCTGTGCTTCAGTCACTTTCCCTGGTTATTTCTTCCATATGTTCAGACCCTTTCCATGAAACAGGTCTGCCTGAGTTTCCTCATTGACTTCTAGTTTCCTCATCCTAGTTTACAAGGTTCTCCCTCTCTCTGTTTTAACCTATAGCCAGTGCATGTTATAGATGAAAAACCTCTCTCTCTCTAGATATAATGCAGTTCATGTCAGCCAAAAGAGAAAGAACTTCTCATAAAATGGGAGAAATAATTATTGTATTATAATAAGAGGAGTAGTGTTCTTAAAAGCAGTTTTGCTCCAAGCATCTCAGAGAAAGTCAGGGGGGAGGATCAAAGTCCTGCATTGGGGAATTTAAAACAGAAAATCAGACAAATATGAACAAGGCTTTACTATGGGTCAGTGATCCAGTTAAGTATAGATGCTGGTCCCCTGACTCCCAATGCATAGCATCATTTCCTGGAGCATTCAACACAGAAATTTGACTTGATGTAAAAATAAGTTAAAATAGGAAGTAAATAAACGCCAACTGAAATGTAAGTAGATGCTCCTGGAGAAGTCAAGAGGACATGGTGCCTGTGGTTGGGTGGCATGGCATATGCAAATCTGAATGAGAAGAGTCTCTAATGTAAGAAAGGCTGGTGACTTTAGAACTGTGGGTAAAGGCTGAGAAGATAAACTGCTGGAAACTACAATACAGACCTGAGATGGATTCACTTCAGAAAAAATCTGTTACTGGCATGCACAACAATCCAGGAGCTTTGACTGAACCTGTCCTTGAATGGATTCCAATAACTTGAGGCAGGGATGAGGAAAACGAGGAGACAGGTTGCCGTTGTTTCTCTGGCTGCTGCTTCCAAGCTGCTGGATGTTAAAGTTCCACCCTAAGAAGCCCTGATGTGCCAGGAACAGCAAAGGGGTGGTCTTGTAACATGGCATCAATTTAAATGTGTTATATCTAAAGGAAGTAGTGAATCACAGACAATAGGGGCTTTCATGGAGGATGCTCCACTTATTTATACATACATATACCCACATTCAAATAATATGGGACTCCAGCTCATTTGCTACACACTGACTTCAATGCCTAATAAATGGGTGATTTAAACATGGCTATTACAGTGATTCCTTTGTCTCCTTGGCATTTTTTTAGGTTTCAGGAAGAGCATGATATAAGCAGTTTATGAACTGTGACTGTGTGGATATTCAGTCTTAGATCATTATGATAAGACATATTGTTCCAATCTGCTGTCCCACAATACATATCTCTATCTCCGGTGGTGGTTAGAAAGGAGTTGATGGCAAGGAAGCCCCGTTACATCAAAGTTAAATGTTCAACACCTCTCAAAAATGAGTTTATATCCCATTCAAAAGTCAGTCTTATCTGCTATCCTATATTGGTGTTCCATCATTTATATTAATAACAATTCTAATGTATTAATATTTAAAGAAACAAACCAGAATGCCTTAAACTATACCTATGTGGATAGAGCCATTGAAGTTAATATAAGTATGTTGTTTCTGCAGTTGTAGGCCAACTGTATGGTTGTGACACACTCAGGAGAAGGACTGACTCCTTGAGAAGAGAGAGAAAATTTTCCTTTCCTGGCAAGACACAGGACACAGCATAGCTTAATTCACATTAAATTTAGTTAATGCACATTACGAAATTTTGGCAGGTGTCTACATGTACTGGGATATAGACACCTGACAACATTGCAGGGACTTGGCACTACAGTTAGTGCCAAGTCCCTGCAGCCCTGCCATGTGTCCCTAGTGGCTGGCCAGACCTGGCACCGAAGTGAGTACCAGGTCACATGTACATGTTAATTAATGTGCTTTAACTAATTGAGCTTAAGTTTGATACCTGCATTTGCAGTTATTAAATTTAGGTGTGATTAGCCTAATTTCTCCATTTTTAATGCTCATTAAGAGCACACACTGGGGCTGTGCGAAGCTTTGGTCCCTGATTCAATTGGGTGGAGATTTGGCCCGATTCAGTGGCCGAATCTCTGAATCTGAATCAAATCAGAGGACCCTTTAATCTCTCCAAATTGAATCCGAACCCTCTGAATCGATTCAGAGAGATTCGGGAAGATTCAGAGATTCTGACATAGAGAGAGCTTTAAATGTTCTTCTACATACCTCTAGGTAGCAGGAGCTCATAAATGCTGTGATGATGGGGTGCATGGAGTGTCCTGCAGAAGCACGGGGGGTGGTCCCCAGTGCGCTTGGCAGCAGACCTGGAAGTGGACCAGAAGCACTTCTAGTCTACTTCTGAGTCCACCAGTGAGCATGCAGAGGGACCCCCATGCCCCCCACAGCTCAGTGACTGGTGCCTCCTGGGTCTAGAGGGCACCTGTGGGGGCACCTCCCTGGCTCTGTGGCTGATTACCGAGCCAGGGAAGTGTGGGGGTGGGGGGGTGGTCCTCCAGTGTGCTACCCAGCAGACCCAGAAGTGGACTGGAAGTATTTCGGGTCCACTTCTGGGTTCACCACTGAGCACATGGAGGCCCCTGCCCCCCTGCCCCCCCACACTCCTGTGGGATGCTCCATGTGCACCAGCATTGCAGCAATCATGAGCCAGGCCTACTTCCTCAAGGTATGTAGATAAAAATTTTAAAGCTGTGTCTGTGTCTGAATCACTGATTCTCCAAATCAGCATCAAATCTTCTGATTCAGATTCAGCCAAATCAAATCAGGGACAGTGATCCGAATCAATTAATCGAATCACTGTCCCTGATTCAAGTCAAATTCTAATGCAAATTGAATAGGGCCCGCTTCACACACCCCTAGCACACACATGTAGATCTGCACCTGTAATGACTATTAAATTAGACTAATGCACATTAATGTGTCTCTAACTAACATCTATGAATCATGTAGATGTACCCAGAGCGCACTAACTAGTCTATGTACCCAGCTAGATTTTCAGGGCTCTATATTAGGCTAAGGTAGAATTGGGTATTTTTCAAATACCACTCTTCCTTCCCATTCTCCACCTCTTGTTCATGGGAAAAACATATGACCTGCACTTTGTGCTGCCTCCCTCCTGCCCTCAATCCAAGAAAGTCCAAGATTAGTCATTTGGCCTTAAGGAGTGGGATTCAATTCCCTTTTACTCCTTGAGCAGCCATTTAGAATCAAGGCACAAATTAAAAGTGGGTTGGATTATGTGTAAGCAATATACTACGATATATTTCTATTTGATATTCAACATATTGGCCACTAAGGACAAAAAATATATATTTTTTTAAATTGGCCCATTGAATCTATGAATACTGGCCAAAACACAAGATTCTTTCATAGCCAGGAGCACAGTGACTCCTGGGGCAGAGAGCCAATGCATATAAATTAAGAAGGGATGTCATTATTGCTGAGAAAACAGTGGCAAAAAAATGCTGTGGGCACAACTGGGGACAGCTCTTGGCAGGGATTATAAATCATGATGATTTCAGTTATGAAATATATGTCTTAGTCTATTGGCCCTGGAGAGCACATCCAACACAAGTGATGTATTTTTAAAGTACATTTCTGCTTTATGGGACTGTAAAGTTTGTTCAGAAAGGAGTTTAAGATGAACATGCTTTCCTTCCTCACACCATAAGTTCTTATATGTTCATATTCACGGAGGGCAACATTTAATGAGTATCACGTTTATATTTTGATAAAGAGAGGAAACTATATGTAAGTGATTACAGGCTATATAAAGAGGGATTATACTAATAGTTTACTTTTCTACATGTATT
This sequence comes from Alligator sinensis, assembly GCF_000455745.1. Lineage (NCBI taxonomy): Eukaryota > Metazoa > Chordata > Crocodylia > Alligatoridae > Alligator > Alligator sinensis. The sequence continues at coordinate 262,348 of NW_005842353.1, forward strand.
TTTGGCATATTGGGCTAGGCATATGTGCTATAGATGGAAAAACTTCACAGCTTGGAAAAAAAAAAAAGATTGCACCAGAGTGTTTTTTTACAAAGCAAACAGTTTTCACAATTAACCCCACTGCTCTGTTTATACATCAAATAAAATGTGGAGAGTACACACAGTTGTTCTCATTAATTTTTTATAAGCAATAACTATTTAAAAGAAAAAACTTCCAAGTGTATGCATTAACAGGTCTTGAATTCAATGTGAAACATATGCAGGGACATATTTTCAGTCTTGCTGTGTCATATGGGGAGGCCTGTGATAGAATTTGTTTAGTTGGCTTTACCCTTTAAATAGGAGTTTGTGTTCCTTTTTCTCAGTGTTGCTTGACAATTCCTAAGTACACAGCCATAAAACAGACCATTCCTTAACTCTCTACCCACTCATAATCATTCATCAACATATACACCACATGCTACAATAATCAAACAGAAAAACACATAAATAGAATCTTCCACCACTAAGGAAAAGCAGTAGACTGTGCAACATGGCTTCAATTTCAATATGTTATATCTAAGGGAAGCAGTGAATTGCAGACATTAGGGGTTTTCATGGAGAATGCATGCATACTTTCACACGTACAAATAAGATCAGGCTCCAGCTCATGTGTCACCTACTGGCTGCAATGCATAATAAATGGGTAAATTAAACATAGGCATTTCAGTGATTCTTTTGACTCCTTGGCATTTTTTATGTTTCGGGAAGAGGGGGATATAAACAGTTTATGAACTGTGACTGTGTGAATATCCAATCTTAGATTATTATGCATTGAAGGTCATGCCACAGATCTTTTAAAGTAAATAATCCTCAGAGTTACACCAGGATGTTGTGGACAAATGACTCATGCCAAAAGGGATTAGTGATCTTCTGTCAGATAAGGAGCCACAGGACGGATTTTTAATAATGGGTGCATAAAATTAAGTTCCTCTTTCTTTAAGTGAGTGCTTAAATAAATATGTCTGCACACAACAATTTGGTGCCATTCAGAGAAACCCAAGCTAGCTAGAAATGACTCAGACTTGCTGAGAAGTAAACCCTCACTATCTCTGCCAAGGAATGCAGAAATTGTGTTGGAGACTGCATTCTGCCATGTAGATATGCCCAAAATGAGGTGGCTTTCCAAAGGAGTGTTCAGTGCTTTTGAAAATTGAATCATATGTATAACTTCCTACGATACTTAAACTCAAAAATGATGTGTATGGGCTTCTAAAATGGAACATTGGGTAATATTTTAAACACTGCCAAAGGGCATGTCTACACTGCCTCCATGGTGAGCCCAAGAGAGATCTGAGAAGCACATTTGTTGGGTTCCTTCACTCTGACTGATTTCATGAACAATGCATGGTACCAGGAGTAAAACAAACTAAGAAAATGCCCTTGATAGAAAGTGGAGGAATGAAACGCCCCCCACCAGGTTGAATCTTTGTGGAAATATGGTGGGGAAACTGGAGACAGTGCTTCATTCTGCATCTGAAAGCAATGTGTCAAAAAAAGGAAGCAGTCAGAAAGTAGCCAAGCTTCTGACACTAGCTGGTTCTGACACACTTGAAGTTCTTAATAATTTTCAGTTAACTGAGCCAGAGAATGCTACATATCAATCCATACGACAGAAAGGTGAAGAGTACTGCACTTTGCAAAAAAGAAACATACAAGACATAAACTGAAGATAAAAAAATATATAAGAGCTTGTGAGTAACCTAAGGCTGAAAAGCCAAAATTGCAATGTTAGGAGTTCCCTGAATCCCAGGAAAGAAACCAGGTTGTGATTGGGATCTGAAACAAAATACTTGGAGAGAGATGACTAGAAAACCCAAAAAGACAGGGGATGCAAATTTTAATAGAGTTTGAAAACTGAAGGTGATAATTAAAATGAAGGTGTTAATTGAAGAATCTCCAATTCTGAGGTAACATGACAATAAGTACAAAACTAAATTGCCTACAGTTCTTTCCAATCAGGATATTGGGGACAGTCATCTAAGAACAGCATAGGCAAAACAGGAGAGCAGTAGTTTCTAACAGAGGGATGCTAATAAACACTGAAGGTCAGTACACTCTAATAGACTTGGCTTTTGACTTGTGTCACCTCAAACTGATTATAAAGCACTTATTGCTCTTGCCACAAAATGATCCAGCAAATATAGGCTCCCTCTAGTACCCCAAAGAATATAGAGATGAACTTTTCTTCTCTAAGAGCCATGTTGCACAGTACACTTAGGATATGTTCACATGTTCCAATCACTTATACTGGTAAAAGTGCAATGTCTGTACCTAGCCGTAAAAAGCAAGTTTCCACAGAATGAAGCAGTAAAACACATGCTAAGTGCCATCATATCATAGTAAAATTATGACTTTTCATGCAAAGAGTATCTCCAGATCATATTAAGCAGCCTGTGTTCTGCTATTGTCCGACTGCTTCACAGAGATAATATGAACAATTTGCAGTCCTGGGACTGGGACCCACAACCAGGCAAATGGAGATCATGTTAGCAATCTTACTAAATAGATCTAAGTAAACATCTTCTAAGTGCTCTGTGACAAGGCCGTAAGCCAGGGGCAGGCAATTATTTTGGGCAGAGGGCCGCTTGATGAGTTTTGGTGAGATGTCAAGGGCCACATGGGTAGCCCTGCCCCTTCAGTTGCCCCACCCCCTGGTCGCCATCTTGGGACCGGAAGTCCCGCCCCCTGACCCCTGCCCTTTATCACCAGAAGTCCCACCCCCTGACCTTGACCTTTGTCAACAGAAGTCCCTCCTCTTGCGCAACTTACCAGGTAGCAAGGGGTTGTGATCCCTCTAACATCCTGCCCCAGCAGTGGGGTTTCAGGGGCACAGACCTCCCACATAACGGAGCCGAAACAATTGAGTCAAGGGCTGCACACACAAAATCTTTCAGAACAAATCATTTTTAAAAGGTATAGATAAAATATTATATACTAAAAATCAAACCTACTATAACAGATTTTAATTTTATTAAAAAAAATAATTTGAGTAGTGATTAACTTAATGCTCCTGAAAACAACATGACAAACATACAACCATAATATAAATAACTTAACTTAAATGATTAACTTAAGTGACCCAACAAAGCCCCCCTCCCCCCCACACAGCAGAAGCCAGGTCCCCTCACCAGCACAACACGCTCCAATGCTGTAGGACCCCTCCTGTCCCGAGCCAAAGGGGGCTCAGCCACAACTTTCCGTTCCTGGTGGGGCCCGGCCAGCCCATCCCGTCCCCTATCAAGCAGTGGCTTCCCCAGGTGCTGCTGCATTTTCCCCCTACCCGTGCCAGCTGGTCCCAAAAGGAGGTGGCTCCACCTCCACTTCTGCTGGCCAGTGCCAACCCAGCTGGACTCACCCCGTCCCCAGCAGCACCTGGGAAGCTGGCTTCAGCCGCATGCTGCTCTGGATGGGACAGACCCGGCCAGGTCTGACCCGGCCAGGAAAGGTGGCATGCAGCTGAAGTCGGCTCCTCACATGCTGCTGGGGATGGGAGAAGCCAGACTGGGTCAAGAGATGGTGTCAGCAGATACTGCCTCTAGAGCATCTGACAAAAGTGGCTTGAATGAACAGTGACACTGGGGAACATGTTAAGGTTTGCCATGTATGCCAAAAAGGCCAAGTCAAGTGAAAAACTTCATGTTTGGTTTGCACAGGAAAAACTGGCTTCTAGAATAAATAAAGTTAGCATTGATGTCTTTGCTTTGGCTGAAACAATCCTTTCTACTTGTCCTAGACTTCTGTTCCCATTTCCCTGCAACAGCTGAAGTATCTTCCAGTAAGGTTATATCGGGGATTGGATATATCAAATCTGCTTCCATTAAACCTGACTAAGTAGTGTCTGACATTCAGCTGTGATTTAGTTGACATAAGTTTTTGCACTAGGCACTGAAATCTGGATTTAGAAAATTTGCCACTAGGCTTTAATCATCCCTAATCTAATATGTTGGTGGAAAACATCAGGATTATAAAGAGCCTGCTATAAAAAAGCCTTCTGAATACAACTTTGATCCATATTCAACACTCTTAAATTTCAGAACAGCAGCAGTGAAGCAGGGGTTGTCACCTGCTGACATTTTGTTCAATGGAAAGCTGAAAACAAGAATGCTTGTGCTGTTAGAAACTGATGTCAGAATCATTGGGGACTTGCAGATATATAGAGTGGCAGACAAGGCAAAACAAAAAACTCAGTATGATTTGGGGTTGAGAAGCTGCCAGCACTTCATGAGAATAATGTTGTGTATATATTTGATCAAAAAATGATGATTGCAAACATCAGTGGTATCACAAAAGTAGCCTGTTAGAGTCTGTCACCCCACATGGACATTAACTGTGGAGGAATACATGACATTAACTCCTAATCTCAAGAGATAAGGAGATAAAGGACACTGAGCTGGCTCTTTTGCCCAAAAAGGTCTCTTATTGGCAATAGCCTCAGCAAGTAGTGCTGGGCACCAAGACATGTCAAAGCAGAACCAGTGGACTTATCACCATCAGACAACAGTGCTATGGATGTCTGTCTTTGGTGTCTTCTCACAAGACACCTTGGAGGATGACTGAATATTTTTTCGTAGTTTTAGTAATCAATCAATTATAAATATTTGAAATGCTGTGTTATGTTTATGTTGATTATCATAATTGTTATGTTTTTCTTAAAAGGAAGATGTGGGGAGTTATAATTTAAGAGCTTCCGGCATTGAGCCAGGTATGTTACATAGGGACTTATGCTGGTAGAACACAGAATTGACTTCAGCTGACCTGTGTCAGACTTCCTGACTCTAAGGCCAAGTACAGACATTCAAGAAGCCCAAGGCGGAAGCACTGTAAGTATTGCACTTTACTCAAAGTGCTCTAGATTATGTTATAACAGAACTGAACACACATGTGCTGTTCAGTGCAGGGCTTGGAGCCTGTTTGCCCCTCTCCCAAGCCCCAGCCTCCCACCAGCTAGCTGCTGGCAGTGCTAGCACCTGGGGGGATGAGGGCGGAGTGGAAATGGAGACTCTCTGCCCTGTGGACCTATCCCAGACCCCAACCAAGACCCATGCCTCCAAGCTTGGTGAGGGGGTGGGATCCATATGGCAGAGAGGCTCCATTTCCCAAGCTGCAGCCAGGAGCCTGGGTAAACAGAGTCTCTCTGCCATGCAGACTGGCCTTGTGGCTTCTGGGAGAGAGACCCTAAACTCCTTCCCCTGCAGCCTCCCCCTTCCCCCCAGCCAGGTTGCAATACACTGTGGGCTTGGGGTAGATGCGGGGACAGAAACCTCACTTTCCCCACTCCCCCCCACCACCGAAGGCTGCATGCAGGGCTGGGATCAGAGGTTGTCACTGACTCAGGTTAGTGACAGCTGAGGGGGCAGGCCCAGCCTGGCACTTTGGCAGAGCGCAGGAGCTCTGCCAGAGACTAGAGTGGAGTCCTATGCAATGCCACCTGGAATGGCAGTGACCACAGTCTAGGTTAACCCTCAATGGGATCTGGCATGGATGTTCAATAAAGCGCCATAACAGAAAGCACTTTAATACCTCATCCATCAAGGGCACATCCACACATGCATGCACATGCACTTGCAGCAGCTCAAATAGAAGCAATGCAAATTTAAGCCAGGGCTTTTTGCCTCAGCGCAAATGCTTGGACATGCACTTTGTTGTGGAGCAAATTGTGCCACTTGGGGAAAAATAACCCTTCCTGGCTCCTCCTGGATCTGCAGCCAGGGGAAGCTAGAGCTCAGGTTCACTGCCCCTTGTGCCAGCTGAACTGCTGAAGCAGCCCTGAGAGTTCCCAGCACCCTTTACCCACTGCAGCAGTCTGGCAGTGGGGGCTGCTGCCTGGCTGTGACCTGCT
>NW_005842353.1:268660-271673 GCF_000455745.1 Alligator sinensis
AAAAGATCACGATAAAGAGAGAGAGAGAGAGAGAGAGTGAGACAGAGACAGCAATCAGTAGAAGCAGGGGCTGGGGGGGCTCTAGGGCCTCCTGGCAGAGCCCCACCCAGGCAGCACAGGGCAGCAGGGGACAAGAGGGCCCAGGCTGGGGCTGCTGGGGCTGTCCCTCTGCCCCACACTGTGTGGGTGGGGGCCCAGTGATACAGATGGCAGCTGGACTGCTGGTAAGTGCTGGGGGGGGTTTTGGATTTTTTTTATCCTATGAGGATCCTGGGGTGGGGGGGCTTCTAGCAGGCAGGCAAGGGTGGGGCTGGGCAGAGCAGGGATCAGGGCAGTTTGGGGAGCAGGCAGGAAGTGGGGCCAGGCAGGGCAGGGATAGGGGGTGGGCAGGGCCAGCGGGGGTCCCCCCATAGTCCCCTCCCCCCTCCTCCTACCGCCCCAACCCCTTACTTACTGGCACTGGAGCCCTAGTGCTGAAGTAGCTGCCTGGCAGGCTGTGTGCTTCAGCACCAGGGTGAGGGGCTAACCACAGAGACAGTCTGGCAGCCAGCGTGTCTCTGTGGAGGACCCAGCCTCTGGTTGCCTCACTTTTTTAAACTCTTTTTTTTTAAACTTTGTCTAATTTTCTCCCCACACTGCAAGTTTGCAGTGCAGGGAACATTTTTTCATTCCCGCACGTGCCTCTTGTCCTGTCTCAAAGTGGTTTGAGATGAGGCAAGAGGCACGTACACGCTCATCTGGACATGCCCCAATGGGTTAATTTAGAGAATGATCCACCATTTTTAAAGCACTGTAAAGGCCATGACCATCTGTTCAGTTATGGCTTTAGAGCATTTTCTGCCTGCTTAAAGTGAGATAGGTGTAACGTCTGTACCTTACCTAAGTAACCCTGAATTTCACAGAGCTAGAATGTCCTCTATGCCATTTGAAATGGTGAAAGAAGAGTTTGAAACAGTGAGAGGTAATGTTGCCCTGCAGATGGCTCATTCCCTTGTTCCCTTCCTAAGCAAGACCGGCACATAATCATTATCTGAGTTATACTGGAAGCGAAGAGGCTTCATTGCATGAACACACTTCCAGTAGTCAAGTTTCCTTACAAGCCTACTTTTGCTTAATCAGGGGGAAGGGGGGAAGGGAAGAGGGAGGGGGAGGATTGGAGTGGGGGGTACTTGGCTAGTTGAAAGTTAGCTGTTTATGCCTTTTAATTTAAATTAAATCTTCTTAGCTGCTGCCATCTTGTTCGTAGAAAGGGTCGACTTGGTATACGTTTCAGTTCAGTAAGGGTTCCAACTGCAAAATGTACTTTATAGACAAAGGGCAAATTTCCTTCAACCACAGAAATTGAATTTACTCTTCACTACAGTAATTCAATCTGATCCACCTTCAGTTACAGTGCTTGTCAGTGCATCGTTGACTGTATTTCCATATTTGTCAGAACTCCTGCTAATCTACTTACATGATGCCTTACAGACTGAAGCTGCTTTTTAAATATGTTTTGAATGACTATACATTGGACATGTCTACATGAGATGATTAATGTGCAGTAAACTAATAACAGCACCAGGTAGCATGCAGGGCAAAAACCGTGCTAATACACTACTGAGCAGTAGTATTAGGCTACTCATACATATACATCCTGTGTTCAGATTGTTCTGTTGGTAATACTGGTGTGTGTGAGGAAGGGGGTTCTTTATGCATGTAGTTTTTGGCATTTACTTATGGGTGACATGTTTTACTGCTGAAAAGAAGAATGTGACCCAGTGGAACCCTTCAGTCTGTGATACTCATTAAATGTTGCCCTCCATGAATATGAACCTATAAGAATTCATGGTGTAAGGAAGAAAAGCATGTTCAGCACTGCTTTCTGAACAAACTTAACAGTCCCCAAAAAGCAGAAATCCACTTGGATAATATATCACTTAGTTTTCATGTCATATATGACTCAGCTTGCCACTAACACAACCTACTTGAAATCTGAAGGATGATAATATATTTACTTCATTTGTCTTGACACCAAAGTCATTTAATAAAGCTTGCAGTTTATAAAACACTTTCTTAATGTATTTGTTGTTGTTATCAGTAGATTGGACAATGTATAGAAAATGTGTCTAAACAAGGATTCTCCTAGGAGCCCATGATCATAGGGGAAAAGGCAATACATGTTGTACATATACTTCTAGAGCAGGGGTTTTCAACCTTTTTAAATGTGTACCCTCTGGGGGGAGGTGGCGAGTGGCTGGACACAAGATGTGGGGGCGAGTAACTGGACATGGAGCACAGGGATGGCAAGTGGCAGCAGCGTGGCATCTGTGAATCTCTGCTTTCACCCCACCCCAGCCCGGCTCCCATGAGGCAGTGGTGCGGGGTGGCAGCACTCCATCCCCACCTAGCCCCGGTATCCCCTGGGACCTTTCAAAGTACCCCCAGGGGTACGTGTACCCCCAGTTGACAACCCCTGTTCTAGACTCAGAACAATTGGCTTGGGGGAAACTGTCAATATTATAATCTGAAGATGTCCATACATATGGTAACCACATGGTTAAAGAACATGGCTGACATTTTTTATTAGGGTTTGCTAAGCATTTTTTCAGGGGGTTTGTTGACAGTCTCATCATCTTGCAGCAGTTTGAATATCTAATGATCACTATCCTTTACCAGTCAGTAAAGGCATTTCCCTGGCTTATTGAATGGATGGCAGAAGACACCTCTGTAGACTAACAAAATCAGAGATGTGTAGTTGGGCTGTACGAAGCTTCAGTAGCTGATTCAATTTGGATGAGATTTGGCCCGATTCAGGGACTGAATCTCTGAATCTGAATCAAATTAGGAGACCAATTAAAAGCTCCAAATCAATTTGAAGCATCCAAATCAATTTGAAAAAGCTTTGGAAAAGATTCAGCCACTTTGGAGATTGGGCCATAGACTAAACAGGCAGCTGACACAGCTGCGTCCAGCTGGTAAGTCTGTTGGGGTTGGGGGCGGGAAAAGGGAAGGGGGGAGGGGGAGGGAGGGG
>NW_005842353.1:271746-276380 GCF_000455745.1 Alligator sinensis
GTGCGCCAGGGAGAAGGGAGCAAGCATCAGCAGGGCAGTGCTGCTGCATCACATCCCACATCTCCTTATGCCAGATGGCAAGCAGTAGCAGGGCAGAGCCCCTGCTCCCAGCACTGATGCAGGTACAGTAGCACAGAGAGCGGGGTCTATGTCATGCTGCCACCTGGAGTGAACTGCGCCTGCATCATGCCCCCCCCTCCCCCCCCAGCACCAGCTGGACAAGTGGCAGCAGTGCAGGGTCCCCACAGCTCCCCCTGCTGGGGCAGAGGCAGGCACAGCTGGAGGAGCCACAGGAGAAGCCTCCATGGCTGCCCTGCCTGGCCCCAGCCTCCCAGCACTTTTAAAAAAAAGCCCCATACTCACCAGCTCTGGCAGTGGCAATCGGGGCCTCTGGGCACTCATGGCAGAGCTCCCTCATGCAGTGGGAGGCAGTGGGGGGGCACCAGGGATTGCCATGCCACCTGGCATCCACATGGCAGCTGCCCCATGGTGCAGGTGCAGCGTGGCTCAGCAGGGTGCCGCACACTGTCTAGGAGTTGGATAAGCACCAGCAGTCAGTCGAAGCTTGGCACCACTCAGCCTCAGTGGCCCCAGCTCCCAAACAACACACAGCGCCCTGGCAAGCCATGCTGCACCTGCACTATGGGGCAGCTGCTGTGCGGGTGCCAGGCAGAAGGTGAGATTCTCTCTGCCCCCACTGCCCCATGCTGCATGGGAGGGGGTTCTGCCACAACCCTCCAGAGACCCTGATTGCCGCTGCTGCAGCCGGTGAGTGCAGGGCTTTTTTATTATTATTATTATTATTATAAAGTCCTGGGACTAGGCTGGCTGGGCAGGACAGCTATAGGGGCTTCTCCTGCGGCTCCCCCCACCTAGGGAGAAGCAGGCACAGCTGGAGGAGCCGCGGGAGAACCTGCAGCTTCCTGGCTGTGCCTGCCTCTCCCCGGCTGATCCGAATCTCCGAATCAGTGCCGAATCTTCAATTTTGATTTGGCCAAATTGAATGGGGAGAGTGATTCAAATAACTGAATCAAATCACTGTCCTCCAAATTGGCCGAATCCATATCTTACTCGAATACTACTCTATTCGCACAGGCCTAATTTTTGCATAAGTTTTTGTAAACAGAGGGTTTATGAAACTACAAAATGGGAATGTTATGAGTAGAGATGGGTGGGAAGCAGTTTTCATATGCAAAGAGGATCTTAAAATTGTTTGCAAACTGAAAAGCTGGAAATTTTGGATTCATTCAATTGAAATGTTTTGGGTGGAATCTTTTTAATTTTTAATTATTTAATCTTAAAATTTAAACAAAGTTATTTTAGAACCATAAAATGGAACTTTTTTTATTTATGACAAAATAAAGCATATTGCGTATTTTGTAATTCTTTTAATTTTCTTTTTTTTAGGAAATTCTTTTAAACTGACCCTTTCCTTATGACTTTTTTTTTCAATGAATCAGTATTTTCTGCTGGAAAAAAAAATTCTTAAAAAAATTCCCAAGCAGCTCTAATTGAAAGGTTTTATGAGATCCCTTTTTTCAGCAAGGGTTTCTTTTCTTTGTTTCACTGTTTAAACATGCCAACATATGGCTTTAGCATTTCTACTCTTGGTGGTTCTAGTTATCAGCAATGGACCAGTAATCTGTTGAGTTCATGTTTTACCTTTACACAGCCTCAACTCCCCCAAATAATCTACTTGTCCCTCAGCTTCTAAAATAACACAGCATAATTGAATGAAATGCAAAGGAATTATTTATGTAATGCAGACATCTTGTTCTCATAAATTATCAAATTAGAAATAGCTGACAACCTGTTGAATTTTCCTAGGGCTACACTCACTTCCTTTTTATCAACTTTATATATGATTTATGAAAGTAGAAGCATCAGGCTAACACATGATAAGAAAACATGGCTTGCATACTAAAAAGGAAATTGTTTGTGAAGTTGATATTTTAGAAGTTATAAATTAGGTCAAAGTATTCTGTTTGTTGTGGCAGTTATTCCCCATGCCCCCCACCCCTCCTTTTTCATCTACAAGACTCTAATGAAGTTTTCCCCCCACAAGTAAGGGAGAAAGATTATACTCAAGTTAGTATTTCAAGAGTTCAAGTTCTACAACAAAAAGATTGAAAACAGGCCTCATTTTATACATGCCAATGGATCTTGCCTGACCCCTTACGTTCTTATTTCTCCCAAATTTCCTGGCCAGAAGTTTTGATGGTAAGGTGTCAGTATAGCTTATACAATTTCTTCCAGCTTAGAGCCATGATCTGTCATCATTTTCTAACGTGAGCAAATACAAAAAAATGAAATACAGAACCTCGGCATTTGGAACAAATTAAATAAAAATAAAACTATACAAGTATTAGGACATTGACAAAGTATTTAAAAATGTGTTTGTTTTTTATAAACTTTTGCAGACTTCTGGCATTTCTGTTTTCACTATATTTCATCTCATGTGACAGTAACATACCAGTTTCTTTTCCATCTGCTTGTTTGTAATGCATATGATGAAAATAACTGCACTCATGTGGGACATACAGAGAGAAATTGGTATATACAGACAGGGGCAATTTTTACTATTTGAAAATAAGGTTCAAGTCAACAGATTATGGGTGTTGACAGACATACAATTACACCAGTGCAAGAAGTGGTGATCTGGAGAAAGTACATCAGCTCAGCTGATGTGATTGTTTCAACCTTTCGCTCCAAACCCTTAATAAATTAAACTACAGCACAGTTAATTACACATGAGGTAATTACATGGGGTGGGGGGGATTACTGAGGTTTAGAATCACGTATTACAGGTTAGTAATGAACAGATAAAAGAGCTATAACAGATTCTGCTGCACTGTATTAAAGGCCTTCACTTTCAGAAGTAACCTCTAATATGAGTTGGGATGCCATTGCTTGTCCGATTTAGTTTATGCTGACATTTTGTGTTCGTAAAAAATACCAGGGTAAATTATATTGACTAGTTATATGAAAACATATAACTTGCTCCTTAAGGCAAGTTGTCGGTTGCCTAACTGGTACCTTTTGCTTCTGCGTATCGATATGGGAGCTGTTGTATAAGCCCAAAATAGAAGCAAAGCTGAAAGCCAGCTGGCATCTCTGTTTTCAAGAATGTTCACATGAACTATACAAATGAAATATGTGGTTTACCACCTCGTCCCATGCATAGTCAAACAGAATGGAAATAGGATGTCTGAAGCTCAGGCCAAACAAGATAAACATGGTGAAGCGTGGGCTGGGGAAACAAATGGCAGGAGGGCAGAGCAGAGGGAAGTAATGGATACTCTTTTGCTTGAGGAAATCTCTGTCACTGATCACCAGATCTCACAATTCAGGAATGAGTTCAAAGTGCCAATTGCTGTTAGATGATGATATTACAGCAGGTTGCCTTTTTACCATCTGGACATGGCCAGGAGGTTGCAGCTGTTTCTTTTGGATGTGAGCCTTACTTCTATGACCTGTGCCTTTGTCCCCTCAAAATTAGACTACAGGAATGAAGTCATCCTGGGGCTAAGCTTTAAAATAATTCAGGGACTGAATGATGCAAGCTATGGCAGCTTGCTTATTAGCAAGGTGTCTCAGTGGAAGCACATTAGTATTCTCCCAATACCAGGGTGGGTCTGAAAATGCCTTGCTTGTGCCCCAGCCACCTGTGCCTGCAATCATGCTCTACACCTGGAAATTCAGAAATGGGGCTCCTTGGGGCTCATCCCTAGAGACTGCTTTCAAACCCACCAGAGGCAGAGTAGTCTGAGAGGGATGTTCCTGGCATCTTCACCTGCAAGCTTGAAGAGTTTTGAGCATGATGGTAGGCGAGAATGTGTAGGGCATGCCCATCCTGCTCAAAATAAATCACTGCTATAGTGTAGACAAGCCTCAACTGGTCTGGGACCTGCCTATGTGAGAGATCCCTTTTCTCACTGGGAATCAGTGTGGTTAGCAGAAGAGACAAATGAGGTGTTTGAGCTGGACCCCTCTTTTATAACAGAAAGAGTTACCGGCATGTCATCCTCTGCTGGAACCCTTTTGCTCTGCCCTTCATCTCACACAGCCAGAATTTGAGTTACACCTGCCTGGAAATGGGTATAACTAATGTGATCCAAGTTTGCAGTGAAGAATAGGTTTAGACATTAATGGCTGGCCTCTTAATATCCCCAGTCTAGGTTGATGGACAATTGTGTCAAAATAATAAAATGCCAGATAACAAAAAAAGACATCTTCCATGTTGTTGAATTTTTGGTTGTAGCCATGTTGGTCTAAGGACATAGGCAGGCAAGTTTCTTTGGGTAGATGTGATATCTTTTATTAGACCAACTGAGTAGTTGGAAAAAAAGTTCTTAGCAAGTTTTAGGGGATAGTTACCCTTCATCAGGCATAGGAAGTCTCTGCTGGTCTGAGAATCCAAGGAATGAGAGAAGCTAAAAGTGTGGTAGGATGTCAGTGAAAATGTAGATGAGTAGAGATAAGGAAGACAAAAGGTAAAGCAGGGGAGGGGTGGGGGAAGAGAGCAGGGGAAAAGAGAATAAAAAAGCTCAGAGGGAGACAACAGTGATAAAATACATGGTGGAAAAGAAGCTGTCTGTGAAAAAGGGAATAGTTGGAAATCAGGAAAGCAGGAA
>NW_005842353.1:276407-294670 GCF_000455745.1 Alligator sinensis
AAAATATGACAGGGTGTCAGTGCAAATATAAAAGAGTAGAAATTAGAAAAACAAAAGGTAAAGCAGGGAAGGGAGTGAAAAGAAAAACGAGACAAAAAAGGCCAGAGGGAAAACACTACAGTGGTAGAAATAAGGTAAAAAAGAGGCCATAAATAAAAAGGAAATGGTAGGGAATCAGGAAGAACAAGGGCAGAGAAGAGGGGAGGGGAGAAGGGGTGGGGGGGGGGGGGAGAGGGGAGGGTCAGGTCAGGCAGGTATCAGATGAATCAGATATCAGGCAGGTTGTAATGTGTCATACATACATACCCCCCACCCCACTCACTTCCCAGTGATCCTCTCTACCTCTTGGGAAAGTGGGGTGGAACAAGAGTGAGCAAGGGGTTAGGAAATATTAGATAAGGATCATTTCATTCCCAGGGCCATCACCCTGCAGGTGATGAAGAACCCAGGTATGATGGCCCTACAGCATTTGGAGCCTCACATGCTAGGGATATTCTCAAATTCACCTTTCAGATTACATTAAATCCAAATTTCATCATCAGAGTGGTAAACAAGGAATTTGCTTGGGGAAGTATAGAATGTATCCCTAATTGGGAAATTTCTATACTTTGTCTATTAACAAAAAAAGATATGCAAAATGATTATTACTGAAGAAAGGGATGATTTGGGAACTTGCACTATATATATAATGGGCTAGCATTCCTTTCAATTCAGCACTTCTTAACACTTGACATTCTATAGCAATTGCCCTTGGTGCTGCTCTAATTTAATTTTCTCATACAAATGAAATGAGGCCATAGAAACTGTCTTAAAATACAGGTTTGACAAAATAAATATGTATTTAAATGTGCATATAGGAACAATATATTACACCAAATAATTGCTAAAAGAGCCCTTGATGAGATGTAATAAGTATATAAAAGATAAACCATTTGCAGTATAATTTTTATATATTAGCAATAAATGGCTAGTTGTGCTCTTATAATCCATTCTACTTGCATTGTTTAATTTACTTGTAAGTCAGAGTTGGTATAAAATATAATAAGATACTGTACTGCAGCCATAGCATGTTGGTTTTTAATTACCATTCTTATAAAATATAAATTAGCATGGTTAGCAATTCACTTGAAATCTAATTAACTTGCCTTAGCTATCTTGTCAAATGCCTGCAATACTAAAATATTCTTTACAAGGTTAACATATTAATAAGAATGTGATTATGCATTTTTGCTCATTTAATTATACTACAAAACTTGGTTTGTCTCTTAGATGAGTATTAAACATCAATTCAATAAGTGCTCCTTTTGATCATTTCATCACCAACATACACAATCTGATTTATTAATTCCATATTCATTATTAAGTACTTTTAGATTTAATGTTCATTTTGCATTTTACTGTCACTTTGTGTAAAGAGTCTTCAAGACTTTCCAGATGCTTTTTCAATGTATGAGGCAGAGGTTTGGTTCAAGAAGAGAGGACACTTGATTATCCTTCTTTTCTTTGAGTGACAGCTAAACTGGAAGCTTGCTGCCTCATATTCTGGACCTGTGACAACTAAATCTCCAGATAGAGGTGAAGTGAGGCAGCCTGTCAGCATAAGGGGAAAGCTGGAAGTACCAGCTTCCTTTACTCAAGGAAACTACAAGCAATCACATTCTTCCTCGTTCTGGAGAAGTTTGTTCCCATAGAGACATAGATCATAAGGAGCTTGCTGGTTTGCTTACTTGACAGTTTAGAAGTTTGTTCTCAGGAGCCCTGGCATAAAATACACGGACAATGAAACAGTGAAGATATACCTGGAGATCCAATAATTTCTTCATTTTGGACTACTTAATAAAAAAGCAACATACAAAGAAGATCCCTTTTATGCAAAAAATTACTCACTGTCCAGTGCTATCTGATGGAGAACTGACAAGTTTCTAGTGGCTCTTCAACTGTAAAGCAGACACCACAAATCATGAATTCATCATTCAACTGTGGTCAAACAACAAGAGATTTCCTGAGGTTTCCCAATCCATTGTTTTGTAGGTATCCTATATATTACTACAGCTGAAAACTGTCAGGAATTTGTGGTTCATAGTCAACAAGGGGAGCAGGTGAGCCAAAAAATAAATAAAAAGAAGAGCATGCCTCTGGCCAAGTTAATAGGTATTTTGTTAAGCTTCACTGAGCTTGTTCTTTGCATATTTTAAACTGAGGGGATATTTGTCCTGTGCACCATAGCCTTCTGTTTTGTAATAAATGAGTTCAATTCTCTGATTGGCATGGCTTCTTCAATTGTGGTGCAGCTGTGACAATCTATACTAGAAGAGATCTGGCTGCATATCTTCAGCTGTCCATAACTTACTGTACAAAAGTATCTTTGCTTCCCACATTACTTCTAATGTATTTAGTGTGCACCATGCATGTGCACACACACAAATCACAGGTACTGGCAAATACAACTTGTGTAATTACGTACACAAGCAAGAAATGTTCAGTATGCATTGATGTAATTTAGCATACATAAGTGCAAGGTTGCAACTGGAAGAGGTGCATCCGATAATTTTGCAGGCTGAATTAAGGTCAAGCTGAATGAAGAGCCTGAAAAATATAGCGCATAATGGCTTTGCTTACTGAAATAACTGTCTGAAATTAATTACCTCCTCTGTTTAGGGAGTTGTGTTTTCTGCAGCTTCCCCATTGTGATTATTTTCTATTTTAAGAGTGAAACAAAAACATCAGTGCACATTCTGAGAGAAGCTTACAGACATATTGCAGGACCAGTTTATTTGCTATGCCCACATTTCAATTATAGGATTTATGAAGCTAAAGTGCACAGGCAGTGAGTAAATTGTATAGCAGTTGATGTAGGTAAACGGGTGGTGAGTTTTGAGAGTCTAGATAAAATTAAGCTCATAAGCTGAAAAGCTTCCATACAACTGCTGAGTAAACTTGCGGTAAGTAGTTCTATTCCAATTTATCTAGAAAACCTGATTAGAAAATATTACCAGAGATAAAGAGGGCCTGAACATGAAAACATAAGGGAACACAGGGCACCTATACATGTGCCTGACACCTGCTCTGATGGGGGCTAATTAGTGCATGTTGGAGCAGACTCAGTGAATCAAGTCTGATGGAGCGTGCTAATTAGCATGCTCCAGCAGCCTCAGCATCATGTGTATTCAGTTTAAGAAGCTTTAGTTAAAGTGTCCCCACTGCCATTTTGAAGTGCAGGGTGCTGAATATATGAGATGCTACAGGCACTTTAAATAGAGTGGTTCTTGGGAGCTACTCTAATTAAAGTGCCCCTCCCTCCATCCCAGAGCACGTGTAAAGAGACACAGTGTTTAAGCCATTAAAGGGTAAATTCTTAAAATAGCTCCAAATTCCACATACCTAGATAGAAACTTTGTATTGGAAATCATCTGATCTGATGCTCTTATAACATGTATGCTTGTGATTTTCCAGGGTGCCAACAAGCCTGCTTTGCCCCACCTAAACCTGAGTCAGGTTCTGTCATGTGCAGGTTTCTGCATGTGCACCTCAAGGTAAGGCAGTCTGGGGGAGTAGTGGGGAGGAGGCTGATAGAACAGAGAGGGAAGACAGGTCCGTAAGGGGGTTGCCCACTCCAGAGGTATGCTGGTCAGAGAGGTAAAAATAGCCTGGTCAGGGTAGAAGGGGTTAAAATAGCACAGCCCCAGGGGCTGTGGAAAGTGGCTGGACTTTTCCAGTCCCGGGGCTGTGGTGTGGATGTATGCAGGCATTTGTTAGGCCAAGTTAGCTCATTTTAGATCAGACAAGAATTAACTTTATATCAGGCATGCCATTTTTAGGGCAGCTTAAGCCCTAATTAGAATTTCAGTGATGGATTCTATATGAAAACAGCCGTGATGAATGTAGAATCCTTCGCATCTAAATCCTGTAGTCCAAAAGCTCAATGCAGCAATGATATACTGATGAAGCAGGCAGTCTAAAAGAGATTATTTATCTATAGGAGACAAAATGAACATGCCAGGAAAAGAGAGATACCAGGCACCTAAATTTTTACCATTTGGCTTCTCAGAGCAGTGTGAGCCAAGAGAGGGTGTGTCAGACTTTATTGCATGTGACTCGCAACTCATCCAGCACACACCTATTGCTTCCTTCCCTGGGCTTCCAGAGTGAAATAAAAATGGTGTGGGAATTATTGGACAAGAGGCAGGGGTAGAAATAGCCAAAAGTGCAGTGAAACTTTGCTCAAGACAATCATGATTCACTGCTGAGCGTTCAGTTTATTTTATGCGGCCTATGGTGGTATTTCTGAAGGCATACCACTTCTGTGGAAATTGTTGATGCCACACCTTAGGTCCCATTATGTCTGCAAACTGATGGCCAGACATTTCAAGCAGACTTAGGCATGTAACAGACTTGAATCAATGTGTTTGCAGAACATGCAATATTCTGGAATAGAACTCAAGCCATTGCCCTTTAATGCCCCAGGCAACAGCTGTACTAGAGAAACCAAAAGGGAGATTTTACCTCTATTCAGTCAGCGTAATATAATATTCTACAGCTTCATTTCATTTAGCTATTGCACACATTGCCAGTTGATCTTTGTAATGTAGTCCAAATCAAATTAACTTAATATGTATTATCTTAGCATGTATTCAGTTTGGCATTGCATTTTCTATAGACTGACAATGCTACTCCAATAGGTTACAACAACTGTATTATTAAAATATGTAGGTGCCAGCTGTGCTTCAGAGCCAAAAGGAATTTAGGGTCATGTTCTCAAGCAGTTTCTTTAGCTGGCTTGTACATTTTGCAGAGGTGTGCATTTATACATGCTGAAATCTGCACTTTTTAATGCCAAACAAGTAAATCTAAATGTCAATCAAGGGGCACGGATTGGGGGATTGAGTAGGCTGTTTGAATAGTTGGCCCTTAAAAATGAACTGGTGACTTCATGGACCTTGACATGAATTTTCCTAGCAGAGAATTATTCACTACTTCAATAGCAATATCAAAAATACTTCAATATGCTGCCTATTGCAAAGGGGTTAACATCTCTAAACAATACAAGATTTAAGTTTCTCATCTGCCTTTAGTACTTCTTCCATATGAGCCTCAGGAGAGATCAGTCATATATATCATACAAAATACATCCTATCTCTTTCTCTCTCAAAAAAAAAAAAAACCCAAGGAGTTTATCTGCTATATTATTTATTTTAGATTATCATGTGATCAGAGTATGACTATACTTTGGACTTGAATAAGTTTTTAAGTACTTGACAAAGAGATTTTCAGGGTTATTTTAAAGGGAGGAAATGAGAAGATAATGAGAAAAAGATGTCCATTTTTAACATTTGAAATCTCTTCTGATTAAAGAAGAGAAACAGCAGTTCCCTTTTGAATATTCTTCATATGTTCCTCCCATGCAAGCCAAATGTGTTAAGACTCTTTGTGTGTGCTCTAGCTATGAACTCTCCCCTGCCCCTTCCTGAAAAAGGGGGGAAAAACCCCATACCATTATCCCCAGTTCATGAGAGCAAAGAAAGAAATAGAACACCCAAGGCTAGTGTCTACTGCACTTACTGAAATAGGATCTTATCTTCACACATAGTGTCTCTGAAAGCAATGGGAACATTCATAAAGTAAGGCATTACTAATCATGAGTACGGTGGACAAAATCTGGGCCTAGAATTATTGCAATACATTGTAACCCTAGAGTTAAGCAACTACTTAATAGGCACATCTACACGTCTACAGCATGGGTGGTTACTGCATCACGTGTGTGGTTAGATTTCTCCACTACATTGCTGTAGCAGGATGCTATACCTAGGGAGTGCACCACTACAGCAACAAAGCTGGCAATCACGTGTAGACACATGTGATTGCTACATCAGCATAGCACACCATATGATGACTTAGCGCATTGCTACGTAGCCGTAGGGCGATGTGTAGACATGCCCAATCTGTAACTCCTTGGTTCTGCTGATGAGTAGCACCCATGTAATATTCTAGTTAGCTTTACTAACATTGTTGGTGAGAGCAACTTGTCACCAGTGGGAGGATGACCATGAGAAATCTAACTCTTTTTAATGTTTGCCACATGTCCATAAGTTATGGCTTCCTCTTATTCATTTGTATTTAAAATCTGTAAGTCCTGGCACTACAAAAACTACAAAAATAATTATTACATCATAAGATTATATCTAAATTTGGGGCCTTATTGGCTAGCTGTAAAAATTATTTGCCGAACAATTTTTTAAAGCATACTTGCCCTGTAGATTTTGCCATATCAGATTGATTTTGAATATTTGTAAATATATGACAGATGAAATTTGAAATTTGTGGTATATTGGTTTTGTTTGGCTATACAGATCTGCCAGTCAGTGTAATCCTAAAATTCAGACTTGCAGTAGTAGTGGGATTTTCTCAAGCCTACAATTTCTACCACTGTGTTTTCTGGGTAGCACTACTTCTCACATACGAAAGCTCCAGTGCACCAAGTTCAACTATTCTGAGTTGGAAGAATCAGTGATGAGTATTGAACATTGCATATGTATTCTTTCCTCAAAAGAATTGTCCAACCACTACTCACAGAAGCTGATATATTACATTTCTTCATAAACATTGTCTTAATCTCTAGGCATAAAAAACTCTAAAAGGTATTTTTGTTTTTGTAAAAAAATATAACTCATTGCTTTTATTCCCATATCTGCTCTCTACCTATCATATTAAAATATATGCTAATATGATATATATTAGTTATCTTTATGTCAGATTCATTATTTGAAAAGGGATCCTTGTTGAAGAAGCATTTGCTTCCAAATTCTCCGTTGATTTTATTGCTAAGCAAAATGTATCATGTTTTGTTTTCGGGGACATGTGATCAGCCCTTCATTATACGTTATGGAAACATTTTTGAAGTGCACCCTCCTCATCCAAGTATTAATTAATTTATCTAGTTAGAGTCCAGGCAATGATGTAGTTTCCTAAATTGTGTGTATATATATGGTTTTCTAAATTGTGTCCAGGCAATGATGTAATTTTCTAAATTGTGTAATTTTCTAAATTGAGTTTTTCTCAACAGACAAAAATAGTTTAACGGTTTTTTTGTTACTGACTTGAAAATACTTTGGCCACTTGCTTGTTAAGACCCTATAAAACTCAAGGATGTTGACTTGGAATTGTAGTTTATACAGTGCTGATCTACTGTTATCAACAGGAAAATCATACAGAGATTTGGAAGACCTAAGGAACCTCTGAAAATAAAATGACTTCAGGTGAAATGCCTTTGGAGACCGTCTGCACTGTATAATAATGATCCTCCATAGTATGTTAGTGGTTTGTTTTTCTATTAATTTACTTACTGAGTAGCCATTTCTTTTTTTAAGCTATAAATGACAGCTAAATAACATTCTGTTGCTTTCATCAAATCCTTTATGGACAAATGTTTCCTAGTGAATTTTCACCTGAGTCATTTGTTTATTGAAGTACTAAATCTGGTTCCATCAGTTCAAGATTCATTATAGCTTTTGCCCTGTCAGAAACACAGTGGGAGCTTTGTTTGTTGCCTAGTGTACAGCAATGTATTACTGTAGTGTGCAGTATCCTGTACTGAAACACAATGTGCTTGCCTGAGTCTTTGTGCAAAACTCTCACTAAAGCTATTAGTCTCTGGGTGATAAATTGCAGAATAAATGAGTGTCGCCTAGTAAACAACTTTCTCAGAATACACCAAAGTTGCAGTAAAGATGATGGATTTTAATAAATCCTTCTTATCACTGTAGGTGAAATCTGATTAAAACTAAAACGATGTCACCTTAAAAGATCAAGAAATAATATACATATATGGTCATTACCAGTTTATAGTTAGCTGCAATAATGGGTTTAAATATTATGTATGTTTAGTGCACATTTACACGTGCAATAAGCAGGTGTTTCTCTTCTTTGCTTCTCATTTGATTATATCTGGTCACCAGTTTCTAGATACAAAGCATAGGATTGGGCTAGTGATTTCAGTGAGGAAATCTAGAAGAATGGTGCATTAACCACCTGTGCTTTCAGCACCACATAGCCTGATTATCTAAATATTCGACATAAGGAACCTGAGTCCCAGTTCTCATTTGATTCTAGCAGTGATTCCAGATTTGTACCACAGTAAAATCAGATTAGGGTATCCTTGGTGAATGGAAGACAAATTTCATCATCTAGAAATGGATTATGCCTTCATCCTGACAACGCCTTCACCCATCATAAGATTCTGTATTAATTGAGATAGCAACTACTTTAATTCTCAGTAACAGAGCGTTCTGTCTTTGTTGCTTTATTGCCTCATGCTGGAATGGAAGTCAAGTTAATCCATCAGAACTGCTAAGAATCTCAGTCTTGTGATGTTCATTAGCATATGTTTAACTGGGAAAAACACAGTATCTCTTGGTAAAACTAGTCTTTTGTAAGTAGCTAGGGTAAATTTATAAACATGTGTAGAGTGGGGAAGTGTTTTCATTCCAAAATAACATTTTAATTTTCTTTACTAATTTGAGCATAATTTTGTTCATCATTCATTAATGTTAATGAGACAAATGTGTTTTTTCCCCCCTCTTCAGTCAGCAAATGCTGTAGGAAATCATGGTCCCTGCTGCCATATGGAAATGTATCACAAGTCAAATTCAAAGGCAAACTGACTTTATAATGTGTCATCCCTATTACTATGGCTAACAATCCCCTTACTGCTTTGAAAACAGGATTGTATTTTATCATTAAAAAAATAATTTTGGTTGAGAGTTTTTGTCACTAAGCAGATGGTTTAGGGGATTAATTATTGTTATGTGAGGTAGAAAATGAGAGGTTTTCAGGCATAAGTCAGAGAACGATGTGAAGCCAGCCACATTTTGTGGAAGTGGGGTATTAACAGCATTTAGGCCCAAATCCTATTCTACATGTAGGTGTCAAAGTACCACTTAGTCATTTAAAGAAACAGCCATAAGTGGCATGATGAAAATTGCACAAAGAGCAATGGAGTCAGCTGCAGAGGCCGAACCCTGGCCACTAGGCCTATGCTAAGTGGCAAGTTATTTGCTTTGGATTCAGATTCAGCCGATTCAGAGGGATAGTGATTCAATTCGGTGATTCGAATTACTGCTCCGATTCAGTTTGGCCGAACTGGATTTGAAGATTTGGCACCGATTCAGAGATTTGGCCATAGACTAAACAAGCAGCAGTCCTCGAGGATGCTGGACACAGCTGCCTCTAGATGGTAAATCTTTCGTGGTGGGCAGAGCGGGGAGGGAAGGGTCATGAAGGTGGCAGATCAATGCCCCCACAGAGAGGGAGGGATTGAGGCTTGGACAAGCTGCCCAGCCGGGATGGGGAGGGCATGGGCAGAGCCACCCCTAAGGGTGTGTAGGGCCCAGGGCATATCGGCCTGTGCAGGACTCAGGGGGGACCCAGCTGTGCAGGATTGGGTGGCAAGCAGCCGGAGGAGTGGCCAGAGCCAGCAGACCAGGGGGAGGTGGGTGGCAAGTGGTCGGAGCTGGCAGTGCTCGGCAGCCATGGTGCATGGCGGCTGCAGAGGGGTCTGTATGGGACTGCCCATGGGGCCCCCCAAAGCATGGGGCCTGGGGCGAATGCTCCAATTCCCCCCCCCCCGACATGGCCCTGGGTGCAGTATTCATGGAGGGGGGCTCCCACCACTGCACACCACCAGTCTGGGAGGGCATGGGAGCAGGCGTGTGCCCCCAGATCTGCGTGGGGTGGGCTGGGCTGGGTTGCACTCTGGACAGGTGGTGAAAGGTGCTGGGAGCAGGGGCATGCACTCCCACCACTCACCTAAACTCCCCGCACCTCCCAGACAAGCTACAGCTTCATCCCAGCTGGGCAAGCAGCGGCAGGGCATGGAGGCAGGCATGTGCACCTGGATCGGGCCTGGCCTGGCAGCAGGGGCTATGGGGAATTTTAAGGTGGCTGCAGCCCCGTCATAGTCCCGGCTCCACTGCGCTCTGTGGGGCGGGTGGAGGCTCCAGGCTGTGGCCTGGGCTAGCCTCCCAGAGCAAAGCCTGGCCCACACCTCCCAGAGTGCAGTCTGACCCATGCCTCCCAGAGCCCAGTCCGCTCTGCACAGATCTGGGGGCACGTGCCTGCTCCCATGCCCTCCTGGACCGGCAGCGCGTGGCAGAGTGCAGTGAAGGGAGCCCCCCTCCCTGAGTCCCACACTCCCTTGCCCCAGCTGGGCAGCTTGTCCCAGCCCCAGCCCCAATCACTCCTTTGCTGTGAGGGTGTTGATCTTGTCCCCCCACACCCCATCTCTCCCCCCTCTGCCCACCACAACAAACTTACTAGCTTGAGGCAGCTATGTCCAGTGTCTTCGAGGACTGCTACCTGTTTACTCTATGGCCAAATCTCCGAATCAGGCTGAATCTTTTCTGGATTGATTCAGAGGCTTCTGATCTGATTCAGAGATTTTAATTGGTCTCCTGATTTGATTCAGATTAGGAGATTCAGCCGCTGAATTGGGCCGAATCTCCTCCAAATCAAATCAGCTACCAAAGCTTCACACAGGCCTACTGGCCACACTCTCTTTCCAGCACTGGATATGCTGGGAATTTACACAGCATACTGGGTGCAGTATGTGAAATACTGAGTGCAGTATCTACATGTGAAATGAATACAACACAGTAAACTCCAGAGCAGTTTGAGCTGCTCCCGAGCTCAGCATCTACACGTGTGCCCAGGACAGCAGCAATTTGAGCCAGGGTGAAGCAGCCCCAGGCTGGCAGCAAGCTCAGGGGGCATCTCTGGGCTCCAGGTGGTGGCATCAGGTAGCGGAGGGGCTGGCTGGGGTGCAGGAGGGCTAAAGTGTCAAGCCATATGGCAGGCATCCCCCTCACTTTAGCACCCTCATGCCCCAGCCAGCCCCTGTGAACATCTACATGTGTGTTTCTTCCCACTTAATTACTCCACTGTAAGCTAGTACTGTCCTTGACAGTACTATCTTATGGTGGAGTTAGTTAATTTACTGTGCCCTAATACGGGCACACATGTAGACAATGAAGCACACATGTAGATGCAGTAAAGAGCATGTGTAGATGCAACCTCTGTGTATAATAGCATTGCAGTGGAGAGAAGGTGGTTACAGGGCTTTCACAGAGGGACAACTCTAGTCATTCAGGTGGAAATTGGACCAAAACTTTATGTAAGTGACATTTACTGTCCCTTCTATGGGGGCCTTTAGCTGTGAACTTAGAGCTTACACACAGGCAGTTACCATGGTGCAGTGGCATGCTGTAAATACCTACCCACACGCAGCATGTAGTAGCTTGTTTTACTGTTCGTATAACCCTGAGTTCCAGTGTGGATCTAGCCCCATGTCTTTTTTTTTTTTTTTTAAAGCAAAGTTCCTCAGAAAGTAATCTGCTGACTGATTAAATGTCCAATAACAACATTCATCCTTTTTTTTGCTAAGGGCTAGGTCTTAACTGGCCATTTTACAAACTGATTATTGTAGGCAGAAGTCAGCATTTCTCAAGTCCATGGTGTTTTAGTGAAACTTTAATAAAGTAAAATATTTAAACATTTTGAAGGGAGTAGGGAACCAAAACCTCTTTTTTAAAGGAAATTGGTTCTGAGTGGGAAATGCAATAAAACTGAATAAATGAAAACCACTTAAAACAATCAACAGGGAAGTTGTTGCCTTGATACATTATATTTTCTCATGTCTAACAAAAGCTCCCTCTGTGAACAAAAAAGGAATTTCTTCAGTGAGCAAGCAGTACAGATAGCTGAACAAATCAAATCCTCATTCAGCTTCACAGCCTTGGGAAATAAAAAGTGCATGTTTCATGCATTGTTTCTTAATAAATGACCATGTACATTTAATGTACATTAAGGTATGTGACAGGATTTGAAGAGTTTTTTTAAATTAACTTTGTTTATTATTGTATGTCTCTGGTGTTGTGCAAGGTATTTCCATATGCAGTAAACACTATATTCCAGCATTGACTATATAAAACACATATTCTGGCATCGTACAAGATGTTTTAATAATGATCTTGCATTTGTATAGTGCATATTATCCCAATGTGCTTTACATACTAATCTGTTTACTCTGCACAGTGATTTCTCACTTCCAGCTGTGAAATGTGGCCACCTCTGGTGAAACAGAACAATTGTGATAACCATGAACAGCAATGCTAGCACACTGCAATTTAGGACGGGAAGTGCAGCCTTTCATGCCAACAGCAGACATAGATATAGGCAGAAAGTAATAATTAAAATCAAAATTTGGCCAGGATGTTAGGCTTAAAAAAGTCTTACAAAGAAAGCTCCAATAAGCACCTAAACTTTACATTTCATTTAAACAGAACACCTCTACAAGCCCAATAGGCCAATAACATAGTGGAACATTTGTTTCTTACACATGCAAAGAGATGTGTGCTAATATATTGAATTGCCAACACTAATTCATACAGGATACAGGACTATTGGCCTGGCTCAAAACACCCTGGCTTTTGTAATTGTCAAGAACGATTGCATACTTTTAAGAGCTCTTAAAGGGCAAAGTATATTATACTAGAGGATGCAGAGAGCGTGACTGTAAAAATAACAAAAAAGTATGCATTCCACACTTCTGTTTCAGGGCCCATAGAGTTATACATGTGAGTGACAGAATTTAGACATGTACTGGTATATTAATGGATATAAAATGGAAGTGCTTCGAAAAATCAGGTTGGTAATGCTTAAGTAAATGACTTGAGTCTTTAGAAAATTAATCCCCTTCAAGATTTAGGAGATATCAGTCCAGTTTTCATATAGAATGCAAAGAATCAGAGAATGTAGCTCATTGCTACAGTGACATCCATCTTCATGAATGCACTATCATGTGCTCTCTTAAGAAACTAGCATAAGTGTTATAAAAGAACAATCATTATAAATTATCTCATCACTTGGATGGATGGCTAGGGACCAGTTATGGGATACCTATTATTTCTGTAACAGCACCTGAAATTTATATCTCATTCAAGCATCATTTTAGGTTTGATTACATTTTTTTTCTAAAATATTTCAAAGCCAGGTAAATACACAGGTGTTGCTGTCTTCCGGTTATTGAACGTAGGGTTGGCCTTAGGAAAAATGGTGCAATGGGCAAACTTGTATTTTGGTGTCCCCCTCCCCCAGTGCCCCTTCCAACACCTTATCAGCACTGAGGCAGGTGAGCAGGGGTGCAGGCCTGGAGCATGCACCACCCTGCCTGCACTGCCTGGCACAGTTCCTCCTGAGCAGTGGCCTCAGGCACACCAGTGCCTCAGAGATGTTGGGTCCCAAACCTTGGATAGATGGCACTGCCCATGCCCTGCATTGCCCCCTGGAGGGCTGCTAGAGTGGGCTGCACCCAGGGAGCTGTCATAGCAGGGCAGGGATGTGTCCTGCCACTGCCTAAGCCTGGTGTGGGGCTAAGGCTAGGGGCCACTGGGGTGGAGATGGTGGGGCTGGTCCAGCTCACCCCCTGACTCTCTTCACCTGCCCCTCCCTGCACCGTGCCAGGATCTTAGGGCAACAGGGAAGGGGACAGCAGCATTGCCCCACATGGATGCAGCACTGCCCCACATGGATGAGTGGGGGGTCATCAGGGGACCCCATGGGAACAGGAGGCAGCAACTGGGCTTAGATGGCCCCTGCTAGGCTCAGTAGGGCACCACTTCTCCCATCTGGGGAGAATATTAGCTGGGGTGGGGCAGGTTGTTGGGGTGTTTGGCACCCCCCTGAGCACAGTGCCCTAGACAGTTGCCCACCCATAAGGCTGGCTCTGATTAAACATCACATAACATATTTCATAAGAGCAGTGTTGAATGTACTGTGGTTTAATAGTCTTAAATCCTGATGATTTTACCTAATAGGGTTCTCCTATAAATATTTTTTGTTGTCATCATTATTGTGCTTGAATAGTTATTTTGCTTGAGTTTAACATATGTTGTTTTAGAGGAAAAGTAAAAACAAAAACCCTAAAAAATCATGAGTCAGTATTAAATTTCTTCCTGAATGTCTCACATTCATCAAAAGTTTTCTCAAAACTTTGCCTAAACTGAGTTGAAGATTTGCTATGATGTATTTTAGATGAATGTGGCCTGCATTTAGCCTGAAAAAGGGGAACTTTTTCAAGGTCTTTCTGAAATTCCATTTTGGGTAACTTTATTCTGCAACAGATAAATTCACCATTTCAATTTCCAATCCAATTTCAAATAGCTATGCTATTCTTCATTTTCTATCCTAAATTGCTATTTAGCATTCAAGTATGTAATGAGACAGCTGCATTTCATATGAACTGATGCCTACAAGAAATTATGGAAAGATGTCTCAGGGGATATAAGCAGGCCTTCCTGCAGCTCCGAAAGAATGAGGATGGAGGAAGGTTTGTTGCAAGTCTTTCTATTGTGTACAAGAGGACCTAGGAAGATAGTAGAAATCCTTCAGCTCAGCATCTTAAGTTAACCTGTGAGGGGGCTTTTGAAAAGTTGCTGAGAAGGTCAGCAAAAGACATAAAATGTAGTCAATGGATTGGTTCAGGGGAAGAAGGGGGAGTTTACTACTGGTGATGCAAGCTGTTTAAAAATTGTGATAGTCTCCCCTGCCTCCACTATCAAAATCATTACGTTGTTTATTTTCTTTATTTAAAAAAAATAAGGCCAGTGATTTCAAATCAATAATTGTTGGGTTCTCCTGGTTTTTGAGTCCTCAGGAACCATTCACTTTGTCCTCCAATCTCCTCTTCCCAACCATAATAAGGCCTAGAAATTTACTCTATTTCTAAATGAAAATTGCGATTGTCATGCAACTCCTATTGATCTGAGGAGCACAAGCTTTCAGATAAAAATCCAGTATCACAAGACATGTCATAAAATCATGACATTTGGCAATAGTATTGATGTTTATATTTAAAAGAAAAAGGGTTGTTTTTGTGCAGGGGACAGAAGCTTCAGAGACAGAAGAAATATAGAAAGTTATTGCTCTGACACGGTGCCTGCATCATCATTGCTGTGGACCCAAAGGCTGAAGATTTTGAAAGAGGCAAATGTGAGTTCCCTCTAACACTGATGAGCTAACTGAAGATGCTCTCATCCTCTTCTAGAGAAAAGAGAAGAGGTACACATCCTCAGGGAAGGGCTGTAATGCGGTGAAAGAAAGTAGTTGAAGACCTGAATTTTTGTCTATCTTGAGGACATAAGTCTTGAAATCTGCCTATAGGGTCAAACCACTTTTCTGAGAGAAGAAAACTGAGATGCAGCTGCTGTTGCAAGGTGGAAAGGGCTACAATCTTTCCTGCAAAGAAAAGCAGTTTTAGAAAGGAGAGAGAAAAAAATAGTTATGTCTTGATCCACATCTTGCATGCATTTGGCAATGCATTATATAACATCAGCTGAAGTTCAGATGTGTTTGTTTTTAAGTGCTGGTGTTTGGTGGAGCCAAAAAATAAGCTGGCTTTCATTTTAGCAACATTAAAATGTATAATATGGAAAAAAATCAGTCACATCTCCAAAGAGCTCATTTAATTTCTGGTTTTATTTCCCAGGCTGGTAGTTTGCTACAGAAAACCAGTTCTTGATTAATATGCATCATTAATCATTTAAATAAATGTGGACCCTATTATTTCAAAGAACAAACTGCCATTTGACTGCTAATTCAGCATTCTAATTAGAAGTCTTCAGGTGGTACATGACAACATACTTTTCATAAAAATGAATAAACCTTAGTTTCAGGGTCATTCACTAGTGTTTATTGCTGAGTTATTTCTTTTTTAAGAGTATGATATACACTTAAAATCAGATAAGGGTCCAGCTCAAAGCAATCTCAGAAGAAAAGCAGCGAATAATGATGCTTATAATTAGAGTCTAAAGCAGGTGAGGCTTTGAAAAAGCAGCAAGCTGAAATGTCAGTGGGTGCTTTGCTCTCCTATTTATCAATGATAGTTTTGCAATTACAGTGTGACTTTTGAAAAATAAAAATGTATAGGTCTTCCTTTTCCTTTTTGAGTAATATTGCCTCCTATAAGAATTAGAGTGCTAACTCTTCAATATTTTCTTAGATATCCCTCTCTTTGAGAGTGCTGTGTGAGTTGTCAATCAGTAACCATGTAAAATGGCTGGATAATTAATCTGTAGTATACACAACTGATAAAATAAGGCCAGTCTTTACAGCCTGGCACCTTGGGGCTACTCTTCACCTGATGAAAACTGATTTACCTGTACTGACTTCATAGAGCTATGTGATATACACCAGCTGAAGATCCAGCCTTTGATGTGAAACCCTAGAAATGTTTTTGTTGTATTAAGTGAAAGTTGAATTTTAATAGAAATGCAGTGGCTAATCAAGTTTTCTTTGCAAATGCATTTGAACACCACTGAGTTTTTGTTGCCCAGGTATGACAAAAAATAGTATGATACAGTTATTTGCTACTTGTCTCGTGACCAATACATATCTTTAGAAGTTACTCTGTTGTAAAGCAACATCTTTCAGTGTGCATATATATCCTGATGCATATTGTAATCATTATATCATCATCATCATTCCTTTGCAATAATTGGTCAGTTCATAAGGTCATAGGAAAATAGGGCTGAAAAAGACATCATCAGCCCCCTGCTCAAGGCAGGATCATCTCTGATTAAACCATCACAGCCAAGTGTTCGTTTAACCTGCTCTTGCAAACTTCCACGGATGGAGATTCCGATTTCTCTAGGTGGCCTGTTCCAAAGCCTGACCACCCTCACAGCCAGACAGGTCCTCCTACTCTCCAACCTAAATTTCCCCTGATACAGCTTGAGAGCATTGCTTCTAGTCCTGTCCTCTACAGCCACTGAGGAAGGACAATCTCCATCCTCCCTGTAATCACCCTTCATGTATTTGAAGACTGTTATCACATTCTCCACTCTGTCTCTCCTTCTCCAGACTAAATAATTTTAGCTCTTTCAACCTTTCCTCATAAGTCATGCCTCCCAGGCCCCTAATCATTTTTATTGCTCTGTAGCTGGAAACTTTCCTCATCCTTCTTGAAGTGTGTGGCCCAAAACTGGACACAGTACTCCAGGCGGGGCCTCACAAGTACAGAAAAATCTCTTCCCTCGATTTGCAAGTGACAGTCCTGTTGTTACAACAGAGTATACTGTTGGCCTTTATGGCAACAAGACATTATTGACTCATTCAGTTTATGGTCTGCCGTAACCCCCAGGTTCTTCTCTGCAGTACTGGAGCCTAGCCAGCCATTCCCCAGTCTGTATTTGTGCATGCAATTATTCTGTCTCAAGTGAGGGACTTTGCACTTGTCCTTGTTGAATCTCATCTTGATAGAGATTGAGGACAATTTCTCATGTCTATCCTGGTCATGGATATGGAACCTAGCTATACCCTCTGGAGTATCTGCAACTCCTCCCAACTTGGTCTCATACACAAATTGGCTAATTGTGCACTTTATCACATCATCCAAATCATTAATGAAGACATTAAACAATACCAGACCCAGGACAGACCTTTGGGGAACCCACTCAATGCCCCATCCCAATTAAGCATTGAGCCATTGATGGCTTCTTCTTGCATATGATGATCCAACAAGTTTTTATCTATGTTGCAGTGTTTTCATCTAGTCTGTATTTCCTTAACTTGTTAATGAAAATGTCATGAGAGAGAGTGTCAAAAGCCTTGGTACTGTCAAAGTATATCACATCCACTGCTCCTCGCCCATCCACAGAGCCTGTCACCTTATTGTGGAAGGAAATCTGGGTGATTAGACACGACTACTTTTAGTGAATCTATGTTGGCTGTTGCTGATCAGTTTTTCTTTTATAGTGTCTTCATAAGATTTCTTGCTTCATGATCTTTCCAGGTATCAAAGTCAGGATGACTGGGCTGTAGATTCATAGATTCATAGATGTTAGGGAGTGCTGGGTCTAGATGACCCCAGCTAGATGCTTATCTAACCTCCTCTTGAAGACCCCCAGGGTAGGGGAGAGCACCACCTCCCTTGGGAGCCCATTCCAGACCTTGGTCACTCGAACTGTGAAGAAGTTCTTCCTAATGTCCAGTCTAAATCTGCTCTCTGCTAGCTTGTGGCCATTCTTTCTTGTAACCCCCGGGGGCGCCTTGGTGAATAAAACCTCACCAATTCCCTTCTGTGCCCCCGTGATGAACTTATAGGCAGCCACAAGGTCACCTCTCAGTCTTCTCTTGCGGCGGCTGAAGAGGTCCAGGTGCCCCAGTCTCTCCTCATAGGGCTTGGCCTGCAAGCCCTTAACCATACGAGTGGCCCT
>NW_005842353.1:296276-312696 GCF_000455745.1 Alligator sinensis
CTACGCATGGAAGTCTGGCGCCTTGCTGCTGCCTCTCTACAACCCCAGTGAGAGACTTGTAGTGACCCTCGCTTAGGAACACTGAGGCAAAGAACTCGTTGAGGAGTTCAGCCTTGTCCCCCCTGTCCGTCACCAATTGTTTCTGCCCATTTAGCAGGGGTCCTATTCCTCCCTGGGCCTTCCTTGTACTCTCTATATATCTAAAAAACAATTTCTTGTTGTCCTTTACTTGTCATCCCCAGGTCCATGGTAGCTTTGGCCCGTCTAACTGCCTCCCTACAAGCACGAGCAGAGGAGGTATATTCGTCTTTGGTGATCTCTCCCTGCCTCTACTTTTTGTGTGCTCCCCTTTTGGCCCTTAGGCTGCCCTGGATTTCTGCGGTCAGCCAGGGAAACCTCCTGGCCCCTTTCCCTCTTAGTTCCTCAGATTCTCATTCTTCCTTTAAACATGGGCACTATATATGCCCTTTCCCAGTCATCCAAGATATCACTCAATCTCCATGAGTTCTCAAAGAGAATAGCCAATGACTAAAATTACCTCAGCCTATTTCTTTAGTACTGTAGGGAGCATCCCATCTGGTCCTACCAATTTGAAAGCATCTAACTTTTCTAAGTAATCTCTAACCTATTCTTTTATTACTTGAAGCTGTGTGTCTCCTCCCCTCTCCTTGTTGCCAACTGCACTTGTCATCTGGTATTTGTGAAGACCACAGTAAAAAAAGAACATTAAATACTTCAGCTTTCTTTGCATCAACCATCACTAGCTTGCTTTCCTCATTCTGTAAGGGACCAATGGTTTTTCTAGTCTTCCTCTTACTTTTGACACACTTGCAGAATCTCCTTTTATTGCCTTTTATATCTTTTATGTCCCTTGCCAGCTGCATCTCAATTCATGCCTTGGCCTTCCTAATTTTCTTCCTGCATGCCCGTATGATATGCCCTTACATTCTTTCCTAGTACTATCACTATGTTTCCACTTTTTATAGGATTCTTTTTTGAGGTTCAACTCATTTAAGAGATTGCTGTCTAGCAAGGTTGGTATGCCATGATATGGTTGTAGCATTATATGGCAATACTCTTCTTAAAAGAGGTTATCTACAATAGGAGAATCAGTTTTCATGCAGAAAAGCTATACTGATTTTCTGTTTGGGGGCTAGGTGTTTTTTTGTTTTGGGGGGCAGGGGGGGTTTGCAGGGGGTCATTTCCCCAGCTAACATGCCCAAATAAAAGGACTCATTTTGGCTTGTTAGTAGAACATATAGAAATTCCCTTAAGTAAGTGTTTCATATTAAATGGGGCGCACACTAAAATATGTGTGTTATGTGTTTTTGAGATCACAGAAGAGACTCTTAAGATAATAGTTAACTGTTTGTTTTGTCTCTGCTGTTAATCACTCAGTGTTTGTAGATTCTGGAGAAAAGTATGCAGGAAAAGGGTTAGGTTGTTAAACTGTTTTTCTCTGCAAAGATATTATGTTTTACTTTTCTGTGGTTGAATAATAATTTTTTTGCATACAGCATTAGTTTTTTGTAAAAATGGCTTATACTGTGAGAGAGTGATAAAAAGAGCTGGTTTTAGTCATCTT
Organism: Alligator sinensis; assembly: GCF_000455745.1. Lineage (NCBI taxonomy): Eukaryota > Metazoa > Chordata > Crocodylia > Alligatoridae > Alligator > Alligator sinensis. Next base: position 297,862 of record NW_005842353.1, read on the forward strand.
TTAGGCACTCAGATCCTCCAGGGGAAAAAAAAGCAAAGCAATTGCATTCCAAGGGCCAATTTCATCCCTAGCATACATAGATCTAGGTCTGGGTTACCAGAAATACTGTCCATGTCCACTTATACCAGCTGTGAGTCTCTGACTGCTTTTTATATCAGAATAATCATGAAATACAGATGCAAAGGTAGTATGCCATTGTGTAAAATGGTAGGGGTACTTTTATGGTGAGTTATTCTGGAAACCTGAGGAAGTACATTGTCGCTCATGAGGGTAAACATGAAGAATACATTGGTTCGGGGTAACCCTGAAGGTTAACCTTCAGAGGGATCATTCTAATTCTAAAGCTACCTCTAGAGATTGCTGCTTGTCCTAGAAAAGTATATGTTCTAAAGAGAGATGGAGCTCACATAGTAGTCCCTTATGGCTTAATTCAATTTAGTTCAGCATAATTACTTCTCATTAGGATTGTATAGTTTAAGGCAAATATTCTGTCAGCCCTGTTGGCCATATAGGAAGCTAGCTTTTGAAACTTACATGCATGTATAATTGCCTTTTTTAGTCTTAATTTTGACAAAAAAAGGTGATAATGCCATTATAACAGAAGAATCTATATATAAAAAACCCTAGGGAATAAAGAGGTAGCTGAAACTGTAAATATTGGATAATATTTAGGGCAGCAAGACAATATGGATGAACCTTGTCTCCCGCCAACAGTTATGGTTCCTAGAAAAGGATATGTAAATGTCAATCTCTGATTCAAAGAGGAAGGGATCTCAGAGATCCCAGCAATGGGAATCAAGGACAACAAAAAGTCCTTCTTTAGGTACATAGAGAACAAGAGGAAAGCAAATGGGAGTGTGAGGCCACTGCTCAACAGTTCAGCACAACTGGTTACCAACACTCAAGAGAAAACAGAACTCCTGAATGACTAGTTTGCCTCAGTATTTCACCGGGCCACAGGGAAAGTCATGCTGGATAGGGTACAGAATAAGCAGAGCAGAAATGACTTCCTTCCTATTGTATCCATAGAACCGGTATGTGATCAATTAAAGAAATTAGACATGTAACCCTTGGCACAACACTACCCATGCCCTCACCTGAATAGTGGGATCCTAGGGTACCCAGTAGCTGGTGGCCCTGCTCACCCCCCTGGGTAGCTGCTGCTGGGTCCCCGAGTGGAGAGTCTCCCCTTTCAATCAAACAAGCTTGCAGGCTGTTATAAAACTATTTACAGGATTTAATTATTTACAAGCTAACATGTAACCAATGCAATAAAACAAATGTTACACCGCATGACCTGGCAATGCTGGCTTACGGGTTAATGCTTCTTGGATACACGTTACACATGGGGAAGGTATACAAATTACCCACAATAAATAAGGAACCAATAAATAAATACATTGATACTCCAACTAATAAACCACCAAGAACTGATTTACAAGCCTATATCTTGTATACTGTGTACTGAGGACCCTATCTCCCCGGCACAGGAGGCATGGCCCTGCTGCTGGCATCCCTATCACAAGCTCCAGGAGTCTCAGTGCAGCAGGCTCCTTCCCTGCAATCTGTACAAGAGAGCTTATTCCTGCCCAGACCCCCATCCCTGGCACAGCTTGGAGTGGTGTCTGGGTTGAAGGTTGTAACAGTTTCCCCTGCCCAGCACAGCCTCACACCACTCGGCACATGCAGCCCTTCCCTGGGCCCTGCCCCGGGGATTCTGGTGGTTGGAGCAGTCCCTGCCCCTCTAGCCCAGTGCTCTCTCTGGCACACTGAGCCTGCCCCTCCATGGTGCCTTCTCACTTATGGGGGAAAAACCAGTGTAGTCTCAAGCAGTTTCCCCTGGGTCCTGAGTCCCCTCCCCTCCTGTGCTCACCCAGCCACACAGGGGCTTGTAGGAGGGTCTTCCCAGGCTCAGAGTCTCCTCACAGGCAGCTCCTCTCTTGTGCCTGCCCCACAGGGTTCCAAAGGGAAACAGAGGGAGAACAGACCCAGTGCCGCACTCTCGGTGCAGCCTCTAGCTGCTACTTCTGCAGGGCTCTGCCAGGGGCTCTTGGTGGGGCGGCTGTGGTGAGATCCTTTTCCTGGTCTCCAGCCCACCTCTCACCCCTCTCTCTCCCTTTTGTTCTCCTCCCCAGGAAAACTGCTCCCCTCTTTTAAACAAGCCTCTCAGCCAATCCCAAGCCAAGACTCTTCCCAGGCTTTTGGTAACGTCTCTCATTCAAACCCTGCTGGGGTTACATCACTCCTCCCACTTCAAAGAGGGCCACCTTCAAAGCAGCTTCACTTACCCTCAGGGCAAACGGTGTCCCTACTGGCACAAACTCTGACACTCTGTCCTTCTGCAGGGCAACCCTTCCTATTCCTTCAGGTGGGTCCACTTTAATGCCACTACAGACATATATCAGTCAGCAGGACTGTATAAATTCCATCTGAGGATGCTGAAGGAGCTGGCCGATGTCATCGCGGAGTCCCTGGTGAAACTGTTCCAAAACTTGTGGCACTCCAGAGAGGTCCCTGAGGACAGGAAGAGGGCCAACGTTGTGCCCATCTTCAAGAAGGGGAGGAGGGAGGACCCAGGTAACTATAGGCCAATTAGCCTAACTTCAATCCAAGGGGAAATCCTGGAAAAATTGATTAAGGAGTGTATGTGCGATAGGCTTGCAGAAGATAGGATTCTGAATGACAGCCAGCATAGCTTCATCACGGGCAGGTCTTGTCTTACGAACCTCATCTCCTTTTATGATCAGGTAACTTGCCACCTGGATAAGAGAGAAGTGGTGGATATTGTATACCTTGACTTCCAAAAAGTCTTTGATTTGGTATCCTAAGATGTTCTCACAAGAAAATTGGAAGATAGTGGACTTAACTGTGAGATAGGTAGGTGGGTACGAAGCTGGCTGCAGGGTGGGGCCTAGAGAGTTGAATGGATCTAATGAATGGATCTGTGCCGCCCTAGAGAGAAATGAGCAGCCGTGTCCCACAGAGGTTGGTGCTGGGTCCAGTACTTCTCAACATCTTTATCAATGATTTGTTTGTGGTTGTGCAGAGCTCACTGGCCAAGTTCGCAGATGACACCAAGTTATGGGGAAGCGTGGTCACGCTTGAAGATAAGCTACAGATACAGGCAGATCTAGACAGGCTAACAAGTTGGGCAAGTCAGAACCAGATGAAGTTCAATGTCAAGAAATGGAAAGTGCACCACCTGAGGATGAACAAGCCCCTGCACACCTACAGGGTTGGCAATGCCAACCTGACCAGCACTACAAATGAAAGAGACCTGGGGGTAATAATAGACCACAGCATGAATATGAGCCGGCAGTGCAACTCTGTTGCCAGTAGGGCTGTGCGAAGCTTCAGTCCCTGATTCAATTCAGCCCAATTCAGTGGATAAATCTCTGAATCCAAATCAAATCAGAGGACCCTTTAATCTCTCTGAATTGAATCAGAACCCTCCAAATCGATTCGGAGAGATTTGAAAAGATACAGAGATTCAGACATAGAAACAGTTTTAAATGTTTTTTCTACATACCTCTAGGTAGCAGGGGCTCATGAGTGCTGTAATGCTGGGGTGCATGGAGCATGGGGACTCCTCAGTGCGCTCAGTAGCAGACCTGGAAGTGGCAAAGCACTGAGCCAGGATTGGCATGGGGGGGTCCCCAGCATGCTCCCCAGCAAAATCAGAAGTGGACCGGAAGTACTTCTGGTCCATTTCCGGGTTCACTGCTGAGCACGTGGAGGGCCCCCCGCATTCCTGTGGGATGCTCTATGTGCCCTAGCATTGCAGCAATCACTAGCCGTGCCTGCTACCTCAAGGTATGTCTGAATCACTGATTCTGTGATTCAGTATCAAATCTTCAGATTCGGATTCAGCCGAATTGAATCAGGGACAGTGATCTGAATCAATTAATTGAATCACTCTCCCTGATTTGGGCCAAATCCAAATCTGAATTGAATAGGGTCTGCTTTATTATTTGTACTGCTGGTAACACCCCTAGTTACCAGCAGTGCAAATAATACTCTGGCATGCATCAATCGATGTATCTCCAACAAAACCAAGGAGGTGATTCTTCCACTCTACTCGGCACTGTTAGACCCCACCTGGAGTACTGTGTCCAGTTCCAGGCACCACACTTTAACAAGGACATGGTAAAACTTGAGATAGTCCAAAGAAGGGCCATGTGTATGATCAGCGACTTGTACAGCAAGCCATACAAGGAAAGGCTGAGGGAACTGGGACTCTTCAGCCTGAAAAAGAGAAGACTGCGAGGGGACCTGGTAGCAGCTTACAGCTATATCTGGGGAGTACATCAGGGGCTCGGTGAACAACTGTTCACCAGGGCACCCTTGGGGAAAAGCAGGAGTAATGGCCACAAACTTCTGGAAGACCATTTCAGGCTTAACATTAGGAAAAACTTCTTCACAGTTAGGGTGTCCAGACTGTGGAATAAGCTCCCTCCAGAGGTGGTGCAATCACCTACCCTGGAAATCTTCAAGAGGAGATGGGACAGCCATCTTGCTGGAGTCACCTGACCCCACCTGTCATTTTTCCTGCCTAGTGCAGGGGGCTGGACCAGTTTATCTTCCGAGATCCCTTCCAGTCTTACAGTCTATAAATCCTTAAATGTAAACAGAATTATTTATTGTAGAAATACTTTAATAATAGGTATTGATAGGTCTGTTCAAAGGAGCAGTTGACATGGATGTTTAATTCCCAGAGGTTTAATGAAAAATGAAAACAAGAACCTGAACCTGCACATTGTATCTTTGAGGGCTGTTGTTGATTTTCTTTAATTGCTCAGATATACCAAGGGGTAGAATCATGACTTCAGTGCAATGCAAAACAAAATAGATAATGGCAAGCACCATTTGGGACAGAGAAGTAAATCAACTTCCAGCAATGTATTGAGAACCAAAGGCTATGGTTTCAGATAACTATGACTAAATTGTTTCTAGCTGTTTGTCAGTCACTCCCTGAATTGGTCATAAAATGTTTCTATTCCCTCACCTACAGCTGTGGTAATTGGGACATAAATCTGGCATGTGGTCAGATTAAAGCAAAATTTAACAAAAATTATATGCTTTCTTACTAGATTGTACTTCAGCATTGTATTTTCTGCTGTTCTCCAGTGATGAATGCTATGTGTGCACAGCGTAGATCAAAAAATAGCTAGTGCAATAAAGCTTGGCTTTTAAAAGCTTTTGGTTATTGTCATTTAGTAGACTTGTGAAGTTGAAGTAATCGTTTTCAAAAATGTGGTTTTAAGACGGTGATGTGGTACAATAAGATTCCTGCCTGTAAGTCATTACGTGAGTGTCTAGAAACTTGCAGTACTTATTCAGACAGGACCAAACAGGCTCCCTTGTCTAAGAACACCAGCACTACTGAGACTGTATAAAATAATCGAGATATTAAATGCTGCCTATAAGTTCATCACGGGGACACAGAAGGGAATTGGTGAGTATTTATTCACCAAGGCGCCCCCGGGGGTTACAAGAAAGAATGGCCACAAGCTAGCAGAGAGCAGATTTAGATTGGACATTAGGAAGAACTTCTTCACATTTAGAGTGACCAAGGTCTGGAACGGGCTCCCAAGGGAGGTGGTGCTCTCCCCTACCCTGGGGGTCTTCAAGAGGAGGCTAGATGAGTATCTAGCTGGGGTCATCTAGACCCAGCACTCTTTCCTGCTTATGCAGGGGGTCGGACTCGATGATCTATAGAGGTCCCTTCCAACCCTAACATCTATCTATGTATCCCTTGGCAACAGCAGAAGATAATTCATGCCACCACCCTTTCTGGCATTTATTTTATTTTTTTATAAATGTTGTTTAAATGTAAATAGTCTCTTGGTCAGTAATTAGCACTTACAAGAAATATGGTTAATGCTACAAAAAATTAAACCCAAAGAGAAACAGCTCAATAAATCAAGCATGAGACTTGGAGTCAAGAGACATGAGTGCTATTCCTGGCTCTGCCCTCAACTCAGTGTGTTATGGAGCAACTCATTTAAACTCTATTCCTGCTTCCCTTTGAATAAAATGGGATTAATGATACTTTTTGAAGTGCTTTGAGATCCACAGATGGAAAGTGATAGGTAAGTGTTAATTGTTATTCTTAGAAACCACAGTTAATAGGAATGAACAGGACTCGAACTGAGCCCTCAAAAAGTTATGCTGTACTCTTGTCACCAAAAGTACTGCTAAGTATTTTTAGGATAAGATTGTAATCACCAATGCCAATCATTGACTTGGCCTTTGGCCCTTTCTGGATGCAGACGAATCCAAATCTTTTCAAAAGCTGAGACAAATGTGTGTGTGTGTGTATATATCATCAGTGGCAATGCACAGGGGGTGCACAGGGGTGTATGTGCACCCCCTGAGAATGCTGGTGCACCCCCTGATTGGCCACACTTGCCGCTTAGGTAATGGGCAGGGGGGACACTTGGGAATGCTGGTGCCCCCTCTGCAAGCGCCGGCCAATCACTGCAGCTGCTCCCAGAAGAGGGGAACTCCCTCCAGGTGAGATTGGCTGGGGGGGACCCCCCCGCCCCGAGCAGTGAGACTGGTCACAGGGGGGCATATGCCCACCCCCGACTAAGGTAGCACCAGTTGCCCATGTATATAATAACCTTCCTCCTGCCTGCTTTTTATCCTTGCCATGGGAAGATCTAGTAATTCTAATGGAACTACTGAGTCTTTGGACCACTTTCCTTTCTAGCACTATGCCTTCTTTCCCCTACATTTGAAGAATCCCTTTAGGCTAATTCCAACTAATTTTCATTGCTGTTGTTCTTGCCAGAAGTCTCTACCCTAGGCCTTTGTCCTGTGGTTTGCTATGCCCCTGAGGCACATGAAGAAGTTTGAGTGCTATGGTTTGTATTTGTATCACACGAGTAAGAAGAGCTCTGTGCCTCAAACCCATTCCTCCTCCAGTATGCAAACAAAAGAGGGCATGCTAATACCTATCTGGCCATGGCAGTCAGGAGAGAGCTCTTAAATAGGGTTCTGCATAATGGTAGAGCGCGCATATAATTGTCAATGGCAAATGTCAGCTTAAAAAAAAAAAAAGTCCTCACTTTCTAGCTGGCACACAGAATCATAGGAAAGTAGGGCTGGAAGGGATCACATGAGATTATTTTATCCAGCCCTTTGCTCAAGATAGGATTATCCCTGACTGAACCATGCCAACAAAGTGTCTGTCCAACCTGCTCTTGAAAATTTGCAGGGGTGATTTCACAGCTTCTCTAGGTAGTGTGTTCCAACCACTCCTCGAAGAAAGTATTTATGGATAAGAAATTTCCTTCCCTAAGTTTGTGTTCTTTAATTGTTACATTGTTCCAGTAGGATATAATTGGAGAACAAGCCAGCTCTTCCCCAGTTATTAAGGGAGTGCAAAACTTTGGGTGCTGATTCGATTTGGAGGAGATTCGGCCCGATTCAGCGGGCAAATCTCTGAATCTGAATCAAATCAGGAGACCAATTAAAGGGTCCAAATCAATTCAAAGCTCTCCAGATCAATTCACAAAAGGTTCAGACAGCTTTGGAGATTTGGGTAGTCCCTGCTTGCTGCTACACAGAGTTGGACCCGGACACCATGCTGATAAGTTGGGGGAGGGGCTATGGGGGTCCCCTGCCAGGCCCCATCTCCTGCCTGCTCCCCCAGCCCCTCTGAGTGCCCCCCCCATTGTTGCCCCACCTGGTCCCAGCTCCTGGTTCTTTAAAGCCCCCACTCACCAGCTGCTGCTGGGGGGGGGCAATTCCCACTTCCCCCCACTGCCCCATGCTGCATGGGGAGCTCTGCCATTGACCTCCTGACCTCTGCCCACTCTCCCTGCCCCCCTCCACCCAAGGGCTGCCATGCTTGCCCCAGCTCCCAGCTATTTAAAAAAAAAAAGGTCCCACACTCACAGGCTGCTTGCAGTGGCCTTGGGGCTTCTGGGGGATCATGTCAGAGCCCCCCTATGCAATGGGGGGCAGCGGGGAGGGGCAGTGGCAATCATCTCCCCCCCCCGGCAGCAGCCAGTGAATGTGGGGCTTTTTTTTTTAAGTGCCAGGAGCTGGGGTGGGCAGAGCAGCCAATGGAGAGGGGAGCTGGGAGACAGGCAGTGGTTGGGACACTTGTGGCAGAGCTCCCCATGCAGTGTGGGGCAGCAAGGGACATTGGGGATTGCCCCCCACCTGGCAGCAGCTGGTGAATGGGGGCTTTTATTTTTATTTTTTAAAGAGCTGGGAGCTGGATCCAGGAGAGCAGGTAGGGGATGGGGGCTCATGACAGACCCCCCCCCCCCCACACAGTGGGGGGCAGTGGGGATCACCTCCCTCCACCTGGCAGCAGCCAGTGAGTGCCAGGCATTTTTTTTCAAAGAGCCGGCAGCTGAGACCAGGTGGGGCAATCATTGATGGGCCTGGGAGAGTGGGCAGGGGATGGGGCCGATTTGGAGATTCAGCCGATTCGGCATTGACTGAATCCCCAAATCAGATTTGGCCACATAGATTCGGGAGAGTGATTTGAATCACTGAATCCAATCACTATGCCCAGAATCAGCTGAATCTGAACCCAAAGTGACTACTAGCCACTTCGTACAGGCCTACCAGTTATATCCTACTGGAACACCCAAGGAAATGTGGATGCCCTGGAACCATGGAGCCCTGAGACAACCCCAAACAGGCTGTTGAGTGGTCTGGCAGAAACCAGGCAGAGTTCTATCTGGAAAGCTGCCTGGTCATCATCCTTCAGTTGAAATGTTAACTCTTCCTCGTTGTTTCATAAAGAGTTAAGTGAAACTAGTAGGTATCTGTCTGTCTCGTGAGACAATAGAATTGCACCAAGTGAGACATCAGCTCGCTATATGAAATCCTTGCTTGAAAGATAAAGTGAAGCTGGAGTGACCTCTCCAGGGCATAAAAGCCTGTGTAGTGTATATGGAGACAGTGGGTGCATCTACATGAGACACTGACTTCTCAGTAGCCAAAAAATATTGCACAGTAACATGTCACCTCATCAACAGTGCTAATATGCTACTGTGCATTATTATTAGGCTATAGTGCAAGTAGTGTCACCTAAAAGATATTCGCCAGTGCTACTGCACATTAACTCCAGTTACTGTGCATTTATTTAGTACTCGCTAATACAAGTACTAAATAACTGCACAGTAACAACTGTGCAGTAGTGTCTCATGTCAACGTACCCACTGAGTTGCCCACACACCAGTATCCCACTCTTTGCCTTGCTGATTTAATCCAAAGGAAGGGCAGGTGCCAGTATGTTTAGAACCATTTTGGCTGCAGGATTAAAATACATGAAGTACATCTTCCAGTAAAAAACTATTTAGTTAAAAAATTTCCAATCAGTTATATTCTGCAACAATTTAAGGCTGAGCAGCAAAGGCATCAAGCTGTTCAAATGACATTTCAGACCTTTGGAGTGTTACAAGGACTTTCAGAACATTTTAATTTCAACCATCTAAAATGATCTGGAAAATCAAGGCAAAGCCAAATAATCCCATCCTTTAGTCATTCAAATAACCCCCAATTTTCTAGTGACTGAGAGATTTCAACATCTCTCAAACAGTCCCTGGCATTCTGACCCCAAAATATTTGACTCTTGAGCTCTGGGCAAAGGAAGTATCTTACTGTTAAGTTATTCAGTACCACATAATTACAGCTATTTTTTTACCTATTTCACAGGAAGTAAAATTGCTGAAGTGCAGTTCCACAATTAGTCACATAGGGTTGTGTAGAACTATCTAGGCTCAATAACAGCATAGGAAAAAATATTTGATTATTTGTAGCTCCAAATAATGAAAAGAATTGAAGACAACCATGCACTTTGCCTGTGGGCACACAGTGCTGTGTAAATTCAAGATCTCGGCTTTCATTCTGTCAGCAGAACCACATAATTTTTTCTCTTCTGCAAATATTCTCTGCCCTAGGCTACCAGTCACTGTAATAATGTGTATCTTAAAGTCTTGAAAAAGGACTTCTCTAGACTGGAATATTACACATGGTAAGTAGAATGTGGTTTGACTTAGAAGGGATGGGACCAGAGAGAAGCAAAAGGTGCAGTTTAATACAAAAAATGACACTACTTTAAACCGGCACAAAAAGGAGACCATACTTGAAAGCCATATTTAATCTACTTTCCTACTAAGTGTTGGGAAGAAAAATACCTGAGAGCATTTTAGGTATAACCTGAAGACAGTGGAGCATATATGTTTACATTTGAATAGCCAAGATTTAAAAAAAAAACCCCAAACTTAGGACCTTGTTACAGGTTGTACTTTGAGCTGCACAAATACTGTTTGGCTTGGAGTTTGGAGCAGTCAGATCTTTAGTGTAGCAACTTTCTCTGAGTTTTCCCCACCTGCACAGCTGTGACTTGCCACTAGCAGCTAGGTGAGCCCCACTTCTATGATTCGCTGTGCTTCTAAAGCTGTGGCTTGCTCCTTACCTCGCCTGCTAGGTGAAGAGCTCCAGCCCTGTGGCTCCAGGAGCAACCTGCTCCCTGCAGGGACATGGGGGGCAGTCTGCTGCCAAGGAAGCCACTGCTCTGGGGTGTGGTAGCTGCGGGTGGATCCAGGCTGCCACCTCCAGGAAGGACTAGCATCTGTAGGTGGAAAAATTTAAGGCTGCTTTGCTTCCATCAGCTAGCATGAATCTGGACCTCCTTATCTTTCTCACACACTCATACTTATACTCACACAGCCCTACCTACCTTCAGGGGTGAAGAGAGGGGTCATATTTTCCTCTTCTTAGCAAACTGTGGTTTGGGGGACATGCAGAGCTCTCCTGAACCTGGCTCACTGTAATAAATCCTCAGTGCTGCCTGCTTTGGCCAGGTGCCTCAGCTCTCCTAGCCAGGCTGGATATTCCTGATGCTTTCCAAGGCTGCCAGTTTAGAGGGAAAACTTGAGTTAAAATAGCCTCCTGCCCTGTCCTTGATCAGAGCTGGTGTCACTCAGCAGAATAAGGGGGGCAGGTGGGGTTAGAAAGAGTAGGGAGAGGTTGGATCAGCAGTCATCAGGTGTTTGCATGTGTCTGTGGCTTGGATGATCTCTCATTAAAACCTCTGGGATATGTGGCTCAGAATCTCCAGCTAGAAGAAGACTGGGTCAGCATCGAGGGAAAGGAAGGGTTGTGGAGCACAGTGGGTGGATAGGAACTTTTATGGGAGCTGGGGATGGTGGGGGCTGTGGGAAGTCTGGCAGACGAAATGGGAGGTGCTGCAGTCACCTTTCAGCTGGTGATAAAGATAGCGGCAGGGGAAGAGTGAAAGAGAGAGAGGGATCAGCGCTGTCACACAGCTCCCGTGCCATGGCAGGTTGATCTGGGCAGATGGGGTGGGGGGCAGTATGGTATCCACACAGAACAGGGGAAAGGGGATGGGACCACTGTATCCTGGTATACTGGAGGACTTCAATTTGGGTGGCACATCTGTGGGGAGTGGCCACACGTTAATGGAACAAGACCTGGGTTGTGCAGATCTGAAATAATCCTTCCCTGGAATGGCATAACTTTGAGCCACACAACAAGTGTTTTAGGCCACTTAAAGGTGTTAATGTGCAGACAGTCCAGGGGTTAAAGCTCCAGGAGCCATCTAAAAGTAACTCATAATGAAGTCTATAGACTCCTGAATAAGTGGCATAATCCCCCAAAATATTAAGCACTCAGCCGTTCCCTCTGCGTATAAAGTTAGTGATTTTTACATGTAGGTTGCCTAGTGCTTTACAATATTAAAGATTGATTCAACCTCATTTTTTATAAACTCTGACACCTCTGGTTATAGTCACAGACCTTTGAAACTTAACAGTGGAAAAATTTTAGGTAAAGGAAGTGCCTTTGCTCTGTCCCATGAAATTCCTTTCAGAATTTGCTGCAATATAAATGACTGAAAATTGTCATTTCCTTCCATTGCTTGTATTACTGAGGAAAATGCAGCTAGTCTACTAACTAATGAATGAACAGATTGTGCACACTCTACATTTGGACCTTTAGTGTCAACAACACACTGCATTGGGAATACCCAAGAGCTGGCAAAATACCTGTAAATGGGAAATCTGGGAGGAGACATAGGCTAGGCAGAGGTCTCCCTGAACACTCTCATGAATTCATCACTTGCTGCCAGCAGCAGCCCATCTCAACATCACCCGATCCCCTCCCTTGGAGTAACAACATTAATGTAGTTAGTCCTATGGCTCATGCTTGTCCTGCAGTGATAAAGGGGGATGGATGTTGTTTGTACATAATAATGTTTTACCTTTAAAAAATCTTGAGACAATCCATATGCTTACAGAAAATTACGTTAAAAGATCATAATTTGCATTTCAATATCAAGTACCCAAAAGTTTGGAAATACCAGCTTTCCTTCAACATTAATTTTGTCTCTCTTGTGCATCTGTATTATGATACTTTGCCTCTCCTTATTCAGTGCACTGAAGGGAAGTACAAGGGTCATAATTACTCATGCAACCTTATATCTGGGATTTTTCACCTTTATTTTGCAATTTAAATAATTTAACATTTGAGGTAATTATACATAATATGTACACAAAACCACTGTAAAATGGCATTGATATGAATGAGGATATTCCAACTGACATCTGACATGTTATGCCACCACTGGTAGTAGCTTCTGTTGTTACTTAGGCTTGTACACAGCCCTGTTTCCATCAGAAGGGCTGTTATAGAAGAATATGGTACTCAGCATATTCCTCTATTACACAGAGAGAAGATTGGTGTCTAATGTATGTGTTCCATTAATCATTTCTGGACTCATTACACTTCCAGTAGCCATTATTCAGATGGTGGTGTTCCTAACCATGGTCAGCCCCAACTTATTTCCATTTCTAACTTTTGAATATCCTCTCTTTATTTTCCTAATTTATGTTAAAATGAACCTATGTTTTTATCCCTAATATACTTCTGTACTCGAGTAACTCTTTTGTCCCACAGACAGAAAGAAAAGCAAAGATATTATTGTTTAAGAACCAGAGAAAGTTATTGAGAGCTTTCACGAATTCACCTCTTCTGGCCCCTTCTCCCTTCTGACCTTTTCCTGTAGCCATTATGGGATGCTCTGATTCATGATGTAGAAAAAAAATGGTGCCTTCAGGGATTTTGGACTGAAGTGACAAATACCTGCCTTCCATAATCAGCATTTTTGTTGAATGTATAGGTAATAGTTTATTGGATCGCATAGGACTTTCAGCCCATAATTGCTGTATCAACTTGACTAAGAAACAGACTTTCAAAAAGTATTGGCTTACAATCTATTATTTATTTTTAGTGAATTTAGCACTAATGAAAAAGATGGATCAACAGTTTTCAAAGCAGAGCCCAAAGCTCTCTGAGTACCAAAAGGGCAGTTTAGAATTGTCTTTTGCAATGGAAGAGTAATTCATCTACATAGTTACAAAGAAAGTTAGGCTGTGTATAGACTAAATGAGGGGCATGTGTACATGACACTTTAAAGCAGGCTAAATGCTTTTGCACCGCTTTAATGGTGCTCGCACGCCTTGGCGGCGTATTGTACATTAATTCCAGCCTCTGTAGGAAATTCGGCAGTGTAATGTGCCTTAAATGACTTGGGGTGCAGAAAACTAAAACCTGTTTGAGGAGTTTTAGTTTGCTGCCCCTATAGCCACAGAGCAAAAGCACTGGGCTCTGTGCAGCTGCACGGCTCTGCAGGAAGCCCTACAGGCAGCCTGGCAGCAGCCTGGGAAGGCAGGCACCACTCAAGAAAAGCAACGAACCTGATTTCTACCCCTCCCCACCCAGATCCTGCCTGCCTGAGCTGTGCAGAGGCCTGGTGCTTCCCTCCATGGCTGTGGTGCCCCCCGGGACTGCCTGAGCTGGGTGCCTGTGGGTGGGAGCCACCGGGGGTGGGGATGGTTCTGCTGCCATGGAGGGAAGCACCAGATCCTCTGCAGCCCAGGGACTGCTCTGCCCTCTGGCAGCTCGCCCTCCCTTCCCCGCCGGAGAGGCAGGTAAGTCAGCGGGGTGTGTGCATAACACAGAGGTTTAATCAGCCCTAAATTGAAGCAGTGTTTTTTAAAACCCATTGCTTCAATTCAGGGCCCCTGTTTCATCTGCACATGCCCTTAGAGATCACAAGTGAAACATTGCACAAATTCCCAGCCAAATCCTGGGAATGACCTAAAACAGAGGTAGCCAAACTACAGAAGTGGCACAAGCATCTTCTATGTGTAGCACACAGCAGACTGGGGAGAGGACAGCGAGCACAGTGGCAGATAAGGCAGGACTCAGAAAACGGAGCAACAGATGGGACAGGAAGCTTAGGGAAGGAAGCAGAAAGCAGAGCACAGAGTAGGCAGAGGAACAGGCTTGGAGGGGCACTCGAAGAGGGTGTGGGACTAATTTGGCATGCCTGATAAAAAAAAAAATTGGATCCCACTGATATAAAGGAATTACCCCTGGAAGTTAGAAAGTAATTCAGTACATGACTCCTTGGTTTTCCTACTAAGGCCCTACTAAGATTGTTTTTCAGAGGGCTTACCCTGCACCCATTCAAGCAAGGGAAAAGCTTCATTTGTTAAAATAAGTGCACTTTTCATAAAAATAGCTGGGGTGGGGAGAAGGGGTATTTGATTACACTAGTAACTACCTTTGTATTCATTGTTTCAAGAACAGGAATCTGAGCTGAATGATCCCCTGCAGCCACTACCAAGTCATTCCTTACCATAATTTTGATTTTATTTGATCCTTAAATTTTAAATCCCGATGCTACACATTCTGGGAAAAAATCCATTTTCCCCTAAATGCAATTTCTCTTAAACGGCTGTTCCTCACAGAATTCCTCCTGCCGAAGGCTTGTTGGGT
>NW_005842353.1:312727-320611 GCF_000455745.1 Alligator sinensis
CCCCCTCCCTCCCCAGACCCTTCGTCTCTCAGGAGGCTGCCTTTTAATTAAATTGTTATTTGTTTTGTGTTCCTTTTTATTATTTGTTTAAATGTTATTGTTTGCGCTTTGAATTGATCACCCCTGTACAGTCTGAAGCTGAGCATTTGGTGTGTCACTGAGTGAATTTCTCCTGCTGTTGCCTCAGGACATTGCTGGGAACACAATGTTGCAGTTGCTAGAGAGTCTCATGATAAAAGAATTTACAACAAAGGATAAATTCATTTTTTTGTAAAGATCAGTGACACCATCAGCTACAGTTTTCCTTTTTCTTTACTTCCAACTTGCATTCACTTAGAAAGTAGATTTTAAATTAGTTGAACAGAATAATATGGAAATCACATTGTCATACAAACAGCTCACCAGAACAAATGCACCTTCCTTACTATTGTTTCTTTGTAGATATCCGTGCCATAACAGTATGCTTAAGCCAAATGATACTATTTTAGTCCCAGTGCAATTTTCTTTCTCCTGCAAAGAAATACCTTCTACTGTTCGGTTGAAATAAAATGGATGCTTTCAGCATACTGTATTTTAAGTTTTTTTCTTTCCACATTTTTTGCTATTCTCATAGAGCTAAAAAAAAAAAATACTTGCATCTTTTGTTTTATCCTTATGTTTGGTGACATTTTAATTTGTTTTAATCCTGTAGAATTTTTAAAAAATATGATAAATATTCTGCTCTGAAGAGAAAGAAGATTGTCAAGGATATATAGGCACAAGACTGTTGGAGATGCTGTGCCAAACTCTGCAACTGAGCTGAAACAGTCACTGCTAGTAACTTCTGGTACCGCCGCCATTTCTGAGCAAAGTTCTCCATAAATCTAGACATGCACTGAGCTCTCTTTGATCTTCAGCTGAATCTTCTAGCAGCCAGCAATCTGCTTCCATTTATTCAGAGCTTCTTTAGCTCTTAAATGGACTTTGAGTAGAATCCTGACCCACTGGAGTTAAGGGCAAAAGTCCATTGTGACTTCAATGGGAATAGGATTTCTTCTTTCATTGGTCAGTGTTAAGCTAGCTATTCATGAAATCAGTGATAACCCTATTTATGAAAAATCAGGGCATGAATGGTATATGAGTGTCAGTGTTGTATCCCACTGTTTATATCAGAAAAGTAGCTATAATGTTCATAGGTAACACTGAGTGATAGATGCTAGGGAGGCAAAAGAAATAACAGGTCGTCCAGTTCATTCCTACACTAATGCAGTGCTGTGCACAACACTACAGTATATTTCCTGTTGCTTTGTCTAGTCTACTTTTAAATGTCAAGCATCACCACTTCCCCTGGGAGACCATTGCACACTCTATTAGATTTCATTGTTAGGAAGCTTTCCCTGATCTCCAGTCCAAATGTTCGTTTTTAAGTCTCTGATTCCCATACGGAACTAGTTGTGTATTTTTTTCAGAGTAGTTGCTGCTATGAGTTACCTTTCAAAGTCAATAAAATACAGTTCCCTTAATGGCTTTCTTTTTGAATGCCTTGAGGTTTGATTTTTTTTTTTAAATAAATGAGAAGAATCGCTATTCATTCCTAAACTCAAAAATGAAAATTGCTTTGCAAAAGTCATTTGAGCAACAGAAAAGGAGGCCAGCTATTGAAGACTGTGCATTACAGGCTTTAGTTAATGCACTTCCCTTTTTAGCATTATTAAAATGTTTTCTTTCTCTGAAGCAGAAGACCTCACTTTTGACTGGAATTACCTGCATTTATTTTAAATGAAAAGACATAGAGAACCAGCATCTCTAGTACGCAAACCTTCGTCACTTTGAGCACCTACTCAAGTGAACAGTCCCACTAGACCTGATTCCTCTTTAAATTATTCCTTTTCCAATTTTAGATATGCGCTAGCCCCATATTCTTCAAACTGCTTTTGAACGCTATGCAAGTTAAGGCAACATGTGTGCTCTGTCTTGTTTCCTCAGGCCTCCAGCTAAAGCTATGAGAAAAAACAGAAGGCAGGGTAGATTTGCACTTTATAGACTAACTAAATCAGAGATGCATATTATAAACTTTCTTAAGCAGCAGCTTGCTTCAATGTCTGATGAACTAAACCTCTGCTTATGAAAGCTTGTACTATGCAGCTCTGATTTATTTAGCCTATAAGGTGCAACTCTACCCTGTCTTCTGCCTGCCTTCCAAATAACACAGCTACCTCTCTCTGTTCATGTTTGAGGGAAGAGCCACCTTGAGCTCATTTCCTTCTTACTTTCTGTGGCTACAATTTGAAGTTCACCTGCCTTGGCTTATCAGGGCTTTTTCCTCTCGAGTTTTCCACTTTTTGCTAGCGCAAATAACTTTTTGTGTTGTTTTTGTTCTTTGTCATGGATAGATTTTCTTTCTTCTATTCAAAACCTGTGTGCTTGCTATCGTATCTGTATGGTAGAAGTCCTTGGGTTTTACCTTCCTCCAAGCAAAAAATGATCCTCATACTAACTGCTTGCTATACTGTGGTGGTAAAGGACATATCTGCAGAGAATGCAGGCTCTTTAGATCATTAAAAAAAATTAAAAACTTGAACATTTCATAAAAGACTGTTTCCTTGAACAGTTTATGCTGCCATTTTCTGATCCTGGCCACTCGGGAGTGGGAAAATCAGACTTTACAACAGCTGGAAGTTCTTTGACTCGCTTATGTCTCATGTAGTTTTAGCTGACTCGCCTCACAAGAATGAAAAGAATTATCTATAGACAGGAGAAGAAGCAGTGCTCTCCTTCACCAAGATCTTTTCATAAGGTCCCAAGTCTTTAACTACCTCAAGTGGAAAGTTAGACCTTGCTAAACTGCTTATGTTCACTACAGCGTGAATTTATGGTGTATTAGCTAATTCATCCTGTATGGGCATTTTAGTATGGTCAAAGAACAGGTCCATATGGTGCGACTGTCTCCCCTTGCATCACTTCAAGGCTATACACAAACAAAAGGAGGCCAAAAAGTTGATTTAGTTTGGTGACCATCTTTGACCCTCCCCTCCTTTTGGAAATAGATTCTGCCATTTACTTGGTCTTTGGAAAATCATAATAGACTGATTGGTCCTAAGCACCATGAAATAATGTTTCACAATAACGTTGTGCACCGTATGCCACTCCACACTTTCTCCTTCCCTTTCAAGCAATCCACCTCTTTCTGCACTTCCTCAAGTGGTGATGCTTCTTCTATACCTCAAGGCTAGAGAGGAAAAGAAGGAAGACATTTTGCGCTTGGTACGTTCTGGTATGCACGTGAAGTGGAGGTCCCAGGCCCATTTTAGACTTGTGAGAGATGAACAACTTCATAAAAAAAAAAATTTGGCCTGATCACCATGGTGCTCACTAATCCTTTTCTGGATTCCAAAGACTAACATGATCTTTTAGATCTACAGGGTATGAGACCTATCCATCCTAATAACAGAAAATATATGAGGTTCATGGTGACAAAACTTTACTCTCAATATATTATTCTCTCCATTACCTGTCATCTGCCCTAAGGTTGTTTATGAACTGCATGGTGGTAATTCTGGCTCACCTCAGAAGAATAAGAATCTAGTTATTCATGTATCTTGATGACTAGCTGTTCAACTGCTTCTCCAGTTAGCAGAGCATCAAACTTACTCAGACCCCAATCCAGATTGGACCACAGGGGTTTCTCCTGGGCTGGGTCCAACAGTTGCAATGGAGACAGGGTGGGTCCATGCTGAAGAGGTGCCATGAGTTGGGGATCAGGTAACAGTGCAGGTCTGGAAGTAGCCAGCAGAGTGGGGTTGGGAATTGGGCAGGAGCACAGGTTTGGGGTAGTAGCAGCATAGGTCCAGGGGTGGGCAGAAGTGTGAATCAGGGATCGAGAAGCAGTGGGACAACCACGGACTGTACCTGCACAGCCCTTGCTTGCCCTCCCACTGCTGATGGCCATGTCCATGAGGGTCCAGGAACCCTGGATTCTGTGGCAGGCTGCATCCCACTGGCTACAGTCCCCCCTCCCCTTCCCCCCCCTCCCATTTCCAATATCCCACTGGATAACCAGTGAGCTGAGTAGAACAGTTTGTTCTGCAGCCAGATCCAGCCTACAGACCATATGTCTGGCTCCCCTGGAATACAGAATTCATCGGATCTTCCTAGCTATTTTTTCATATGGGCCTGAACATAAACAAGGACAAAGAATCAAATTCACTGTAGTGATTCCTGATTCAAAGAAAGAAATAATTCTGAGCTTCAGGGCAGGTTCTAGGTATTCTTAGACATTTGCAACATCGTGTAATGCTACCTAAGACAATAGTGAGAACTTAGTAAAGACACTTTGCTAACATGGCATTTTTGTAGGTTCATGACCCAGTACACTAGACTTCCTTGAATATACTTGCAGAAATGATTGAATTCTATGTCCCATCTAGTCAGGTACCCACTAAACAAGACTGATTATATTTTGAAGTTCTGTTCATATTAGACTGTGGAGAAATCTCATCAAGATACATGAGCAAATACTATTAGCTATTTCCTTTCCACTGGATAGCTTGGTTGAATATACATTGGGATGAATGGCTAAGTCTAATATATGCACAAGCATTGTGGACAAACCAGAAGTCATAGCTGCATACAAGCCTTATAGATCACAGTGTCATATATCAACTTAATCAAACAAACTTCATATTAAGGAGCAAATAATTCAGTTTCTAATGGGCAACTCTACTGCAATGTTCTACCCCAATAGCCAGAGAGGTACCAAAGCCAGCCTGCTCAGTGGGAAGCAACCAAACTTTCAAACATCCATATTAGGAATAGATTCATGGCACTGGCACCTCACTTTCCAGGGCACAGAATGCTCTTCTGGATGACCTCAGCAGGATATTCTTGAAAGTCACTTTTGGAGAATAATGTTCATATTCCAAAGATCAGAGATGCTCCATGTCACAAACCCCATTCTGTTTTGGGGATCCATAGTATGTCATGAATGTTTTATTGTACTGCTATAGCATGTGTGGTCTCATTAGAAAGCCCACGTTAAGCTATATCCATTTGCATTGCATTTAGTGTTGTATAGATTATGTTATTTTATCTTTGTATATCTTTATAATTTTGGATGTGTTTTAGCCAAGGGATTGAGGTATGCATAGAGGAGATGCTATGGGGTTGGGCACCCCAAGGCACTGTCTGGCTGCACTTGGGAAATCATCTCCATAGTACAGGAGCAACTGAGAGAAATGACCCATTAGCTAAAAGGGCTCCAGGTCCCTTGTAGAGATGAGACATTTCTGGATGATTCTGTGACTCCTAAGTGATTACAGGCTGATGGGAGGAAGCTTTGGAGGCTTTTTAGAATCTAGGTTTGATAGAATTGTGGTCTTTTAGATTTTTTTCCAGGCTGGAAGAGGGTCTGAGGCTCCAGCAGCCAGGGCTGGTAAAATCAGTAGGCTGATCTCTAAAATGATTTGCAGGACATTCAGGAGTGCTAGGGTGTAGCCAGATGAGAGGGTAATAAACTGTATTTGTTCTATTTTCTGTCTTCATCCCTATGGTCAGTTTTGCTTGTATAATTCTTTTCTCTTACATAGTAAATCTTTTTGCTGTTTTGTCTCATTACTGATTGCCTAAAGAAAAAGAGATTTCAGGGCAACTGATATTCTAGACTAGCCTTTTCTACAGGCAGGGGGACCTAAAATTTCTTCCTCAACCCAAAGGGAGGTGAGGGCACCTGGATCTGGCAAAGATTCCTTGGCTGTAGCTGTGGGTTCCAAAGTAAGGGCAGTGGAGCTGAGGACTGCAGGGATAAGAAGTAACCCCAGGGCAAACTTGGTCTGTTCCTTGGCATAAGAGGCAGTAGAGCAGAGAGAAATTCAGAGAGAAATTCAGGGCTTTGGGGGTCTGCTGCAGATGGGTTTGTGACACTGTGTTGACCTTTTCACCACAAAGCAAAACAAAAAATGCTGTTAGGTCTCTTTCACTGGGGTTGAATGGAAAATCAGACCCATTTACTTAAATAGGACTGTTGTATAATCCAAATGAATATATATGGTCTAAATGGATCCAGGGTGTACAACTGAAATTTGAATATATTAGCCACAGACAACCAAGTAATAGAATCCCATGGACTGATTGTGTTTGAGTGCTAATGAGATATATAAGGAAGAAGGGTAATGCCCTTATTTCTATGAGCCAACCTTCCCTTTTACACCCACATGTAAAGCTAGGCACAACTGCAGTGCTTGTTTGAAAAGACTACATGGCTAGCTCTACTGGCAGCATTTGCTATTATAAAGCAAACAAGGCTGCAATAGGGCATTCCATCTCAGCAATGGCTACACAGGCTGCCAGTGGCTCACAAAGGAGCACATGCATGCAGCGTATGAAAGGAAAGTCAAGTATCTGTGCCCTCTGAAACTTCCAACAGGCTCAGTGCCTCCTAGTGCTCCTCACTTGGTATGTCTACATGAGATGCTTACTGCAGAGCTGCCTAATTAGCTCCACAGTAAAGTCCCTGTGTCTACACGTGTGGCCCTATTAAGCCTCAGTAAACTAATTAATTCCACCATAGATCAGTACTTGTACAAGTAGTATCCTGCCACGGAGTTCTTTACGGCACAGCAATGCATGTGTAGACACTGATGGGGTTGGCTGGGGCATGAGTGTGCATCAGTGCAGGGCCTGCCAGCCAGCTAGCCCAGCACTGGAGCACCCTCATGCCCCAGTTAGCCCCTGTGCAGCACGTTGCTATCCAGGTTGGAGCAGCCCTAGGCTGGCAAGCTGACCCCCTGGGTCAATATGCGTCAGAGTTTATTGCTTTGCATTAATTTCACATGTAGACATGCCCACTGGGAAGAGAGACACCATTTTTTCAGTGAAGGGTGGTGTCTTCAAGGTAGAGCTGATTCCTAGGATCTTGACTTTTAACTCTAGAGCTGCTGAAGTATTACTTGATAGAAACTATACTGAACTGTCATTATTTCTTAACCATTTTCTCATGTAGAGTAATTAGCATGTTGTCAAATAACCTTACTACCCCCTTTCAATGCTATTCCTTTTCATGCTGTACTGTATAATCATTGCTATAGTTCTGGGAAGGTGAGACATGTGACCAGCATAACTTACCTTTCAAATTCCAATGAAAATTCCAAATGTATTTAACAGTTCTTGATGCAATATTATAGTAATTACACTCAAATTAGCAAAAGTCGCCTATTGATCCCATTTCTGCTCCCTGATAAACTGGCACAATCAGTGTGAACTCCCCAATGCCATTTTCTTTTTCGCCTTTGCTATAGTATATTGTTTTATTGCTTTCTCTAGCCTAGTTTTAAAAGTGTCAAGCACTACTACCTCCCTCCTGAGAGCGTTCCACATTCTACTATATCTTATTGTTCGGAAGTGTGCGGGCCGGCTCCCGATCTCGGGGTCGAGCCAGGCCCGTCTTTGTGCACACAGGCTGTGGCCAGCAGCCTGGGCACGCGGGGCCGGAGAAAACCGCGACGCGGTATGGTACGCTCGAGCTAGAATCAGTCACGGAGGCGTAATGGTTGATTGAAAAGATTATTTACTTACACCCAAGGTGGTCGCGGTGTAGGCTGGTCAGCTTTCCAGGCACAGCTCCGCTTGAGTTCTCGGTGGAGGACTCTGATAGACTCGGTTCCTTGACCCCGGAGTGGTTTAGGCTCCGCGGGTTTAACAATTCTCTCTCACGGAGCAGCTGAATCTCTGTGGGTTTCACTCAGTTCCCAAGTCCCCCAGAGCTGTTAAGACTCCGTGGGTTTGAAAATTGGGTCCATAGGATAGGGATACGTCTAGGATTGTGGTCGGTGACGGGGAGAGGCTAGAGGTTATGTGCCTCAGAGTTGTTAAGGCTCCGAGGGTTCGGAAATTAGGTCCCCCGGAGTTGTT
>NW_005842353.1:321687-361185 GCF_000455745.1 Alligator sinensis
AGAATGCTGTAGGAGAAATCCAAACATGTATCGCTCCTCCAGGGTTCTCTGTGGTCGGTTGGACTCACGACGTCTGGTGTCTTGAGGTCTGGTTGGGTGTTGACAATCCTGATCAAGATATGATCCGGGCTCCATCAGGACACACAGTCGCGACAACTGACAAAGGAGATTACTCACGGGTTGGTTTACCGTTGAGCTGAGCAGAATCCGAAGGACGACGATGTTCTTTTGTCCATAGATCTCGAGACAATTATCTAAACTGTGAGAGGTTAGTGGAACAGTTCCAGGATCTCGCAAGTGACGGTGAGGCCATGGTCTTATTCGCTGGAGTGATGTCAGTCCCAGCGCACACGCTCCTGGGTTCCAAGTACAGTACGAGACACTGACGAGTGCTAGCATGAGATGCTCTGCGCCAGTATATTCTGGTCATCCCGCATGCCATACGTGGGCCTTTTGACTAATCAGTCCTGCAACAAGCACTGGCAGTGGAATAGGCCAGTGAGTACTAGCTGTTACCATTTTGATGTCGGTGACATGTCCTCTACTCCACAAGGCCTGTCTAACTAGGCAGCTTGCTTCAGCAGGTTGGATCCAAGTTCCATGACCAAACATCCTAACCATACAGCTAGAGTCTCTTCAGGTTGGATCCTTGATGCTCTACACAAATACTGCAACTTTAAGACAGGAAGATGCAACAGAAAATCTGAGAGTACAACCAAGCCAATTATCTTTGGAGAGCTGTTAGTATAATCTTTAGCATTAGCTCTATATTATTATTATAGTTTTTAGTTTTATAATAATGGCATTCTGATATCATTTATTATTTAATACTACTGTCTTTAATCAGTGATTTGAGAACAAAGTTTACTCTTTAATAATTTAGTAGACTACCTTTCAGCTTCCTTTTAAATTTGCCAGGATTAATGTCCTAGGACTATGGTTAGTAAAATACAGTATTCTCTGAGCAGGAGATTTCAGACTGCTGCACACAGCTGTGTTATCTTTCATAGCATAATTTGCTCTTTAGAAGGTCTGTCTTGTATCTCAGGCTAACTGGTAGATTCATAGGAACATCTGATAACATTTCAAAGGAGATATCTGTGAACAGATGGAAGAGAAACAGGTGTAATTTACATGTGAAAGTCCCTTTAAAAAGTTCATCTTTCATGTCACAACTGTTCAGCCAAATTTGGCTCTTGGTTTCTTTTTCTGCTACTTGCAGAGAGGTTCTACCTCAATGTAATGAAATACGTAGCCACAGAACATGAGTGATAAATAGGTCAAATTTCCAGCTTTAGCTATTTTAAAGAATTAAGCTACTATAGAAGATGTTTCATTTTGCCTCTGGAAAACTCCATTAACCTTTAACTTGCTGGCATTTTCTAGACTTCCAACAAAGTGTACTGTATCTACACATGCACTCACCAAACAGTGAGTTTAAAAGGAAAGAAAAGTAATGATTTCACAGCAGACTGCTTTGTAAACCTGTCAAAGATCTGTTTCTGTTTAATTCCTTCTTTAGTCAAATATTACACATTTTATGTTTATTGCAATTTATTGAAAAACAATAACAGTATAAATGTAGGATAGGTACTACTGTGTGACTTTTACAAAATCTTATTTGCATAACTCATTTAGTTGCAACTGGCATTTTAATTAACCCAGAATCCGTGTTTCAGTGAAATTGTAATTTAGTGTACTAAACTGAATAAGCTGTCAAGTGTTGCACTCAGTCATGCAACTATGAGTTTTGTTGTCTATTCAGTAAGATCCAGTGCAATTAAGAAGATGAATTTAATCCATGACTTCACCATGCACTGTATAAACCATCATTTTTTTTCTGCAAAGTTGTATTTAAAAAGAGAACATGATGGCAAGCATGTTAATAATGGCCAAATTAATATGTTGTCAAGAAACAAAAGAATATTGCAGTATTTTTCATGTGTTAGAATATAGAAATTAGGGGTTAAAAGTCGAGGAAGGAAAATTTACTTGGAAAACAAAATAATCCATCTGATAGTGAGTGGTAGGGCTGTGCAAAATTTCACCAGGTGTTTCATTTCAAAGCTGTTTCAATGCATTTCAAGCATAGGGCTCATGCACACAGGACCCAGGCCAGTGTGGCCAGCAGTCTCCACTAGCAGTACGTAGCCCTGGGTGACACTCCAGGGCTGCCCAAAAGCACATGACCCCACACCGCACTGCAGCAGTGCTCTGTGGCAGAGGCTGTGCAGATACCTGGTGGCTGGGGCTGAGCTGCACTGAACCCTGCTGTGCAGGGGGGCTGTGCCACAAGGCCAAGTGTGGCTGCTGTTGCTGGTAAACTGAAGGGGGGCTGCAGCCAGGTGAGGGCTGCGCAGGGAGTGCTCGGGAGCGAGGACTGGAGCCAGCCGCAGGCTGAGCAGGGGGCTGTAGCTGAGCAGAGAGGTGAATGGGGGGGTGCCAGTCCCTAGTGGGAGAGATATGTGCCTCATCCAGGACACATATCTGGGGGCTCACACCCCTGGGAAGGCTGCCAGGCTATGCCGGACTCCTCCTAGGAGTGCGAGCCTCTGGATCTATACTGAATGAAAGGAGGCTCAGGCTGTGGCCGCATCAAGCATCTCCAGTGCTAGGCACAGCTTGCACCCAGTGTCAGTCCCATGTGGGAGAAGCAGCCTGAGCCTCCTCTCATCCGGGGCACAGATCTGAGGGCTTGCACCCCCAGGAGGGCTGCTGGGCTGTGCTGGACTTCTCCTGGAGGTGAGAGCCCTTGGATCTGCGTACCGGCTGAGAGGAGGCTGCTGCTGCTGGCAAGTATCAGGACTTTTGCTTTGAACAGTTTGAGGTATAGTTTCCCAGAAACCTTTAAAAATAACTCATTGAAACTTGGCAGGCTCCATGCCCTCAGAAGGGGCTACCATCTATGAAATTTTCATCCAAATCAGGCAAGAAATGACAAAGTTGTAGGCATTTTTATTATTCCCCATTATAGCCTATGGGCAAAATGTCAGGACAGTGTTTCAAAATGAAACAAAACAACAAAACAAAACACTGTCATTTCAAAATGGCTAAATGGACATCAAAATGAAATGATGGTGTTTCGCACAGCCCTAGTGAGTGGTAATGGTTTGAGTTTCAAGGAGTGCGTCTATATATGCAATGGCCATGTGTAGATAAAACAAGGGGCATGCATGCACGACACTTTAAAGTGAGCTAAATGCTTTTGTACTGCTTTAATGGTGTTGGTGTTTGCACTCCTCAGCGGCATATTACACATTAATTCCAGCAGCTGTAGGAAATGTGTAATGCGCCTTAAATTACTTGGGGTGCAGCAAACTAAAGCTCCTTCAAGGAGTTTTAATTTGCTGCCCCTACAGCCATGGAGTAAAGCACTGGGCTCCGTGCAGTTTCACAGCTCTTCAGGAAACCCTGCAGGCAGACTGGCAGCCGCCAGGAAACCAGGCTCTGCCCAAGAAAAGCAGTGAGCCTGATCTCCGTGCCCTTTCCCCCACCAGCCTGCTTATCTGCCTGAGCTGTGCAGGGGCCTGGTGCTTCCCTCCGTGGCTGCGGTGCCCCCTGGGACCGCCTGAGACAGATGCCACCTGGGGGGGCTGCCACTGCCACAGAGGAAACTGGAGCTGGAGTAAAGTAATCCTGATGTCACTGTCTACATGTGCATTTAAGTGTAGTAATTTACTTTGCCATCACATAGTACCTGTGTCTCATAGGCTATCCAGTGGCACTGCAAATTAGTCTACACCAACCCAACTATGCATGTATAGATAGTTACACTTTACTGCACAGTAAATTAGTCTAATGCAGTAAAGCAAGTGTGTAAACATGTCAAGGACGCTTTCCCTTTAGGCAACAGAAATAACTAAGTGGGGAGGGGTTTGCTATTCAAGCTGGAGCTTTCCAGAGCAGTATAATTTACATTACTCCATAAATAAAACAAATCCTGCAAAGTGCTACTTTTCACCTCACTTTTTCTGACATTACATTCTATGTATATTCAATACAGTATATGGTATCTAATATTAATCACCATAATTTATTTAGAAAATAAATACATTATTTAACATGCTTCCCTGTATTTACATTATAATATTAAGGTATAAACTCCATTACTCAACTGCAAATAACAAACATAATATGCCATTTTATTTCAGTTATCTATGTATTGAAATACTCATTCAGTCCCTTCAGAATACCCATAAAAGTTCAATGCTGTTTTAAAGGGCAATCACTTTGGAAGGCACATAAGTTTCCTGGGTTTGTGCTTATACTGATGTAAATATTAATGTACAGACAATTAATAGAATATGGTTGCTTTACTGCTATGCAGGACAGCTTGTATTCATCACTCTTGAGCACTGCTTACAGAATAATACTCTGGCTTTTACCTGATTTGAAATGCACTGGTGGAGATTTAGACAAAAGATGTAATTTAGTTATTCCGAGGTGCTTGTGTGTCAGTGTGTACACCACATGATGTAATGTAATTTGTCTGCTACACTATTTATGCAGCATTCTGTCTGGCACAACATTCCCCCTAGACAGAAGGTGCTGACATATTAAAAATCAAGCAACCAGCATTTGATCATCTGTTTATATTGTCTTTCTTATAAAGATGAGAAGATTCAGAAGAGATTTTGGTGCCTGTGTGTGAGCACACTCCTGACCTGAGGGTGAGCAGGAATTTCATAATGACACCATTTCAATAAATGTAAATATAGTTCAAGCTTGAAAACTACTCCCTCAAAACCATCTTTTCACACTTTTATGTCATGTTGTTGTTCATGTCAATGAGGTTGCTTTATATAACTAGACATGATGTCTCACACAAGGCATGTGAACATAGCAAATTCAGAGGCAGAATTTTTTCAAAAAGAAAAGTATGCAAAGATTTTATTAAATGCCTCCATTCTTATAATCAAATAACCACTGCCTGAAAGGCCAGGTGAGTAGCATGCAAATATACTGTGGGAGAGTGTGTAGTGGAATATTATGGATTTAGTTGAGTATTACAAGGGACTAGTAGAGGTATTTAGATGTAAATATAGCAAACATCAGGCAGTCTTTCTTTGCCTTCCTTTGGATGCTTTAACAGAGGAAAATATCATTAATCTTTTACCATATTTGTTTAAAACATGGCATACTCATGGACAGTTGAACTAAAATAATTTATTTTTGCAACTAGATCACTTTATATTAATGTTTAATTTTATTTTCAATGGGGTGAAGCCCTCAAGACCGGACTATATTATGTAGGAAATCAAGAAAGATGACAGAATGGAAGAAATTCAGTGAGTAACATGCTACAGTACATTTTTTTGCTTTAAAGATCAGGGTAAATGAGCTCAGGTCTGCTATGGCTTTACGGCTACTAGTAGCTGAGCTATCCAATTTAAAGCTAGCTTGGACATCTGTAAAACACATTGCAGTCACTGTGGGTATAGCTCATGGCAATCAGAGAGACAGCAAAGAGAAACTTGAAACAGATTTAGTTAGTAACATCGACAGTAGTTCAAGTGCTGCCTAAAAGCAGGATGGAGTCATATAGCACACACATTTATGATTCAATGAACCCTTGCCCTTCAACAAACAAAACATACATAGCAGTACAGCTTTCTTGGTGTTGCTCTGCTCACCCATACCTCACTTATAGGAAAGGGATAGTAGTATATTCTTTATGCCTATTCAACCCTTATCTGTAAGAGTGAGACAACACACATTTTACCCTGAACAGCCTTCCCATATCACTTGTTGGATCTAGGTATGATACAAATCAGTGAGCTAGTAAAGGGAAGTTTTTTTAAACAGCCCCTTGACAATGTACTCTCCCTTAATATAGGCTTTAACATTTGGATTTATATTTAAAGAAACCTAGGGTGCTGACCGATGTGACATCTGTCATGTGATCAGCCCCTTGAAAGTGCTCTACAGCCATGCCCTGACAGAAGTGCACAGCTACAGAGTGCTTTAAAAGTCCCTGATCATGTGACAAATTAACTCTCATGTAATGGGGGTTCAGATGAAGGTGCTCCAAAGTGGAGCACCTTCATTTACTTCTGTCTGTCCCTGCACACAATCAGGGCTTGTCTGATGCAGCAGTATTTGTGCTTTCCTTGATCCACATATAAAGTCAAATAAAACTGCATAACTGAATAAATTCAAGGGGGTCAATCTGTCACAGTTCTGGAGGGATAAGTATTTAGGCTGCCCAAAAAGAACACAAGTAGCACAAAGAACGGAGGTTTTACAGGTTACAAAATGATGAAAGGGGTACCCACTGTAATCAAATTCTTAGGAATTAGGGGCACTGACAGACATGCAGCTCTCTGCTCTTAACTCATGACCCTTCACAGAAAGCCCTTCACCATGAGTTAAAGTTATTCTCCCCACCCTCCAAACCCAAAAGATGTTAATTGTTGGGTTGTGGCGGTGGGGAGAATCAAGCTCCACCTTGTTCCCAATCCAAGAGGAGCTGCCTATATGCAGCCTCTCTTTCCCAGCACCTCCCTGCTACCCACAGTTCCAGTGCTGTCTTCAGGAAAGGAGGGGGGAGAAGGGTGGGAGGGCTCCAATCCACCCCACCTCCAGCTCAGGCTGGGCAAACCCCAACCTGGAGCTCCCTCCCTTCCCTTCCCTTCCTCTCCTAAATAGCGAATGTCTGTTGGGTCTGGGGCTTGCTCTAACTCATGCACAGATGGGACATGAACAGCAGGGGTGCACTTGGGGCACAGAGTGACCATGAGGGACACTGGCCCGGGGATGCCTCCCTGGAGACTGAGCAGGGACAGGGGATTCGATCAGTGGCCACCTAGGCCCAGGCCTCCCCAGCCAATTTACCATGGTCCATGGGCACCTGTGCATTCATGCCCCCTGCTCTGAGACCAGGCAGTGCCTGTCCCTGGGCTATAACCTCTAGGTGCCCCCACCCCATAGCCCCCGACTCTGGGAGGGCACACACACAACACTATAAATAGTTCTCATGGGCAGAGGAGGCAGTGGACAGAGGACACCTTGTGCTGGGAGGACTAGCTGCAGTGGCAGCGACAGCAGCAGGCAACCCTGCCCAAGCTCTGGCTCCTGCCAGGTGGAGGAGCAGTCCCCGCTGCCCCCCACTGTCCCATGCTGCATGTGGGGGCTGTGCCACAAGCAGCTGGTGAGCTGGGAGAACGGGCAGGGATCAGGGGATGCTCAGGAGGGCTGGGGGAGCAGGCAGGGGATTGGGCCTGGTGGGGGTCCCCCCCATGGTACCCTCCCCCCTTCTCCAGCCCCTGCCTCCCGCCCCCTACTTACCAGCACAGAGTCCAGGTCCAGTTCCCTGCAGCTGAAAGGGGGACTGCCTGAATCTCTGAATTATTCTCCAAATCTTTTCTGAATCAATTCAGAGATTTTGAATCAATTCAGACCTTTTTATTGGGCTCCCGATTCAATTCGGATTCAGAGATTTGGCCGCCAAATTGGGCCGAATCTCCTCCAAATTGAATCGGCAACCAAAGCTTTGTACATCCCTACCACGTATCTGTGTGAGCTAATTTAAAGTTAGCTTCTGGAAAATCTTTAGATATTCCTGAACTCTCCCATAAATTAGAAGCCAGGATGTCATTTGTTGAAGGATAAAAACAATTTGGTATAACAGCCACTGAGGTAAAAATATGGTGTATTGATTGCAAGAGGCAGTTATTTTTTAACTTTACCGTGTACAGATAATCATGACCTTGGATGGACGAAATAATGCTTAGGCTTCAAACACAGTTCACTTATATTTCTAGCTTACAAACATAATTCTCTGGCCAAGGAACATGAGCTACATACTTTTTTCTGTGTGACATTTGTTCTGTACCATTTATTAATATACACCTAGCACAGTGGGGTCCAAATTAGCTGGTATTTACATACAACTATCTCAGGAATTAAAATAGTTAGTAATAAAGGCTTGTTTCTCCCAGTTTCTGTATGGTGTAATCAAAGTGCATGCTGTCCTGGAAGTACCCAGGGGTGAGTTTAGTACCTGGCATCACTAAAACCACTTTTTAGCTGCTGCGGCTGCCAAAGTGCTATCTGCCAATCGGGAATTTCAAGAAAACAGATAGTTCTAGTTTTCCTTGGCTTTCCTCTACTACTAGGAGATGAGGATGGCAGTGTTTACGACATCTTCTGAATTCTCATTGCACTAAGAATATCCTCAGTTGTCTGGGGATGGTCCATAAAAAGCTGATATATTCTTTAGATAAAGCATTGGCCAGTTTTACATAAAGATATTTGCAGGTTGGTTAGGAGACAGTTATTCCCAGTTCCATCCACCTACATTATATACTCTTATGGTCTGTTTTAAAACCATCAGAGCATTGTGGGGTTTAGGACTGGGATTATCCTGCATTCCAGTGGCGCACAGAACACCTATAGATTTCAATGGGAGTTCTGACTGAGAAAGTGGATTGGGTCCATTTAATTTTATGTTTTGTAATTGATGTCTCGTTTTAATTACGATAATTTGGATAATGTTTACATAAGAAGATGATCAGTAAAAATGTATTTCTAAAGTCTGGGCTAGGTAGAACAACAGGTGAAAGGAAAATAGAGTAATCTTTTAAAAGGAAACAAATGTCAACGCATTTCTCCTTAAATTTACTTAAGTAATAGAAATATCTCTACAGGATTTTGTGGGCTTGGATAAGACCCAGAATAAACAGCAAGAAAAAAAAAGAGCTAAGAATTATATTAAGTAAACCTGTAGCATTCTGATACATGTGAAATAAAGGCATGTCATTACATTTTGAATTGTATGATTTTAGGACATTTTTCTTCTTAATGAAAGGTCAGGAGATGTTCAGATCAATAGTTTGGCTGAGAGCCTAAATATATTGTATATAATGTAGCTAGATATAACTGGGAATAACTGTCCTTTATTTGAAGACTATATCAGCTTTTTACAGACTTTATGGTACAAAATAGTATGTGAGAGTTGATTTGTTTCTATAAAGTTCTAAAATGATTTTTTTAAAGGAAATTAAGAAGCAATTCAGATTCCAAATAATTCTTGCAACTTTCTTAACCTAGAACATCTGCTAGTAGTGCTAAGTTGCTGCTAGCACACATTTCCAATTGATCAAATGGCACGTTCTCTTATTCAAAATTTCTCTAACTTTGAAGGGCCATCTTACAAGTAATTTAGTCTTTATTTACAAAGTACATTCACATCATAAAAATGTGATTCTTAAGTTTTAAAGGACTTGAGAACACATCCTTGATATCACATAATTCCTCTTTCTCTTCCTTTCTTGCTCTCTAACAAACAGTTCCTAAAGAGTTCGGTAATTTAACACTGTAGCAAATGTAAGAGCAGCACCACATAAATCTTAGAATGACCTTTGATTTCCATTGCTTTTTAGCAGCTCATAAAAATATGGTTTATTCCATAGTGAGGAGCTGGAGAAATGATGTGAAGTCTTCCTGCATATATGTGCCAAAGCTATTTGAAAGCACTATACACCCCCAAATACAATTTCAACCATCCACACTTAGCAGGGTTCATATGTAACATTTCCTCATATACCGCAATGTGTTGCAGACGTTCCTTTCCAAGGCTCAGTTCCATGAATGATTTTGTTACCTGGATGCACGTAGTGAACTGCCCGTGCACTACAACATGACAAATGCTTTATTCATTCTTCAGGGTTCGATCATGGTTCTGATTGAACAAAAGCTGATTTATTTTTGTGCTGCCTTGGGAGTATCTCAGGTTGGAGATTATGATTTTGAACTGTACTTTGTTTCTCATTGCTCCAGAGAGGAGGGAAACTTGTAATGGCTGTATAATTGGTGCCATGGGTGTTCTTCTAACTATCCTGGCTGATCCAGGAACATTCCATAAAACAGAGATGTCCATAAATATATATGCAACTTGTGAATAAGGTGCCAGTATGTGGTGCTTAAGAATATACTGTTATTCTGGATTTTGTAGGACCAAAAAACAACTTAATGTGCCCAGCAAATGAGTTCCTTGCATCAGTTCTCAACAGTGGGCTGGAGTAAAATATATCTTCTTGTTTTAACTCTTCTTTAGCTATGATCAGAGTCAGAAAGTCATGTCAGGAGTAGCTGAAGAACATTTGAGTCCTTGCTGCAATGCAAAGGCTGTGAAAAAAGGAAATTCTTAAGGCTACATGGACAAGCTATGTGGTAGCTGAAAGATGGAGCAAAGAAAGCCTGGAAGTCAAAATGGCAATTAGGGTCATAACAATACTGTGGAGTCTGTTTCTTCTCTGAGCTGGGTTTGGGTGGGCAAAAAAATGGGTGGGTGGCAATAATTAGCACAGGGTCAGTTAGTGGGTGGAAAATGCTCTCTTCCTCTTCCTTTTCTTCTTCCTCTTCTTCTTGTTCTTCCCTTTGATTTTTGTATTAGCCAGGCCACAATCTGGCTTTCAATAAGCTAAAGTGACTTCAGTAGAAACCAGATATATTGAGATGTACACAACCTGCTCAGTTCCCATATGGTGATCTGTTCCATGCACAGTATTGTTTAATCATGCACCTTCTAAAGAAAGCTCCCCACGATGAATTTATTGTGAAGTATACTTGATGTGTCATTCATTTGAAATCATAAATAGCTCTAAAGGCATACTGACACTGTTTATTTTGGTTTGACTGATGCTTATATATTTGAACATGTAGTTATTTCTTGAAATAACTGGGAAACAGCAATCAAGAAAAAGCTGTTGATTAGGGATTTAAAGCAAAGTAAAATGGAGACATTTTTCATAGACTGTCAAGATTTATTCCAAGTGCCTCCTATTAAAATGGTACTGCTTACAGTAGCTTGCTGCAGTAATTCATTGGTATATTAATATGCATTGCTGAGTACAAATGAATTCTGTATTCAGTTGCTCAAGAATCTACTGCTTTGTTGTTGATTGTCTCACTTTGAAAATAAGCTTTTCATTTTTTTCCATTACACCAAAGTCTTTTTCCCCTTTTTAATCAAAAATAAAACTAAATGAGGCCCTGAGCTTCTTGGTATTATTAATAATATAGAGTTTCAGAGAGGCTTAAATCAAACCCCTAATTATGGATCCAAATTTCAGAGCCAACCATACTCTTTATTATGACCAGACAAATGTCTAGGACCTGCTTCTTCCCATCATATATAAAGAAGCTTGGGAAGTGGGTGTATTGATTGAAACCCAGAGGTTCAGCTATCTTGGCACATCAATAGATGGAAATTTTGGAACCAGAGGTTCTTCCTACAATTATGTAAATGTAGACTCAGTGGACTTCACTATAATGCATCACACCAATACAAAATTAGTGAGAAGGCAAAATCAGGCACCTAGGCACAGATGCTTTGAAGGGTGACTTATCTCATCAATCAGTGGGAAGTCCATGTTTCTACTGCTAAATTTTGAGGAGTCATTTAAAACAACTTTCATGAAAACTGTTCTGTGTAGGCGCCTATACACATGCAGTGAGGCTGCTCCAACATGCTGTAATTACTTGATTAATTGAGTCTGCTGGAGCATGGTAATTGCTGCACTCCATCAGATTCCAGTGTCTCATGCATTAGCATCCCCATGCTGAAAAATGACAGCGGGGCAGGGCAGGGCAGGGCAGGGAGGGGGTGTGTTTTAACTAAAGCTCATTCAATGAGCTTTAGTTAAAACACCCCACCCACCATGTTTCAGCAAGGGGTTGCTGATACATGTGATGCTCCAAGCACTTTAATTGGAGTTTCTCTTGGAGCTGCTCTAATTAAAGTGCTCCCCGACCCCCACTCCCGGAGCATATGTATAAACACCCTGTATGCTGAAGTCTAAAGTTCGAGAAAAGGTTACTTAAAGTATAATCAGATTACTACAGGATACCCCTTTTCAACAAAGCTGATGGCTGCCTCCACTGAAGGAAAACACATAGACTGACATAGTATCACCTGCTATAGCTAATTCAGGGGAATTGTGTTGCCTGCTGCTTCACAACATTTGTAAATGTAAATGCATCTTTTTGCATAAATGAGACATCGCTCTCTCTCCCTGAAATTTTTTTGACTTGGTAACTGTGGGATTGAGTCACTGCCAAGAACAATGTGTTTTCTTTCTGTACTAGTTCTTTACTGTCTGTGTCTATCACTCAGTTAGTTTTAAATATATTTGTTTGCATAAAAGACTGCTGGCATTCCCTTGAATTTTAAAAAATTTTACTCTTTTACTCTTGAAGTCTTCGACTCTTCAAGTGTGGCCTCCAGTTATAACACTTGGAGTTGTAAACCCTCACCTCTCATAAACTACACAAAGTTGGACTGTAGCAGTATTTAGGTGATGCCCTTGTAAAAATGTCTAGGTGATACAGGAAGTAACTGTCTTCCCAGCTGGTATTGGCCATGCTGGGAACACTGTGCTGTGGAGCTGCCATATCACAACTGAGATATAAAACTAAGGAGGTGCCCTCTTGCGATGAATAACATTCCCTTGGGAGAAGAGGGTCATGAGACATGGTACTTTCATTTCAATCAAATCAATTTTTTGTGTGTTATTTAAGATCGTCCATGCTTGATTTTGGAAGTGGCTGTAATACACAGTTAAAGTGTCTCATGTACAGTTTCTATAGCAGCTTAAATCCATATCATTCAAAGATCAATCTGCATGCTTAGTTTTAAGCACAACATAGTCCCTTAAATTTTGGGGGCAGCTCCCGCTGCTGCATGCTGCTGGTCCGGGAGCTGCTCATCTGGCAGCTCCCATTTCTGCTCCTGGCACTTATCCAGGAGGGCATGGGGGGCATGTGCCCCTAGATCTGCACAGGGCAGGCAAGGCTGACACCATGCTGTGCTCTGGGCAGGCGGCAGGGGCTATGGAAGGGCTACGGTGAATTTTTGGATGCCTGCAGCCTGCCCATAACAGCTGCTCCACTTCCCACCCCACCCTGATCCAGGGGCACACGTTCCCCCCCATGTGTCACACAACTCACCCAGCTGGGGTGGGGAGAGGATGCTCAGCACAAAGGCACAGCTTCTCGTGGGAGTGCGGGGGGGGGGGGGGCCATCGCACCACTCGCGGGGGGGGGGGGCAGCTCCCACCACTGCACACACATTGCTTATCCAGAGGCAGCGCAGTAGCTCTGTCCCATGCCCACCCCACCCTGGCTGGGTGAGTGGCATCAGGGCATAGCCCCTGCTCCCAGCGACTCCACACCCACCTGGAGCACAGCGTGGTGCAGCCCTGGCCCAGCCTGCTCTGCGCAGATCCAGGGGAACATGCCTCCCTCCCCATGCACTCCTGGACAAGTGGCAGGAACAGCAGTGGGAGCCCCCGGCTGAGCAGCTCCTGAGCCAGTGGCGCACAATGGCAGGGGCTGCTCCACCTCCCAGTGTCCCTCCCTGCACCCCTTGGATGAGCCGAGCCTTCGTCCCATGACCCCCTGCCCCAGCTGGGCAGCGCTTGCCCCAGCCCCTGTCCCAGCCCCAGCCCCAGTCCCTCCTTCACTGCAGGGGCATTGATCTGCTCTCCATGCCCCTTCCCTCCCCGCTTCCTTTCCTGGCTTACCAGCTGGACACAGCTATATTGAGCACCATAAAGTTGAAACCCGTGTCTGGACCTCAAAACATGGTGTCAGTTTATAAAGGTTGTAAGTGTCATTCATCATAAATCAAAAAGTCATAACAATATCCACTAGTAACTGTATCATAGTTATTAGAATTTAAATCAAATGCAAATATCCTTTTAGTGATCAGATAACTTAAGACAGCAAAAAGCATAAAAATACTTGGTTTATGTATCTATGTTTTAGGGTGAACTGAGAACAGAGATTGTGTAATTTATGTGAAGCAGCCTTCATAAGACTGCAAACCATTACATTATGCAGACTCAGATATGGTTATCAGGGTTCACAAGAATATTCTGTGGGGAAATGTATAGGTAAACTAGGAGTTGAAGCAAACCATATAGATAATTATCAGAATTACTTTCTTCCTCCCTTTTCTGAGCCTGACTTTTGGTTAGGCTTCCTCCTTGCTTTATGTGTATAAAAGCACAAATGGGTAAATGCCCCACAATTTCTGATCAAAATGAGATGGAGCTTTAAGTAATTTGTTAGTGCACAGGGCATATGATATAGGAAACTGGTGTTGTGTTTCCAGCTTTAACATTGATATAACATGCAAATTTAAATCAATAATTTAATCTATCCATACCTCAGTTTGCCCATCTGCAGAAAGGATGGAGAGATTGATTAAAAAATCTTACAAAATAAACAGGGGGAAAGGAGAGAAAATGGAAGTAATAATTACCAAGGACCCCCAAATTACCCCGTTATA
Organism: Alligator sinensis; assembly: GCF_000455745.1. Classification (NCBI taxonomy): domain Eukaryota; kingdom Metazoa; phylum Chordata; order Crocodylia; family Alligatoridae; genus Alligator; species Alligator sinensis. The sequence continues at coordinate 335,984 of NW_005842353.1, forward strand.
TCAAGAGAGCAAGAGGCAAAAGCCAGTATCTCTTCCTTCCATACTGAATCCATTCATCTCACTCTTTCACAGACAGGGGTGGGTGCATCTTTACCATATTCAGTGACAGTAATGAAAACTTGCTTATATGTATTCCCTACATTAAATGCTGCTGTCTCCACCCCAAATGATTTATTCCTGCGCTGATCAGTTTCAAGGAAAACATAAATAGAATGAGGAGGACATGTTCTGCTACTATAATGTACAGTTTTTAAAGAATGTGAAATTTTGTTCCTAAACAACTTGACAGTGTCCTTATTTTCCACCTCACTGATCTTTTATCTCCTCTCCTTTTGTGTCTGTTTTTTTTCCTTTTCTCCTTCAACTTGCAGCCATGGTGCAGAATGCTAATGAGCAAGATTCATCTCCATCTAGGTAATCACTTTGGGCACCAAACACTGACTGCATTTTTTAAGAAAATTTGCAGGCTGAGCAAACCTTAAAATGCAACTTCAGTGATTTTGTGTACATCAGTAGCAGATATGGCCACCGTTCAGTCTCTTTCTATATTCAATACTGTATAGGCAAATGCGTTTAAAAGGCAAAGGTTTGCTATAGATTTGGCACTCCCCAGCCTGCACAAAAATCCTATAATCTTTCTCTATCTATATCTAAAGCTCTGACTATCCTAACTGCATATTACCACTGTGGAGGAGACTAGATAGAAATAAGGGTTTAAAGGTATGTATGGTACACTACAGTGGTGAGACATGTTAGGTCCGTGTTGTACGTTACACTTAGGATATGTTAACTGCACTTAAAAGGCAAGTACCCATGCATTCAAGCAGTAAAACACATGCTAAATGAGATCATATCATAGCGAAGTTACAACTTTTCATGTCAGGAATATTTCCAAATCATATTAAGTAATACATGTTCAGCTATCATTGGACTGCTCCACAGAGATAACTTGAATTCAAGACTGGTGCAGTGCTGGGGTTGGGACCGACAGTCATAGAATCATGGAAAATTAGGGTTGGAAGGGACCTCAGTGTCACAACCAAATTAAGTAGTGCCCATGTCACAAGCAAGTAAAACCTTTCAAAACAGTTTTGTTTTACACTAAGTTAACTAAGGGTTAACAAAAGTTTTTGCCAGTAACCGCCTTTTTGCTGTGCATGTCAAAAAGAAATGTATTGCTGCGCCACTAACAGAGCTAGAACTTAGCCTTCTGTGCTGTACATAAATCATTATAATTGGTCAAAGAAAACGAGGAGTAACCCTATGATAATACCCAAGCGAAGACCGCTAGATAATTGGCGATTCTAATTAAATTTATGACGTGGCGAAAAGCAATTGGCTAGTACACAAATAAAACCCGTCTTCACTTCCGTGAAGAAGGGGAAACCTCCGCACACGCAACCTGGAGACCTCTGAACATATGCGTCAGAGTAACTGACAATTTGATGACTTGTCAGTTCCCCACGTCTCGACCCAATCTCAGACGTAAATCAACGACCTGCCGGCCCGACCTTTTCTCTGCCCGACCATTTCTATCCGACCACTTATGCAGACCGACCTACGAACTCTAAGCTGTAACTAACCAAGTATCTCTGACCTCCGTCTTTCACCACCTTGACGGCGTGAGTAAATAATCTTGCTTTACAACCAATAAGCGTCCGCCTAATTAATTCCACTCCAAGCATCACAAGTACCCGCCTGACGGCCTTCTAAGGCCCCGAACCCTTATCTGCCTGGGTGGGAGTCAGGGAGAGCTGCTGGCCGGCTGCCCTGGGTCCCGACACTCAGGAGATCATCTTGTCCAATGCCTTGCTCAAAGCAGGATCACCCCCAAGTAGATCATCCCAGTGAAAGCTTTGTCTAGCCGGGTCTTAAACTGTCTAGTCACCTGATTGTTGGTCCCACACCCAGCACTGCACCACAGCTGGTTTAAGACTGCCAGTGGCAGAGACCTGGCTTGCCCTGCAGATCCACTGGCAGGAGCAGCATTTTCATTTGAGCTTATCTCTACACGCCTCCTTCTGCCCATCTCTAGTAGCAGAGACTTGGCTCACCCTAGCATGCCAGGGACAGCTGCTCCTGGACTTGGAAGGGCTGGGCATGCAGTGGGAAGGACAGAGGTCCTGGGCATGGGGCAGTTGTATATCCTCATGGGTGGATGTGCGAGTTGTGGTGCCCAGTGTTGAGGTCAGTGTTGGGGAAGAGGCACAGACAATTCCAGCCCTGTCAAGAGGCTGTCCAGAGTGGTCTGAAAGCATAGTAAGCAACTTCTCAAAACAAGTTCTGACTTTTAATGCAGCACGGTAATGCTCACTATGATCTAAATAAAACATGCACTTAATGCCCGATGTGACAAGGCCTTTAGAAAAAGAGGGCTACCTTCTTACCATTAGATGGGATTCTTTAGGTTAAAAGTCATTGGGACAGATCAGCTAACTCAAGTGAAGTCAATAGTACAGTTCCAGTTTATACTCTCCCCGGATAAGCTTACTGTCTTACATGGAAAACAGACACTGAGTTAATGTGACCTTTCATGAGGAGTCACACACAAGGTTAAATATTCAAAAGAGCAGTACTTGGCATCTTTTTTACACATGAAAAATGAGTTAACTGAAAATCGGAGTACTTGCACCTCTAGCTGCCTTTCTTTTACTCATAGTCAGGTACTTAGACTTGTTGGCACCCAGATTTGTGATTGTAAACCAACTGCAGGTATACATTAAATCCACGAAGGAAATGTTGCTCTTATGAAAACGTAATCCTGATTGTACGTGTGGATTTCTTTGCTTGGGGATTGGGAATAACATTTTACTCTGACACATACATAAATTATAATACTTAAGAGCCTTACTATTTGAGATTGTAATACCTTGTAGCACAGACTAGCCTGAGTTAGTTTATTTTGGCAATGTGGAAAGGTTTAATTGTATTTATGGCGTAAAGAAAGATTTTTTCTTGTTCCTTTGCAAGAACATACAGTCTGCCAGTGCTGGCAATTTTCCATTATCTAAGAGCATATTATTTTGTTTGTTTTTACAACCACAATGTAAAAGTTGCTTCATATCAATCATTTCACTTTCTGGTTCACAACGGAGAACATCAATATGTTTTACTAATGTGTTACAATGGAAAGTTGATAGTAAGGAAGAAGGTTGCCAATATGATAAAGTAGGCTCCAGGACAAATCTGACAGAGGTGATCTGTATTTTGCTTTCAACCTCTTTCCTGAACACAAAGAACACAATGCTTTGGGCTTGGACTCTCCATACCTAACACAGGCTCTTCAACCTAGTGTTTTTAGGGGGCTAGCTGATTGTTTCACTAAAGCCACGGAATCAATGTAATTTCTTCTTTTACTTATAACTGTGCCATTATTTCCTTTCCCATTTCTCTATGTGATGCAAGATAATGGATATAAATTGTATGATAGATGATTACTGCTTCTCTGAAAATGAACTTTCTATCACTATTTATAGGAAAGGGGTGGGGTGCAACTAGGGCTACTGCCCTGGGCACTCCAACAGGAAAGTCACACGTCAATATTTTGTTATAAATATTTTGAAAAATTTTGGCTTATGTGGCCGATAAATGCCACGTGCACGTTTGCAGTTGCAACATGGATGTGGCCAGCCCAGCAGCTTGGAGAGCACCATCCGGCTGGTGAATCTGTTGTGTATGGAAAGGGGTCGGGGGATGGAATGGGCATGATGGGGAAAGATTGAGGCCCCCTGGTGAGGGAGAAGTGGGGCTGGGACTGGGGCAAGTGCTTCCCAGGTGGGGCAGGGTGCGGGACAAAGCTATGAGTGGCTCATCCAGGGGTCATGGGAAAGGGGGGGCGGCTTCTGCTGCTGTGTGCACCCCTGGGCAAGCATGGAGGGGGTTCCCCCTGGATCTGTGCATGGGGCAAGGGTAAGCTGCCACCACAGGCTTGTCCTGGGCGCCAAACTTCCTTGCTATGGCATTGTGGGGAAATGGTCATTGTAAGGGGAGAATTACTGATAAAAATAAGTATGTGTTCATACTAATGACCACATTCTATACTCACTTTTAAGTCAGGAGAATTGTGCATATGCATTAGTAGGCAGATTACAGAGTAATGCAAGAACAGTGTTTAGTATATTAAAACAGTTTTCAGATATATCATTCTAACCTTTCATTCGTACTAGTATTTTTCCTAGTTGTTCAAGGATGACAGGGATAAGGAAGAAGCAATGGGTGTATTGGTGATGAATACCAACTACCAGGTTGGGCTTTTCCATATTGCCAACTAGCACTAATAAAGTTTTTTGAAAAGTTTTATTTTAATAGACCGTGCTGGTGATGCAGGAAGCAAAATCCCAGATCCAAGCAACCATAACGTCTGTGGAATGTTAGATGTACCTTTTAACTTTGCCTGACTTCGTAAACAATAGCCCAGTCGTAATGGGCAAGGAGGAATGGAAAGTGGAGAACTGGAGCACATCCTATGAGTTAGACTGGTGCAATGATCCAGCAGAACTTTCAAGTTCTTGAAGTGGTAGGACACTGAGCTGGGCCTGCAGGCAGCTTTTTCTCTTTTGCTGCTATGCCTTTTGTATTATATTTAACATTTAGGAATCAGCTTTTTTTGTATAGACTAATAGTCCATATGGCATGATTGAGGAGGTGAGATTCCACTGGAAAGAGAAAAATGTGTCCAAAATGTGAAATGGTAAGTTTGTATAAGTGGATTGCTCACTAAAGTAATTGAAGTAGCTTGTTGTGTTTTGATGCACTCAAATGAAATATGCGCATAATTAGCTGAGATCAGACTTATCATAATGAGCCTAAATATGCCTTCTTTACTTTTTTATGTATTTTGTAATAAGGTATTCAGTGCAAATTCATCAATACTAGTACAATGGGACAACAGCAGCAAAAGAAAACACTGCACTAGTGGCTATTTAATTTTAGTATTTTCCTCTGTCTAAAGCTTATCTTTCCTCCGCCCACAAGGCATCTCCCTTGTCACCCACTGTGTACTTGGAGAATTTGTTCTATCTCAAAATATTCTTCGAAGGCCCACATTTTTATTGCACCACTGAATCTTTCTATTTGAGAATTTTGACAAGCTTTAAAAGGCTTTAAGGAAAATGTATCTGTGTAAGGGGTAGGAACAGATTACACCTTTGATAGGTGTTCTATTACCTGCTTCAGAGGAAAATGAAATATTGGACTTAAGCTGCAGAAAATCAAGATCATGGTGTAATCAGTCTGTCTGTTGCAACTAAGGGACACCATTACTAAACAAGTTACATAAGCTGAGAGCAGGTGTAGGACTTTCTATCTTCAGCTATAGAGTTTCAACCTGACATGGAGTCCCCTATAGGGGTCCTTGCTCAGGACCACCCCTGTCTTGTCTGATCTCTGAGAGTGCACCCTGAAGCCAGCCCAGACCTGGCTTCTAGAACACGGTGGGAACCCTGGTTCCTTTGCTCTCAGAGACTCCGGCCTTTCTGTCCCCAACTGTCCCCGGCTGTTCTGTGGCCCTTACTCAAGGACCTCACTTCCAGTTCAGCTCCTGAGAGATGGACTTCACCTCTTGTTGAGGAGAACAAGTGCAACTTAAAGTTCCTAGCAGTGAAACAGACCATTGCTTTTCTATAAAAAAAACATTTATTAGCTCAAAGACCATTGAGCAAGAAGACTCTACCCTCTCCAAATGATTATGCAGTCTCTTTGGGCCCACTCCAGGCTACCTAGCCCTGAGGATCCCAAAGATACTCAGCTGTTCTTTTTCCATCCTGTCCTGCTTCTCTGAGTGCTAGAAGCTACTCAGCTGGTCTGTTTCTTCAGAATTTCTTAGGTAGGAACTGATGCCCTCCTTGTCCCATCTACTCTCTTATTCTAATGCCCTCCTTGTCCAGTTTGCTCTCTTATTCTAATGCTTACATTCTGTACTTGTCTTGGAGCCTCCTGGGTGTCATCAGCAATCCCCACCCTTGTTGACATGTTGATACTAGGTGTCCATCTTGTCTCATCCCACATGTAGGCAGCTTTGTAATTTAACCCTTAATTCCATGTGCACAAGTCAATGAGGAACACCAAGACACACATTATATATGTAGCATGAGCACCTTTAACACAGTCCCCTGTGGTTCAGTGGTAGACTCCTTGTCTAATGCGTCTCTCACAGTGTCTGTGAATGTGACTTGTGACACAGGAAACCTGGGTTTGATTCCCAGACACATATACAACTACTGCCATGGAGGTCATCAAACATCTGGACTCTATCTGCTCTTTGGATTCTGTCTCAGTGGCCTAAAGGGAGGATAGAAGTTCTGGGCAGCCTCTCCTCCTCCAAAAATTTCTGCCCAGGCATATGTGTTGAAGGTCTGGGTGGCCCTCATGCATACACCATGATCCAGGAGGGTTGACAGTTGCCAGCTTTAACACAAACATATTAAAATGAAACCTTTGGTCCATTACCACCTCTTGTTTCCTTTCTTGTATGTAGAGACATATCCTTTATACAGCCAGCCTCTAGCAGTGTGCCTTCTCAAAGCTGGGATCTAGAGTAAAACTAAGTGGGAGCATCTATACATTCATTAATGTGGTGTAGTTACTGCACATTAAGTTTAGTACTTGCATAATCAAGTACTAAATCAATGTGCAGTAGCATCGGCACATGGGTTTTTACAGATACTAACTGTGCAGTAGCCTAACGCTATTGTGCAGTAGCATATTAGCATGGGTTTTGTCCAGCACACTATTGGGCAGTGTTATTAAGCTACTGTGCAGTTAGCATCTCATGTAGACACACCCAGTATGTCAAATTTGAATCAGAATTCTGTGCTAAATAGTAGACAACAGAGGTTTCTGCAGATCACTGCAGCCTGAAAGATTCTGAGTTACTGTCTGCATCACTTAAGGCACATAGGATGGAACTCAGATAATGGCTTGGCTGTTGTCATAGGATTTCCTCATTCTTTTCTGTAGCTGCTTTAACTTGGCATGAGTTTCCTAAAGTATTATGGGTTGTAAAAGTACACATGAAGATGGAACATCCTAGCCATTGGTGGCTATGCAGGATAGTATTCTGGGCTTGTCAGTGATTTTATTTCTCAACTCCAAATGAGCAATGAAATCATTTTGCAACTATTGATTTTCTCAGCTGACTGGTTCTCATGGCCTTTCCATTAGACTGTGGAAATCTAGGACTTCAGTTTCACCCCCCAAGATCTTGTGAAGTTAGCCATTTCTCTCTCTCCAAATGGGACACAGTTACTCACTAACTCTTTTAAGGTTATCATGTCTTTCAAGTTCATCTTTCCATTTAACAATGGCAGAATACAATTGACTTGTCTGGTAGACAGAATTCCTGAAAATTTGGAGTGAGTGTAGTCTACCAGGAATAAATATATGTGTCCACAGAAGAAAACAGATATGTTGCTTTCTTACACCATGGTAGATATGATGAAATCAACCTGGTTTCTTTTGGCTTATTTGGCTTCCATTCCTATACTGTATATCTTTCCCAGGTTGTTATACATTTTGCCAGCTATAATACAACGCATATAAATGGTTTAGCATCTCCTGTCTAGTACTGCTTGAAGAAATTAGCTTGCCATTTGCCATTAAGCAGCCTTGTGGTAATTAAATAGACCTTTCACAACCCAATATGGCTGCAATTTGGGATTTACTTGTCTTACGTATATGGTTTGTGTTCCCATATTGTTGTATGTTCACTATTAAACAAATCAGCGAGGAGTGTGAAAGTGGGTTCAGCTCCACTGTCAGCCTCTGATTCTCTACTATGTACCAATGTAGTTCTTGATGTGTCTGCAATTTACATTTCTTTACAAGGGAGAAGTATAAGGTCAAGATCATATTTCTGCTATAGAAGTAACATTTCTTGTAGTCTTATAGGTGGTTCTCTAAGTAGCTTAGACAAAGTTGCCTTCACAGATTTGTGATTTCTGTTCCACATATGTATTAATAAACTTCTTTGCAGGGAAAAATAATCAGTAGTTCCTTCTCAGTTTTGGCATAGATTTTTTCTGTTTTAGAAAGGAATCATGATGCATTTGAAATAGTTTTTCCCCCAAAATGGATACCCTCTTATACAGGGGCAGGCAATTATTTTGGGCGGAGGGCCGCTTCCTGAGTTTTGGCAAGCCATTGAGGGCCACATGACAGGCAACCAGGGGCAGATAAATATTAATTTTCTAAATTTTGTAGGGGCCCTGCAGGCCGGATAGAATGGCTTAGCAGGCCACATCTGGCCCATGGACCATATTTTGCCCATCCCTGCTCTTATTCTATCTTTGACTGCATCGGCTTGATCAGGGACAAACTTGGTGGAACTGTAAAATCTGAGTACTGGTGCTCTAAAGAACAGTATTTTTTATTTGTTACAGGCTTTGTCACATTTTCAGGACCACTGCCAATTTATTTTCTTTGAGTGGTCCCAGTGGAGCAGTTAAAGCTGCTTCACCTGGAATGTACAGAAGAACTAGTCATGCTCTGTAATGCTTTTTGGCTACAGCTTCAATTTTATGGCTTCATGTTGGCTATGACTTCTGTTTATCTATCACCTCACTTGCTTCCTCATGAGCACCATGTATTTGACATCTGCTTGAACTGCACATTATTAGAAGAGTTTGATGGTTTCTGCTTGGGTCTTTGCCACCACTTTCTTCAGCATCCTATCATGTTCTTCCTCAGAAGTGACTAGCATTATCAAATCAGCAGCTATTATTGGACTGCCTTGGAGAGGAAAGACATCCCAGCAATAAAGGTGCTACTTCGATCCAGGGAAGCAGGTTCCATTTCCTCCCTACTGCTGCCATCCTGTGTGACACTGAGTATGTCACTTAAGGCTAAATCCTGTTTTGCTTTATAGGTACAGATATTGCACTTTTACTGGAATAAATGATCAAAAACTGGTCTATCTCCGTTAACAGAACAGAAGTTCAGCACACATAGACTAGTTTGAAAATGGCAGAACCCAGTCTACAATTTGCCCCTCCTCTTTACCCAAGTGCAAATGTTTCTTCTGTTCACTACTGATCTAAACTACACCGCTTATAGAAAACCTCATAACTTAAACCAATTCTGCCTCGGGATTTTTGAATGTCTGTACCTAGCCTATGTGCCTAAATAGCATGTATTCAACCATACAACTGAAGGTTTTGGCATTTAGACACAGGTTGCAATTCAGCTTGCCTAGCTGAGTATGTTCAGTAAACCTGCACTCTGGCTGGGCATCTGCACAGCAAAAAAGATTTGCCTAGCTATGTACATAAGGACAGGAAAGTTCTGAAATATAAAACACAGAAAAACCACAACTAGTCAATGTTAGGTCACCAGTAGGAAGCTACTCCTACCACCTGGTAGGCCAGTAGTTTGGACAGTCGACCAAATCAGGAGACTCAGGTTTAACCTTTCCCCTTCCTTACACAGAGAAGGGTTAAATCTATATCTTGTGCTTCATGCCACAGTGCTCAACCACTAGGTCACAGATATAGGCCTCCTGTGGGTCTTTTAGACTCAAAGCACCCCTCATTAGACTTGAGGCACCCCTCAGAAAATCTAGCTCTTAGTTTTATCTTGGGGTTTAGTATTGAAAAAATAACAGAGCAATTCTTCTGTTGCAAAAACTCAAAAAGACCACAGTAGGCCAGACTGTTGTTGGTTATAGGGATTCCTATTTGAAATCTCTGCATTTATCTTGTGAATTGTGTTGGGGTTTGCACACCTAACAGTGGTAATATTAAAGAGCACCCTGTAACACCCTTGTAAGATCTCCTGGCTGGACTGAAAGAGATTCAGGGAAGATTGGGAATGGAAATGTGAGAGCAGGACTTACTACAGAAAGATACAGGGAACAAAATGTAGCCTTATTTTTTTTAATGCTCCAGGCACTGAGACAGTAACTATTTAATGGTTCTGTAGTGAGTACAAGAGAACAAGCTAGTGATAAGACAGGGGGTGTGTCTACATGAGATGTTTACTATGGAGTAGTAACATCTCAGTGATAGTAAACATCTCAGTGTCTACACATGTGGCCCTGTTAAGGTGCAGAAAATGAATAAACTTCATACCAGGGCTTGTATTTACAAGTACTGCCCTGTTGTAGAGTTTTTTTTTTATGTGCAGCAGTGCACATGTAGATGCTGAGCAGGCTGGCTGGGGCATAAGAGTGTTTCAGTATAGGGGCTGGCTGCTGGGCTTTGGCGTGTCCCCCCGCCCCGCCCCTCCACAGCATATTTAGTCCAGTTCGAGAAGCCCTGGGGTGGCAGGCTGAACCCCGGGCCCCCTACTGCCCAGGCTGCTCTGACCAGGCTCTACATGCTGCACATGAATAAACTCCAGAGCAGAATGCTCCAAAGTTACTCCTGGGTGCATGTTCAAATGGAGCAACCAGGAGCAATAAGCTCTGGAGTTTATTCATGTGCACTAGTGACACATGTAGCCGTATCCAGGGAAAACTAAATTTGAAGAGCACTGCAAACCTAAAACAAATGAGACTTTTGAGAGGCATTCGTTTCTGTGTAGAAATGGATGGGAGGGAGAGACCATAGGTGACATGTAGGAGGGGCACGGGCGGCGGGGCATGTGCCCACCCTGAGACTGGCTACCACCAAAGCCTCCACCGGCTTCTGTGGGCAGTTGCTGCTTGCCACCTACCCCACCCCTCACTGCCGATGTGGCAGCAGTCCCCACTCGCCACTCACTCACCACCACTACCCCCCATTAGTCACACCGCCACCGGCCTCTGCGGGCCGTTCCTGCCCTCTGCTGCGGACACCGGCTGCTGCAGGTTGTCCCCGCCCACCACTCACTGCCATGGCACCCCCCTCCTCGCCCCCAGTCTCAGGAGGCACCAGTTGTTCATGGGAGAGGCTTTTGATTCTTTTCTAAGAGACTTCAAATAAGCAAGTCAAACATGCAGTTGCAAAGAGCTTGCAGAGTCTTTGAGAGAGACAATTTAATATTGCAAATCAGAGACCAAAGAATTAAAAGACTGCTAGAGGAACCAGACTATTTGGCTAAAGCAATAAAGGAGTTAGCTGACCTCAGTCATGACAGAATAAAAATGTTAGAGGGAAATCCAGATCCAGCTGCTGTTGAATGGATTAGAAAGCAAACAGGGTTTCAAACAGTGGAAAGTCAACATGCGGCTTTGGGTAAGCAAAGCTGCTACTCCAACCAGAAGCTTGTCAACTACAAGCAGAATGCAAGCAGCTACTAGCAACATGAGCAATTACAGGCCCTGTGGAAGAAAGCAGACCCAGACAATATCATGCCTATGGACAGAAATGTTATGCATGACTGACATTAAATCATTTTGCTAGAGACTGCAAGCAAAGCCATCATGTTTCTGGAAAGAAACAAAAGTATCACCACACTTCCCACTGAAGAAAAAAACAGCAGCACACCAGACAAAAAAGGGTAGAACCATGCTGCTTTGGATAAAACAATTTCTTCATAGGAATTATGCTACAGACAGATGTCTGCAGTGGCTGGACAAACACAAACAAGATGTTCATTGCTTATATGTTAGATACTGGTGCACAGGTAAATAATTGCAGAGCCTAACGTTATAAATATAAAGGTAAAACCTACCCACAGAGTTAAGACAGATAAGCTTTAAATCATACAGTAGGGTATTTGTGAATTAAAATATCCAATTCCAACAAAGGGTATTTTGTTTATTTTATTTTCAAGTAAATGAAAAACTTGAAAAAGTAAGGTTTGTGATAGTGACCGTGAATGGTGTTTCAGTGCTGGGACTGAAAACTAAGCCCAGGTTTAATTAAGAATGCTTGCACTATAGAAAGCTGGCAATCTATAGAGAGGTGTTTATCAAATAATGCAATGCCTGTCAAAAACACAGAAATTTTCAAAGTATCACAAAATTCTAAAGAAGCAGCTATCAATGTTTTTAGACTCAACATCCCCTCAGAAAATGCCAACTCTTTTTTTACTCATTTTTTTTAATATGGATAAACACTAGAGCAACTCTTATCATTCAAAGAACTGAGGAAGACCACCCCACTTGAGATTGTTTTTGACACTATGGATTCCTATTTGAAATTTCTGGGTTCATCTTGTCAATCACATGTAGGTGTTTACTCACTGAATACTGAGCAGTGCTAATATTGCATGGCACCCTTAAAAGGATCTCATGGAACTGTGAGTGAGAATCACTGCTTTTAATATATGATCCAAATAGGTAGAGATCTGTTTGTGTAGGTGGGCTGTAAGTATTAGTTTCAGACTGTTGTTCCCATTATCCAGAACTTACAGTACTGGATAATGCAACAGCCAAATATGTTAGTGTCGATGGTACTTCTCTAGTGACTTGAGGTGTCTCCTGTACATTGTCCACATCTCAGCTCCATACAGTAAGGTGGAGATCACAACTTCTTGGTAAATCATGAGCTTGGTTTTGGATCTGATATTGCAAGCTTCAAACACACATTTCCTCAGGTGTCCAGAGGGTGCTCTTGAACTTTTAAGGTGATGTTGGATTTCTTTGTCAATGTCAGACTTCTGCAAGAGATGGCTTCTAAGGTACGGAAGATACTCAGTGTTCTTCAGAGTCACACCATAAATATGAATTACCAGGGCTGGGGATTGCTCATTAAGAGTTTGTTGATAGAGAACCTTAGTCTTCTGAATGTTAAGTGTCAGTCCCATTTTCTTGTATGCCTTGATAAAGACATTGATGATTGCCTTCAGGTCTACTTCTAAGTTAGCACAGGCTTCAGCATCATCAGTGTACTGGAGCTCAGTGATGAGGGTGGTCTTGGCTTTGGTTTGGAGTCAGCTGAGGTTAAGCAGTTTACCATCCATTCTCTGACTAGAAGCTTGTTGGTAGTCAAGTGTAACATCACAGTAAGGAATATCAAGAAGAGTGTTGGAGTGGTGATGCAGCCTTGCTTAACTCCTGTCTTAACCTCAAATGAATCTGTTACGTATGTTACGGAGAACCACCGTTTGCATGCCGTCATAGAGTGGGCAAAGAATTTTGGTGGGCATCCATACTTCAGACGAGTCCCCCACAGTGCTTCTTGGTTGACAGAGTCAAAGGTTTTCATCAGATCACAGGAGGCCACATAGAAAGAAAGGCTCATGTTGTTCTTGGCATGCCCAAGCAGTAGCATAATAGAGTTATCTTCTACGGCGAACTGTCAAATAGAGTACGCTTTCGCGGCACACCAAAGAAGTGGTACAAGGACACCCTAAAGACGTCCCTAAAGAATTTGGGCATCAACCCGGAGTCATGGGAATAAATTGCTCATGACCATCCATCCTGGAGGTCATCGGTCCAGAGAGGAGCACTGGCTTTTGAGCAGCGGTGCACAGCAGAGGCACTGCGGAAGCACGTGGCCAGGAAAATGAGGACCTCTTGGGTCCAGTCCTAGTCGTTCTCCTGCTCCTGCTGCAGCAGATTGTTCGAGGCAAAGATTGGGCTTATAAGTCACCTGTGTACCCACAAAACCTAGCCTCCACAAAACCTAGCCTCCACCCCCGTCCTCTCTCTTCTTTCTCTTTTTTTCCTCTCTTTCTCCCTTTTTCTTTTCTCCCTCACTTTTTCTTTCCTGCTTCCTTTCTCTCTCCCCTCCCCTGCTGGATGCGGTCATCCTCACTTGCGAAGGACAAACAACAAACATGTGCACATGTACATGCACATGCTTACTGCACAGTAAACTATGCTACTGCACAGTTAAGCATCCTGTGTAGATGTGCCCCAAGAAAAGGCAAAAAGAGTACATATTCATTTGTATTTGAGTAAACATACTATTTTTCTGTGCATTAAAAGGAGCCATTTAAGTTATCTGAAGGTATTGAGGAGGCCCCCTGAAACATCAATCCTTTTATCACTACAATAACTAATTAAACAAAGGAACTTCAGCTAATCCACAACATTTTGTGGATTGCCTTTTACTTTTACCATTCCTTGAAGAGCACATTTATAAAAAGAAAATGTTGGAAGACCTAAGTGAGTCTGTTCCAGGATTTTCTTATTTTATATTCTTCATGTGGTTTTAGTCCATCCTCCACTGCTGAAGGGACAGTGCATTCAAGACTCCATCATATATTATCATAGTAATCCCCAATTGTGCCACAGACTTTACAAGTCTCTGTAATTTCCAGTTCATTTTATAGAACAGCAATTTTTTTAAGTCTCCCTCATTATTGCAGTTAGATAGTACAGTAAAGTTTGGTATGCAATGCTGTTTTTATTTTCTCCCCAGAGTAGTCATCCACAGTGAATAACCCTTCATGGAAAATAGACTATAATCCAACTATTCAGATGATCATATTCAGAAAAAGCCTGATTCTTCTATGCAGTTATACAATTACAGAGATTCTTTAATGATTGTCACTTATAGGGTTGTAACTTTTCTTGTCTATTAGTAACAGCTGGCAGATACATCAGAGGCTTCAATGGGATTATTGCTTTGAAGCAGATGTTAAACAGAATGGGGCAATAACAGCTGTTGCAATTAGAGATATTGTGGCCTATTTAAGTACCTGCACTTCTCTGGCTCAGTATGACAGTGATCTAAACCAATGGCCCATTAGGAACCTGTTATTCTTTCCAAAGATTCCAAAAAAATTAACTTCACACAACCAGTTTACAAAGTAAGCATGGACTTTTTTCATACAAATCATGTAATTTTCAATACATCTTAAGGCAACAGGAAGCCTTCATGGCTAGCTAGATGAGATTTGCGACTGTATAAAAGGACATCTGAAAAAACATCCCTTAAAAGGAAAGTTCAAGTTGTCCTAGAAAAGCTTCCCATATAGAGCTTGCTTTGAGTACAGATGAAAGCTACCTGGTGAGCAGTGGTAATGGGATCCTCCACTTCTATAAGAAAAGGTCAGGTATGCCCCAGCCATGTCAGGCAAGTAGTGTGTTCCTAAAAATGATGTGCTGAAAGGAGGGTTTTTGAGGTAAAGGAGTTTCACATCAAGCTCGCTATATGGGCTGAGAATATTTGCATATTTTGTACCCAAATCCAAAGTAGGCATGCAGCTACACAGCTCCCACCAGACTTTCTTCAGACATGCACACACACCTATCAGTGCTCCTGCAATATGCCACAGGGGTGTAGGTTGTAGCCGTGTTGGTCTAAGGACATAGGCAGACAAGGTTCTTTGGGTGAATCTGGTCTAATAAAAGATTCACCCAAAGAACCCTGTCTGCCTGCAATATGCCAACACTTTTCCAATAACACCTATGGAACCTATTCCCTATTATACGCATATAACTCCTATTCCCGCTATACCAAGGATCACCAATGCTCCACAACTGGACAAAGAAAACAGAAAGCACTAACAAATCCCATCCTGTAAGACAATCTTAAAAGAAACTGAGGGCACTGTAGGGTTTGATTGGCTAGCAGAGAGAAGTGAGAATGGAATTAGCTCAGTGATTCTCAACCCTGGGGTGACCTGACATGCTTTTAAGGTTACTGTGGGGTGCTGTGCAGTAGTAGCACTGTTAGGTGTGCAGATACCTACACATGATTCAAAAGTTAAACCCAAGAGGCCACATCCAGATGAGCATGGCCATGCAATATGTGGCACCACAGGCACGTCTGCAATGCCACATACCACGCATTCAGCTGTTCTCCATGCTACAAGGGAGCAGTGCAGGAGCGGGGTTTGACCCCCTGGATATCCAGGGGCCAGAGATATCAAATCAGAATCCATAATGTCAAAAACTTGTTTTGGTCTTTCTGAGTACTTTAGAACAGAAGATTGCTCTATTTTTCCATAGTCAAAAATGAGTGAAACCTAAGAGCTGGCATTTTCTGAGGGTGCTCTAACAAGAGGTGTCTTGATTCGAACAAGGGGTACCAATAATTTGAGAAACACTGAACTAACCACTGGTCTTGTTTGCTGTAGCAGTTATCCAGTCTAATCATAGACTAGAAACAGATGTGAAGGAAGAAGTCACCAGCCAAAAGATGAAGCTTAGGCAGGTTTACTTCATAGTTTTGCAGCTGTATACCCCTTTCCCTAAATGCTCAGAAACCTTCACTAATTTTGACATTCACATCAAACCATACACACAGAGCTCTCCCCAGTGGGGCTTAAGGTCTGATGTGAATATTTGAGACAGCTGTAGTTTGGAGATACTATGGTTTACCATATAAATGGCTATATTAGTATATCTGATGCCAGGGCTTAGGTAGTGAAGGAAGAATTAACAGTACAACTGGAATGTGCCTGGGGACAGTCTGTTTATACTGAACACAAGCACGCAGAATGTCTCTATGGGGACGGGTGTGGGGGGAGACAGTACAGCAAATCCACCTGAAATGCCTTGATTGTCATGCTAAACTATAACCTAGCCTTCTTTGGGGTGAAAGAGAGAGATCAAGACTTGTGGCTCGTAGTCAGGCTATGAGAATAACTGATTGTTTCATTAGGCACCCACAACCAAAAAACTGTGAAGAAAAATTAGTTTGTAATGTTACAAATTATTTTTTTCCCTTCAGTTTCTCTTGTTTTAATTTTGAATGAAATATTCCTTTACATCCAAAAGTAAACATTTTGGTTTGGGGAACCTGCATGAAAAGCAATAGAAATGAAAGGCTAATTCTACAAAAAATATTGGAAATGAAATTATAACCTCACTTTTATTTAATAGCCCCGTGGCTAAGAACTCACACATTATATTGGTTCATCAGAACTAATTCCATGCTCTGTCTAAATCCTTATCTTTCAGAAATGTACCCTAACCATCACCTGGTCATTTGATGTTGTGGGAATTGGGAGGCACTCTAAATCTCCCATATTGTAAGGGGTTTATGTCATAAAACTAATTAAACATTCATTGGGGCACGGACTGGAACCTAGCTGTGCCTTCTGTCAGGTGAGTGTGCTAGTTACCAGACTAGCATTTCTTCTTCTCTTGCTTCCTGTGTAACTCAAAGGTTATTTGAAGTACTCTATACACCAGTGGTTCCCAACCTCAGGTCGCGACCCAAATAAGGGTTGTGGGGGCAATGCCGGTGGTGCCCCATACAAAGGAAGAGCCACACCGCATGCTGGGAACTCCCCCACCCCCACCTCTGGGCACTACCGCCGCCACTGCCCTCTGCTCTTAGCAGCGGGTCACAGCAAAATAAGGTTGGGAACCACTGCTATACAAAGTGGGTCAGCTCCAAGAAGAGAGTTGATTTCCAGAATACTTTCTACATGGTGTTTAAGATACTGCACCAAGGTAGTTCACAATCCCTGTTCTGAATCAAGCAAAAAGTTGTCAGCAGAACTTTTTGATCAATAGGAAATTCAGGGTTTTATCCCCCCCTACCCCAACCCCCCAATCCAATAATCACTGGGTAACCTACTTACCCAGGATATGGGAGACATTTCCAGCTTGCCAGAAAGAAAAGTGCCCTAACCAGAATAATACCAGGTTGAAAGGTATTATTTGAAGGGAGGGACAGTTGTTCTCTGTCAGTTCTTTCTGCTGGAATAGTTTAATTTAGGTAAATTACTTAATTACTCCATTGAGATAGAGATCAAGGGTTTATCTCTAGCTCGACAACTGCAGAGCATCTGAAGAGCCCCTGTCAGGCAGCACCCAAGACACTCCTGTGGTCCAGAGCAAGGCACCTCTGATGTGCATTGTCAAATATGGTTGATGGGCCAGACCTGGCCTGGGGAGTTGTGTTATCTGACCTGTGGGACTCTTGGAGGGGTCAGAATTTGGGGTGGATCCTTCTGCCAGGAACAGAGCCCACTAAGACATGTGGGGGGCTGGACTCGATGATCTTCCGAGGTCCCTTCCAGCCCTAATGTCTATGAAATCTATGTGTCAGTGGCAGGGGAGAGTGTTGGCTATGTTACCCCTATGGCTCCTTGACACTGTTCACCTTACTGCCACTGCCACATCTGGATCTGATCCATGGTCCAGACCCAGCCCTAGGGGGCAAAGTGCGTTTGACACCCCTGCTCTAGAGCAATGCTCTGCACAGTTTATGCATTTGCCTTAAATTGTGATCTGAGTCATATTCTGTATACTCATTATGTTACTTTTAGTTAAGTAGACCACACAGGTGCCCTCTTCACCACTAAAGGAAGACAAAAGTCTGGGCATAGCAACAGCTTCCTGAGCTTGCTGCCTGATTATTAGGGGCCTACTTAAATCATGGTTTTGTGGATTTAGTGGAAACCACAAAATCAACAACAATAACAAAATCCCATAAAAATCCAATGCTGGCTCCACAGTGGGAATCAGCAGTCTTTGCTGCCACTATGGCCCAGCCTTGCATCCTGCTAGGGAGGTTTCTCCACCAATCAGCACTGAGTAGAAGGCAATGGGAGCACATCCACAAAATGTCTGCAGAATTTTCTCTTTATGCCATGATCATATGTCTAACTCGGATTACAGTAGACTCCTAGGGCGCATCCAGACATGCATGGACGTTTGGTTCCCTGGGGACAATTAGCAGTGGTGCACCTTGCACCACAGCTATTTTTCCCCAGGGAACGCCTGTTCCACATACGCTTTGGCTCATGACAAGTTACCCCGGGGGCAGTAGGGGAGGCTGAGGCCAGCACTGTGCTGGCCCCAGCAGCCTTACCTGGGGGCCTCCTGTGACTTCATCCATGGCATTTTTGCCATGCAGAGCCTGGCAGTTGAACATGGCTCCAGATAGCCCTGCTCTGCTTTTCGGCACCGCTCACTGCCTGGGTCAAATCCAGCGGTGAAAAAAATTTGTGGAAACCCCCACCAAAAAAACAGCACAGCTCATTCTTGGGAAGCGTGCCCTTGCAGCGCAGAGGATACCAGACTGTGAGATATGTGGCACTGCAAATGAGTTTGTGACACCATATACCACATGATGGCACTCTTCTGGGTGTGCCCGTACTGATTATGCCATACTTCTTTCCATTGGATAGATTTTGGATCCTGTGTTTGATACTATGGTTTTGTTGTAGAATATAAACAAAGTTAAGCACTGGGTGTCATGGGATTTCCCCCAATTGGTTTGCTTGCTCAGGACCGATGAGGCCTTGTCTGGTCTCTGAGTACTCCCTGAAGCCAGCCCAGGCTTGGCTTTTAGAGTAGGGGGAAGTCCTGACTTCTTTTGACTCTGAGACCCTGGCCTCTTGGTTCTTATCTCTACCTGAATATCAGTGGCCCTGACTCAAAGAGCTACTTTCCCGTTAATCTCCTGAGAGAGGAACTTTACCCTTTGATGGAGAGAAGACTTCTTTCCCCAAGTTTCAAGCAGCAAAATAAATGGGCCAGCAAGCCAGAGGTTCTCTGCCCAAATCTAATCCATACAGCCTTGAGTACCCAGAGTTTGCTCAGCTGGTCTTATTCCAGGCCTCAAAACTATGAACCCCAAAGCTGCTCAGCTATTTGCTCTCTTCAGACTCTCCTCCTCACAGCTGACTACTTATTTTTGGTTGCTCTGTTCAGTTCTCTTTCTTCCCCTATGTCCTTTGCATTGCTTGCAAATCCAACCTGCTGAAGTATCCAAAAAACAATATAAGTCTGTGTTGATGCTGGAGGTCCACTTTGTCTCATCTCACACCTAGGCAGCTCTTGGATATAGGAGAGACTCTATTAACCTCACATTCCCTATGTACAGGCTAGTCAATGAAACCAAGATACAGTCAAGCCAATAATCTCTAACATGTATGTAATAATGCTTATATTATAAAACTGAAAAGCATGGGAGTTCAGTGAGGAGTCAATACCATAGAAGAAGGGACCTTAGATTGCACCTCGTACATCCTTGCTGGGCCTCCCAACAGAAGTTGAAGTTTCCTCATGTAATCTTGTCAGATACATCCCACTAGTTTACCAATGACAGGATTATTGTTGTGTTTTTAATAAAAGTTCAGGTGAGCCTGGTTCTCATCTCCCACTCTCCATGTTCCTGTCATTCCCTCCAGGAAAGACTGAAAGGACTCATAGCATAACACAGCTAAAATATTCATCTGAGAGATGTAAGATCTTACTTCAAATCCCTACTCTGAATCAGACAGAAGGGCATTTGACTATTCACCTCCCATCTTTCAGTATGATCATCCTAACCAGCAAACTGTAGAGTTCTCTGATGTGCTACACACTCAATCCCTGTGTATGGTTACTGAATGTGAATCTTTGCAAAACCCCTGTTGCTTGTGCTCAGGGGGCTCAAGTGTCAGGTGCACAAATGTGTTCTCCATGGCCATGTGTAGATGAAACAAGGGTTGTGTGTGTGTGACAATTTAAGCAGGCTAAATGCTTTCGCACCACTTCATCGGTGTTGGTGTTTGCAAGCCTCGGCAGCACATTGCACATTAATTCCAGCAGCTGTAGGAAATTTGGCAGTGTAATGCACCTTAAATGGCTTGGGGCACAGCAAATTAAAACTCCAACTCCTCCGAGGAGTTTTAGTTTGATGCCCCTACAGCCGTGGAGCAAAGCACCATGCAACTCTGCAGGAAGCCCTGCAGGCAGCCTGGCAGCAGCCCAGGAAAGCAGGCTCTGCCCAAGAAAAGTGGAGAGCCTGATCTTTCCTCCTCCCCCTGGAGTCTGCCTGCCTGCCTGAGCTGCATGGGGCCCCGGTGTGTCCTTCCACAGTTGTGGTGCCCCCTGGGACTGCCCAAGCCAGGTGCCAAGCCAGGTGGGTGCCAGCTGGAGGGGGAGGCTGCCACTTCCATGGAGGAAAGCACCAGCCCAGCCCACCGCCACACACCCCAGGGGCAACTCTGCCTGTCGGCAGCTCGACCTCTCCTCCCCGCTGCCAGACAGGCAGGTAAGTTGGGTGTGTGCACAACACGTGGGTTTCATTGGCCCTAAATTGAAGCAGTGTTTTTAAAAACCCACAACTTCAATTTAGGGCCCCCGTTTCACCTATACACGCCCCATATCCACACTTATCTCATAAAAATTGCAAGGATACGGCCAAAAACATTTAATTTGTTTTCTTTGTCTTGTGGTGATGTTAAACCTAACTGACCCCTGATTTTCCTTTTACTTTGCAGAACCTTGTCAGGTAATGTTAAAAATTCATCCTATGCCAATCACAGTTCGGGGGAGGGAGGGGGGCAAAGTACCGAGTGTACTATTAAATCTTGATCTGTGCTCTGATGGGTGTACCTTTTCCCGAAAACACCTCTTCAGAGAGAGGTCAACTTCCTGTGCTGTGCAGATGTTTTAGGGAGCTGAAAGGAATGCAAAAGTGAAAAACAAACCATCTCAGTTAGAGAGCCATTGTCATCATCTATCAGCAATGAAATAAGAGAACCTGCTGAAATGTTAAATCATGAATGCTCTGTTTCTAATCTATTGAGTAGGAATGCCTGCCATTTTTTATTTGTTTGTTTCTGCTGGAAGAAGCAATAATGGAACAAAGACCCTAATAAGATGAAGGCAGATAATGGGACAAAGAAACCAACTTTAGTTTTCTTCTTCCCCCTGGCCATTTTGCATTAAGACACTAGCATTTGTTGTTCTCTGGGAGTATATAGAGATTACAGCCACAAACTAGTGGGTGATTTTTATTAGTGAAAGAAAAAAGGTCTCTGTTCAGTTTATAACTTACATCCTGAATGTGATCAAAAGCATTATTGAGACTCAGGGCTCTATTGTGCTTGTCACATGTAAACTTATTAAAAGAAAAACTTTGGATCAGTTTTAGGGCCAGATTCTTATCCTTTATCAACTTGCATAACCTCTTCCCCAAAGCTGATTACAGCTCCTCTACTGAACCTACAAACAATGTATCCACTTTTCCCCCAAAGCAGACCAAGCAGGGCAAGCTTCCCTCATACTTGAGCCTCAGCTAAGTCCCTCTAGCTCACTTCCTTCAAGGCTGATAGCCACAGGAGGGAGCAATATGGAAGATAGCTCTGATAACAAGGACAACAGTCCTCTGATGGATCTGAGTCCATCTAGGATGGAAAGGGCACACAGAGGTCACTAGGCAAATTGTCAGGCATAGCTTATCAGGAGGAAGCAGTGATTAACCAAGTTGGCTTAGGATCTTGATATGAACTAGCTGTTTCATCCTACTCATGGAGCTTAATCTACTTGCCTTTGCAATGCCATCTATTATGACTCATTTGCCTCCAGGTGATTTGGCAAATAGCACTGAAGTTAGTGATTTTCCATTACCTGGAGGTGAAAAGCCTTGGGTCATGTCTCCAAGGTTTGGAGCCTAATCCAGCTGCTTACCTCTTCCCCCATCGGTTAGCCAGCTATCCCCCACCTCCCCCTACAGTAGCATACAGGCAAATCAGCCTACCCTGGTGACTTTCCACAGGGAGTCATGAACAGCCTAAAGTACTCTCTGAATTAATGTTTTTTTCTAGATCTCAAAAAAGATCTTCCCAACCACTTGAAAATAGGACATGTCTTACACAAATAGACCAGTCTAGATCCTAATGACACTGTCAAAGCATAATTATCCAGACTGACACCCTTAGTTTGTGTGTTTCACTGGTTGAGTGTCCCTACTTCTCCTACTCTGGCTGTGTCAAATAGTTAAGGACCGTACTATACTTTTCATAGTTTTGGCACCAGAGGCCCTCTGCCTTTCTGATGATCAGTCCTGTAGATTGAGAGGTTTGTCATTCTTGTTTAGGTTCCCATTTCCTTCTGTTTTCCTGTTGCTGCATAGTGAGGCCATATCTGCATAAAAGGCCCAATGGAAGAGCAGGCTCCCTCTAAATGGTGAAGTATCCACAGGGATCCTTATGATTTCTGTGGTCTGACTCTGTGTGAAGGATGTGATCTAATATTAAAAACTGACCATATCCATGGAATCAGACTTCGGACACCCCACAAGCATCAAGTCAGCCTTCCATCCAGCTTTCCATCCAGGAAGAGCACACACCAACTGCTGAAACTTCCTTAGCCTGACAAAGGGTTTTTGAGCCCGAAAGCTTGCTTAATAATTATTTTCCAACTATTTGGGTTGATCTAATAAAAGATATCAGATTCACCCAAGGAACCTTGTCTGCCTATGTCCTTAGACCAACACGGCTACAACCTACATGCCTGTAAGTCAGCCTTCATTTGTTCCTAATCATGGGGGATGGGCTGAAGAGGTGGAGAGAGAGTCAGTATCTACCTGGAATCAGTCTCAGAGGAAGAGGGAGGTTCCCATTGCCTGATCAGGTTTTCTTACCTCTGGTATAGCCCCAGCTCATATAGTCCACAAATACCTTCTCTGGATAGGCTGTTGGTATCCTCTGCTGGGTCAGAGATCTGCACACACAACAGGGCCCCCGGATCCCCCATCTTGGGGAATTCAGAAGAGTTCAATGAAACGAGAAGAGACCTTATCCTCCCAGCCTCTCCTGAGGAATGGTTTTCTCCTCTGTCTTGCTCAGGAAGCACCGGAAGAGATGGTTAAAGGCCTAATTCCCCAAGATAGTCCAGAGGAAAGAGGCCAGGGAGAGCTCTCTGAGAAGACCACCTTCACCAGTTACTGTGCAGTGACTAGGAGGACCCCAAGACAAGGCAGGAGCCCAAAGAAGAAGGCTATAGACCACAGTCCTGTAAAATATAAAAGTCTCCACTTCTCCAGGAGAAGAGAACGTGATGCAAGGATATCTGATTCCCCACCAGTTCCTAAGGTATAGCTGTTGGAGGTCATGGATCACTTGCATCACATCTAGGGGGCTGGCAGCACACTGAAGCAGGGTGGTGGCACTACTCAGAGAAATAGCTCTCCTTCAATTGGACCCAATGGTTTATTTGCTATTGAAAAGGAAGGCAGGTCAGAATCTATGGGTAGAGCTTATATAAGGATTCTGCAGTATTAAGTGCACAACCCCTCTGGATTCATAACATGCATACAAACACCAGCAGCATCTAGTGTGGAGAACTTAGCATTAAATTTACCTCAGTGACTAATAATGAATAAACAATGTCCAAAAGTATCAACTTTTCCTGACAACAGCAAATGGGTAAAAGACAATGAATGAAAACCTGACAAAGAAAACATTAAAAATCACAATCTAGATATATTATATTGTTCCTCTGTGGTGATTAAACGGCAAACCAGCTGCACCATCCCTGAGAGTGCCTCATATTCTGAATTTGTAAAAGGGAAACAGAGCTGCAGTCATTTAGCACAGATTGAATCCACCTCCTCTGGAGCATCTGAATGGATCCAACATGCTTGTGTTATATTTCTTTTTCCCAGCAGGTGCTCAAAGCTGAACACATGTTTCTCTGGTTGAGAGAAATGTTATTATAATTCCTCTTGAACTCTTTCCATTCCTTGGACGCTGGACAGATCTGTTACTGCTCTGCTGGAAGGAGCCAGGGCTAACCCAGCCCTGGTTAGTCGGGGGGGGGGGGGGGGGGTGTTTTGTGTTTTTTGTTTGTTGGTTTTCCTTTTTTAAGAAGGACAGCCCATTTTCAGTCAACTAGACCATGCCTCTTACAAAACTCACCTCCCCCTTAGGACTGAATTGCCACACAGCTCTCAAACCTGGTTGCTAAGATTGTGTTTACTCCCGTCAACATCAACTGTACCAACATTTCCCCACCAAGCTCAAGAGAGTCTCACTGACCTCCCTAAGATGGATATAGTATCTCCTCATTACTCTACTGGGCATGGTCAGGTTGCATTTTGAAAAGTTCTCTCTCTACAGGTCATGGGAGTTATGGTGCTGCTCCTCAGACTGGGACTCATGTGGGACTTAAATTAGACCCAATGGTTTATGTGCTGTGGCAAAGGAAGATAGGTAAGAGTCAAGGGGTACAGATGTATGCTTACAATTGAGCTGAGAGTTTGGGCTCCAGTAAATATTTGACTTATTGGCGTAAACCATTGGAATGGGTTTGTTACATCCAGGGCATTACCCATATCCTACTTATTACAGTCGATCATCATCTCTACAGTAGGACAGTAGTCTGTCTTGGGGCTTCTTTCATCATTTCTGAACCCAATTCTGGCTCTAAAAACCTTGGCATGTCAAAGGGAGTGACTGTGAAGACCACCAGCCTTTGGGAATTTTGGGTCCATCTGATTTCTTGAGGATCCCTTTAGTCAACTGAAATCACAGCTAGCAGGTCCAAATAGAAATGTGAAATTTCTCAGCAGTGTAACAAGGGTGGTTTGACCAAGGCAGCCACACTAGGTACTGATTTTGCAGGGGATGGAGGGAGTGGGAGTGGGAATTATACTGCAGCTATACAATTGCACTGACAGCAGGTGGAAATCACTCTTCACTCCCCCCTTCCCCCC
>NW_005842353.1:361216-382004 GCF_000455745.1 Alligator sinensis
GCCAAAATCCCACTTCCCTGGATGCTAGCAGCTTTGTAAGGCCTCTTGAAATTCCTATCTGATCTTTGATGCCTTCTGCAAGATAAATTAAAATTCCATCAACCCCTCCCCATCATCCATGCCTCCAAGAGGTATTGAAGCTTCTGTGTTTTGGGAGTTGCCTACAAAATGTTCTTCAGCAAAACAGCCAAGCTGTGACTTGGATAATTTAGGCAGAGCCTACCAGAAGAAGAAGAGCTGTTATTCACTATAACAGAACTTGGATCTACCATAGGATGAGCAGAAAGGTTCTATGGGGCACACTGGGGAGACCCTGAGGTATACACTAAGCAGCTGAGCTTTTGGACAGTCTAGGCACCAGAGCTCAGCATGTGAAAGCAAGGAGGTCTGTTTTCATCTCCACCAGCCATATCTCCCTTTTTTTAGGTCTCAGTAACTAAGGAGGCAAGGAACAGGGGCTTTCCCAGCAAGAGTTGGTATTCTACTTCCTTTGCTAAAGCGGGGGTTCAGAGTGCTGTATGGAAAGGCTCTTCTTTCAGACTTTCCAAGGTGGGATTTACTTCAAAGTGGGCATAAAACTCAATAGTAGGCACAGGCTGGTGAGAAGCTGAGGAGGGCAATGGCATAAGAAGCCACAGGAGAGGTCAATGAATTATTAAGTCTGTAATCGATATGAAAACTAAGGTAAGAGAATGACTCAGACAAGTCACAGAGCCATTCATTGTCAGGGAACATGACTGGAAAAAAGTCCTGGTCTTTGCTCTTACCTCTGGACACCTAAATGATGTTCTGAACCGATCTCAATGGTATTGCAGTAAAATTAGCCACATGGTTTTGAGAGCATGAATAGATAGAGGAAGAATACCCAGAGTTTGGAGTGACCCTGGTGGTGGAGAAGAGTCAGTTACTCCTGAGTTTAGGAGTCACAGGGATAAGGAAACAAGGCTGAAGACTCTTAGTACCTGAGATGACACACAGCACAGATTCTTATCTGAAATCTCTGGGTTTATCTTGTGAACCATGTTTGCACATCTATTCATGCTAACAATATGTGACACCTCATAGCACCCTTGAAAGAAACTCAAGGCACCCCTTCAGAATTAATTGGCTATGCACTAAATACCATAGGCTGCTTCCCATTGCACCCTAAATTTGTCAAATTTTATTTTAAGGGCCAATTGGATTTTAAGCCTGTATGTCACAGACTATTCAGTTTCTCCAGTCCTGTGTCCTGTGTTTGAAGTTGTTGGTCACTAGAATCACACCTTTCAGAATGACACCCAGTCCAGCAGTCTGAAAATAGTAGTGTAACTAAGGGGAGGGTGATGGCAAACTGAGGAAGCATCCATGGCAGCTTCCTTTGTGGAGGGTGCAAAATAATTGTCATTGCAGCAGCAACTGATCACATCTCTGCAATCTGCCCAAAAGGCAGCTGATGCTGCCCCATGAGTTGCAGCTGTCCTGTGTGCAGAGCTGCCCAGCTATGCCTCAGTTTGAAAACATCATAAGATATCACATTTACCTTTCTTCAGGTATTTGAAGATTGTTATCAAATCCCTTCTCAATCATCTCTTCTCCAGACTAAACTACCCTAGTTATTTTCAGCCTTTTCTCTTAAGTTTTTTCTCCTTTAATCATTTTTGTTGTTCTGCATGGTACTCTTTCCAAACTCTCCACATTCTTCTTGAAGCGTGGGGCCCAAAACCAGACCCAGAACTCCAGGTGTGGCCTGGAGTATAATACATTATATAATACAAATAAAATGCAAATATTTCTAAATGACAAGAGCCCCAAACATGTTTACCATCTAACTCTAAATTTCAGCTTGCTTTTCTACCATGATTCAAGAACTTCAGATATTCTCTTAAACTAGCTCTCTGCAAGGCATTGAACAAAAGGATGGACATTCTTATTAAAGGAAAAAGTAAGACTGCAAGTACGCAGTCTTATCTACACATCCACAGCATGGATATGATTTTACAACCTGCAGGTTAAGTGAAACAGTATTCATGAACCATTTCCAATCTTGGAGACCTTTCTTTATTCACAACCCTGGTAAAATGGATGTTTCACATACTACCTTTTCAACATCCCTCAATTCCTGAGGGTTGCCATGATGCCCCCTAATGGCTGCCTCAATCCTGCCTGGCTCAAACCTTTACCTCCCAGGTTCCTTGTCTGCCATGTATTGTTGTTCCTTGCCTGCCATATATTGTTGTTTAAGTAGCAAGGGGAGACTGTGGAACCTACGGTGCCCTTTTCCTCTGTGTGGTCATTTCCTTTAGGTTCTACTAGCCTTATGAGCTAAATTCATGATCTCCTTCTACCCCTACAGTCACACCCATGCATCACAGGTGTTACTCTGTATACCAGGGGAGGGTCAAGTACAGCCCATGGGCCAGATTGGGCCCACAGTGGGCCCATTCCCTAGCAGCCCCTGCCCACATTGCTGTTGCCAATTTCTATGGAGACCCCAGGAGCAGGGGCACTGTGACAATGCAGGTCCACCGTTTTCATGGAGACCAGCCCCAGCAATGCTGGCAGCTCACACAGCTGGGTGGGAGCTGCTCCAGGGCTGGGATCTTGTGGCAGTGACAGCGTGGTCTGGAGCCAGGGCAGAGCTGCAATCTGCTGCCCGCACACCCTGGCAATTTCTCCTCCTAGAGTGTTTGGGCTTCTGCTCCTCACAGCCCACTGGGCTCGACCCTGGCAGGTCCCTATTCTGGGTGCCTCCTATAGCCCCACTATGTGGTCTCTGAACAGCCCCTTACAGCTGCACCTTAAATTACAACCTAATACAGGACACCGTTTCCCAATAAAGGGCATTATTACATGTGCTTCAGGAGTAGTGGGGGAGGGGGGCAGAGTGTTAATTATAGCAACTCCAAGAACTGCTCTAATTAAACCGCCCAGAGCATCTTGTGTATGAGCATCCCCATGCTTCAAAATGGTGGCAGGAGCACTTTATCTAAAACCCGTCGAACGAGCTTTAGATAAAGTGTCTCTGCCACAATTTTGAAGTGCAGGGACGCTGATACATGAGACGTGGAGGCTGGCCGGACTGTAGTAAGCAGACTCAATTAATTGAGCTCGGATGCACTGTAATTTCAGCGTGTCAGAGCAGCCTCTGGGCTTGTGTACAGGCTCCCCATAAGGCACCCAAGAAAAAGAGTCTGGGTTCCCCTGCTACACCACCTTTGTACAGAAGATGTAGTTTTGCTTTTATATAATGTTTTAAGCCTAAACTATTTTGCTGTGATTATACAACAGTGCCAATTAGTTGCAACTGTGGTGGCATCTTTTGCAATATTAGCAATTATTTCCAGATGTAAAATTGTCCACCCTGAGGATGGATACACTCTGTTTCTGTTATCTACTGTTCCTGTTATATGTTTTATCTAAGGATACATTTATAGTACAGATTCCTTTTCTTCCATTTGCAATCCTTGCCATTTGAACTGGACTGCAAACAAGGTCACCCCCACATTCTTATGCCAGCACATTACTGTGTTATTTAGAATTTATCTGATATGCAGCAAAAAATTGTGATACTATTTCTATATTTTCAGGATAAGGGACTGTAAATAAATTAGAAAAATGACACAGATTGTATCTCGTGTCAAGATAATGGTAATAATAGGAGTGGAAAATAATATGCAAGTAGTTTGATCTCACAAAAATGTTTCTTACTTCATCCACTGTTATAGTCAACTGATGCACTATTTGTAAAGGTCATTTCACCAGGTAAGTTAAAGTTCTATCAGACAATTCCTAGGGAGGAAAAATGTCCAGCATACCTACTACCTAGGAAATGACGTGCTTGGAGGCACGGAAGCAGAAAGGGATCTTGGAGTCCTAGTGGACTCCAAAATGAACATGAGTCGTCAGTGTGACGAAGTCATCAAAAAAGCCAATGGCACTTTATCGTGCATCAGCAGATGCATGACGAACAGAACCAAGGAGGTGATACTTCCCCTCTATCGGGCGCTGGTCAGACCGCAGTTGGAGTACTGCATGCAATTTTGGGTGCTGCACTTCAAGAGGGATGTGGATAACCTGGAGAGGGTCCAGAGAAGGACCACTCGTATGGTTAAGGGCTTGCAGACCAAGCCCTATGAGGAGAGACTAGGGCACCTGGACCTCTTCAGCCTCCGCAAGAGAAGGTTGAGAGGCGACCTTGTGGCTGCCTATAAGTTCATCACGGGGGCACAGAAGGGAATTGGTGAGGTTTTATTCACCAAGGCGCCCCCGGGGGTTACAAGAAATAATGGCCACAAGCTAGCAGAGAGCAGATTTAGACTGGACATTAGGAAGAACTTCTTCACAGTTAGAGTCGCCAAGGTCTGGAACGGGCTCCCAAGGGAGGTGGTGCTCTCCCCTACCCTGGGGTCTTCAAGAGGAGGTTAGATAGGCATCTAGCTGGGGTCATCTAAACCCAGCATTCTTTCCTGCCTATGCAGGGGGTCGGACTCGATGATCTATTGAGGTCCCTTCCGACCCTAACATCTATGAATCTATAAATACAACTACTCTTCCTTTGTTAGCCTATTACTGGGCACACCTACATGAGATGTTTACTGTGTAGCTGACTAATTAACTGTGCAATAAATGTCTCAGTGTCTACACATGCTCCCCTATTAGGGCACACAAAACTAATAAACTCTGCAGTAGGGTAGATCTTGTAAATACAAGTCTTACCCCGATGCAGAGTTCTTTTGTGGGTAGCAGTGCATGTGTAGATGCTGATACAGTTAACTGGGGCACAAGGGTGCTTCAGTGCAGGGGCTGCTTTCTGGCTAGCCCCATGTTGAAGCACTCTTGCACCCCAGCCAGCCCCTCTGCAGCACATTGAGCCCAGTTGGCGCAGCCCCAGGCTGGCAGGCTGATGCACTGCCAAGCCCCCTGCCAACTGGGGCTGTTGAGACTCTGCTCAGTGTGCTGTGGACTAGGTGCACATGCAGAACATGCACCTGGGAGCTTCCCAGGAGCAATAAACTCTGAAACAATAAGCTCTGTAGTTTATTGCTGCACATTAATGGCATATGTAGATGTGTCCACTATGAAGGAAACAGTTACATGCATTACTGATATATAAACAAATATTAAGAAAGATAATCTCACAGCATTTTTTACTATGTGGATATGATTGCTAACCTTTTAAGATTCCATTGTTATCTTAATAGTGCAAAGTAAAAATTCCAAATCCTTTTAAAGACTAAACCTTGGATATATTTTCCAGGTTGTATTTATAGAAAACAGTATGGCCTGAACTCTTGCCCCTGCACATCACTATGGCAATATATAGGACCCAAGGGAAAACTGCCTAGGGCAGGAGCAGGCTAGGAACAATGTACTCTCTTTATGATGCACACCTCCTCTAGACCCCAAAGGAATGTTTTGTAATAACAGGGTGAGGAAAAAAATGTAAAAAGTCTTTAAAAATCCGTTTATTTTAATCAGGCACCACAAACGCTAGACCATGATAACTGCCAAGAATTATATATGTGCTTAACCCCTCATTCATGATGAGTAATCCCTCTGAATCACAATGTATAAAGTTAAGTGTGTGCATAAATCTTCATGAGGGATTTTATCATAATAAAATGGCAATGTCATGTTGTTACTATACAACAGAATTACATGTGTTTGGATACCCTCTCTGGAACATCATCATAGTTTAAGAAGTTAAGCTATCTTTAATGTTTAATCTTAACTTTGCATTTCTCAGGTTTAAATTGCTTGGTTTGGGGATACAGCAACCTTCCTGTAATGCATTTTTACCTTGGAACATTGATATCCATCCTCACCCTTAACTTCATCTTTTATGGAGGTATCTATTGTGTAATTATGCAACATATCAGAAAACTACTGAATAAGCAGAGTGGATGTTTAAGTTAATTTACATTGTATTTTACTTACAGCAGACAAAATATTGTATAGAGAATGGAAAATCAATAGATATTAGCACTTCAGTTGATGTTTTATCTACTAAAAAGTATTTATGCAGACAATTAGCTGAATATATAGGCCCTTTTGCAAAATGAAAGGATTAATAATAACATTAGGAAATTGTATTATTTTGTTTTCTATCTTGTACATCAAGTAAATGTTTCTCATTGCATTATGTGCTGCGATACACATTTTAATCTATGATGTAGATCAAGGAAAATATTCGACACTATAAGCCAAGTTCTACCTTTAGTTTTCCTTATAAAGTCCATTGACTTCCCTGGTTTTTATGGATGCAATTGAAGGCAAAAATTGGCCCTGTGTTCTCTTTACTGTTTTATCGTAGGCATTCTTAAAGAATAGCACAACTAATGTATGCCAATTTAGGCCAGTTTCATTCAGTTACAGAAATAATTTATGTGCCAATGTCTTTCAGAATTATTTAAATTATAATATTTATAAGCTATAAATCTCTCCAAAAATATTCCTAGAGAATGTCAACTGACTCCTTATCTGCTATATATTGTTGGCAACATGATATGATAGTATTTCCTGCCATCAAACTGCAGACACAGAGACTACCTGCAGGGCATTCAAGTAATGGTCAGTGAGCATTCACAACTCAGTAATGGGTGAGCCAATGGAAATATAGCTAAGTGGTATTGACAATAGGAAGACTATACATGTTGCAAGCTTTCCTTTGGCCATACACCAAACAAGAGAAGGAAAAAGTTAGTCCCTAAAGGCCACGAGCTGCAGCCAACAACCGCAAGAGTAAAACCCTCAGTGAGAAAAGTAGCTATTACAACCTGTCAGCCTCTTAAAAGTTAGCCATTCATTTCTTCTCAAAATAGAACTGAAAAACATTTTTAAATACACTCTACAGAGTCCATGCTTTCAAATCAATAAGTCATAATAACTGGGTTTGCGAACCTCCCTAGACATCGTTCTGAACTTAGAGCTAGTTACCACTTGCACTCTTCTGCAGTTTAAATACCTCTAATTAGTACCAAGTGTTTCCATTTGGAATGACTGGCTATGAGATGACTTTAAAGCTATTGTATTACTATATGATTTATATCTGGAGCCTATCTTTGTCTTTTGGGAGCCTGGGATCTGAACATGTACAGAGTCAGGAAGATGGTGTGTTCTAGCTGCTTATATGAGGTTAATGAAGCATTTTTTTTCTTCCATTTAAAAGTCCAGAAGGATTGTGGGAGTTTTGAGAGAGGTGCAAGTTTAACCTAGCTATGCTGCCTGAAAAGCTGTTGTTTTCTCCAATGGAACTACCATGGTTTTTGCTGTTGATAAGGGTGAGTGCAGAGGAAGAGGTGTTTTTTACGTTTTGGTGGTATCATCATTTTAAGCGATTTATTTAGAGAAGGACTAAAACAGAAAACATTTATCTGAACAAATAAATTGGAACCTGAATGTAAACCTCCTCTGGTTGGGCTTTTACAAAGCCAATACTTGCCTGAGGGCTTCCAAAACCACACTCTAGACATGGTCTTCTTGGTGCATATCTAATCTTATGCAATTTGTGTGTCTAATTAACACAGGTACTTCCTCTACCAGAGATCAAACGATTATACATATTTCTTTTTTTTTTTTGCTACTTCTGTCTTGTGATTCAGAATCTAAGGTTTTGTTTTAAACTTATGGTATTTTCCCCCCAGCTTTTTTTTTACTTTTCTATCGTGACAGCTATTTTTGCAGAGCACTGCCATTTCACTGAGTCAACATCTTTTCATATAAATGACAGCACTAGCAGATGTGTAAAGTAATATGGGTGTCCATTTGCACTGGGAAAATAATGCTAGCCATTTGCCAGTCTCAGAGATTTCAGCCACAGACATATCATTTAAACTATGTTAAGCCTGCCAGTCATTTTAAGCAGACTCAGTTTTTCACCCTTCCATTCCAAAGTAATTGGTTTACAACTTTGCTTACTTTGTTAGGCTAGCTTATCTTGTTTAGCGATGATTTGGTTTTCCTATCTAGTAGACAGGTAGTTTTGAAACCAATGTGTCCACTATAAGTGGCAGGGGCTTTAAAACTAGATTTTCAGCCAAAGCATTAATAGAGGTTTTGGCTATACAACTATAATCAGAATCATTCTTTGGGTATAGAATTTGAACATGTATAATAAACTGGGACTAGATAGCCATTTTCTGAATTTATACTGGATTATACAAGATGAGGATCCAATGCAAAAGATTCAGGCCCAGAGACTCAAGGGTATTTATGTGCCTAATTGGATACCTTCCTCCATCTGATTTCTATTGGAATGAGGTGCTTAATTACCTTTAATATCCTGGGCCTAGGTGAAAACACAAAATACACACTTCAAAAAAAAAAAGGATTGGTAATCTTTGAAAAATTCCTTCTTTCACACAGAAGAGGGTGGGATCTGGTGGAGAAGACACTGAACAATTGACTTCTATTCCCTGCACTATCATTGTCTCATACTTAGATTATGAACTTTTCAGGGCAGGAACCGTCTCTAGTAATGAATGTGTTTGTACAGGACTTGGAAGAATTCACTCTAATATTAGTTGAAGGCTCTAAACACTACTAAAATACAAATAAAACTAATTCTATACATCATATCTAAAACAATATAGGTATACCTAAAACAACATATGAATAAGACAGCAGCAAACACCAAACTTCTAGATCTCCCCAGTAATTGGTACATGAAAGTCAATTAAACTCTGGACATTTCAATTCAGTTTGAAAACAAATTTCTTTTTTGTGTTTTAAATGTAGTACTAATGACAAGCTAGCAAAAAGTAGTATTTTAATACAGTGATTTTAAGCTGACAGTGATTAACTAACTAAGGTAGGAATTTTACCCCAGGGTTAGATTGGTATGGATTGTGGGGCTCTGTCCAGTTGAGCATGGTCGTGCAGTACATGGTGCTGAAGACATCCTGTATGTTCCACTGTTCTCCACACTGCAAGGGAGCAGCACAGAGGGGTTGCTGAGAAAACCTGTGGAGAAAAAAAGCAAAGCAGTACACATGGCAGTAGTGTGCACTGCCCGAAGCTGGAGCCTGGCCAGCTAGAGACATGCTGTGCCACCAGCCAGGCTCTTTGCAGCATGATCGCTGCTGCTGCAGCCCCTGGAAGCCCCCAGAACTGGGGCCAGCACAGTGCTGGTCCTAGCCATCACCCCCACCCCTGACCTGGGGTAACTTGCCTTGTGTCAGCACATGTGTAGCACTGGCATTCCCCAGGGACAACTAGTGGCAATACAAGGTGCACTACCACTAGTTGTCCCAAGGGAACCAAATGTCTTTGAACATCTGGACGCAGCCTGGGAGTTTTTGCCTCCTTCTGTATCAGGGAAGTGTGGCCCTTTACCCAGGATCTCTTGAGCATATATTTACAATATTTAATAGAAGCAGGATGCTGGCTGCTATGATTCTCCTGCTTTACCTGTGACAGGTTAGGGTGTTAGAGCTGTGTGGTGTCAGAGCTGATGGCAGTCTTCTGTAGAGTTAAGGTTACGGATTGCTTAGGATGGTTTGGATAGGAATGATCCTGTCTCAGGCAGATGGTTGGACTAGATGACATCTCGAGGTCCTTTCCAGCCCTACCTCTCTATGATTCTATGAATGGCATGCATAAAAATAGTATTTTGGTCAACAAAAAATAGAGTAGACATTGCTATGCATACTTAGATTTCCACATGGTACTTGATAGATTATAGAGCTCTCTATTACAACATCAGCAGCTGCCACCTGGCAGCACTCAGTGATAAAATGAAATTTAAATGGTGACCACTGTGTCATTCTACAAGATAATTATCTGAGGAGTAAGTAATGTAATCTTGGCCCCATTGATGGCAGTAGCAAAACTCCCATTTACTTCACTGTGGCCAGTATTTTAGGCAAGAAGTCTGGCAGAGAAAAAAATATTAGTATAGGAAAAAAACAAAACAAAACAAACTGATTAAAAGCAGGAAAAAAATGTTTAGCACTAAATCAAAAATTCACCTCAGCAAACTGGCCTTTGAAAACATGGTCTGTGTAATAGCAAGAGAAGCACTGGACACCTCTCATGGTCACTCAGGGTATACATATTTTTGAGAAGAGGGAACAAACAACAATGTCAGAAGCAGTGGAGAGATCAAGAATAGAATAGGATATCTTAAATGATTAATAGACCCTTAAGGTAAAAAAAATCTAAGATAAGATTTGGTATCTTCTACCTCAAAGCTAAAAAGGAGGCATACACCCAATGGAAGGGAGGTATAATCTTCCTAATCACCAAGGAAGAGTATACCTCCATTGCTTGAGATTGTAGGGGGGCTGTTAGGAAGGCTAAGGCGGAGACAGATCTGGGACTAGCGACCTGGATCAAAGATAACAAGAGGTCCTTTTTTTAAATACACAGGGGGTAAAAAGAAGGTAACGGGTAACGTGGGGCCTCTGCAGGACATGCTAGGAAATCTGGTGGTTGCACCAGATGACAATGCTAACCTCTTTAACAACCACACCTTGTCATGCACCCACAGATGTATCACGAGCAGGTCCAAGGAGGTGATCTTTCCCCTCTATGTGACACTGGTCCGTCTGCAGTTGGAGTACTGAGCCTAGTTCTGGGTGCCGCACTTCAGGAGGGATGTGGCCAGCATCGAGAGGGTCCAGAGGACGGCCACTCACATGATCAGGGGTCAGCAGGGCAGGCCGTATGAGCAGAGGCTACGGGACCTGAACCTGTTCAGCCTCCATAAGAGAAGGTTGAGAGGGGATCTGGTGGCCATCTATAAACTGGGCAAGGGGGACCAGCAGACAATGGGAGAGTCCCTGTTCCCCCAAGCACTACCGAAAGTAACAAGGAATAAGGGCCATAAGTAGACTGAGAGTAGATTCATGGTAGACATCAAGAGGCACTACTTCACAGTCAGGGCAGCTAGGATCTGGAACCGACTTCCAAGGGAAGTGGTGCCCACTCCTACCCTGGGGGGGTCTTCAAAAGGAGGCTAGATAACCACCTTGCTGGGGTTGTTTGACCCCAGCATTCTTTCCTGCCCACGGCAGGGGGTTGGACTTGATGATCTGCTCAGGTCCCTTCCAACGCTACCAACTATGAAACTATGTTTTTTAAGTTAAGAGACTAGAAAGTGATGCATAAGACACTAGCTGAATATGATTTAAGTTTGACACTTTTGTAGCGTCTTCACTTTCATCATTCCACTTCCAGAACAGCCCTTTTCATTGCACAAAAGTCTAGAGCCCATTTCCAGTTGAATAAAGATGTTAGGGGATGTGAATGCTACATTTTTAAGCAACAGGAACTTAGTGATAAAACCCAAGGCATAGATATGTGCTGGCTTGACTGTCTTAATCATAGGTTGAAGTAATTTTTTGCAAGTATGTCTGCCAACATGTGTAGTCTCAATTTTATTAAATTTTAGAAGACAAGATTCACAGGTGTCAAGCAAAATTGCCCAAACCAATCATGTTATTATTCCAAGTTCCACACAGCCTTCAACATGAACAAATATTTGATAAATCAGATTTGTGGCAATTGCTTATAATGACATATTTTTTAGCTTGAAGTTAAATGAAACACAGCAAAAAAAGTATGTATTATACCTTAGTGGCTTTCATTTGTATTTAAATAGTGCAATCAAAAATAGCTCTAAATGAGCGTGGAATCTGGAAATGACCTGAGATTTTTTTGCAGACCTCTTACAATTGAGAGTGTTTTGTTGTTGCTATTGTTTAATCTGAGGTTACTACTAAATATAATTAAAGGCAAAAGTTTAGAAGCTTCATTTGTGTTATTGGAATGTCATGTGGTTTGATGAAGTCTAGTGGCATTATGGATACACAATAAAAGTAGACTAGAGTAAAGCTCTAACTAATAGCATGTTTTAAAGGGCTCTCAATCAGGGCAGTGTAAGTAAATCCAGAGTCCTACACACAGCATGACACAGAGTGAGTGGCTCTTCTTCCAGACTCCAATCATCCCATCCCTCGCCTTTCCCCAGCAGATGAGATGTTGGTAGCAGGAAGTCCTAGAGAGGCGCAGGCAGCAACAGTGGGCCCTTTTCTGTTCTAAAGAACAGCAGTGGAAAGGGAAGAAGTAGCAGCAGAGGGAACTTCTAGTACTTTCTCCAGCAACTGATATACATCTGTTTGAGTGGATGGAACAGACCTAGTACACTCTTCTTTTGCTACTCACATGGTCCTCTTTTGAGATGGTGTTGGAAGTGCTCCAGTATAACTGACTGGACGTTGGAATTGACACATTGAAATACTCCACTATCAGAAGTGAACTTCAAGCTATTCTGGGCCCATGACAACTACATTGGTTACAAAGGGACTGCATTTTCAAGCTTTCCTCCACAGCTGGGCATGCTAACAGCATTTTTTTCTTCAAAAGAAAGCAAAGCATCTGCTATAATCATGTGCTTTGACAAGTGGAGGCCTCAAAGCTCTGTTGAAGTCCAACGTAGGAACTTGTTGCTGCCTAAGCTGTCCAAACCATTGTGTGAAATTTTGGAGCAAGTGTCCCTGCAAATCCTTTGTGTTTTTTGTTTCATTTTAAGCTTGAACCACTGTCATCTTAAATGACAGCTGCGGATATCACACAGAGCTGGGATGCAAAATTAAGAAAAAACATTTATTTTATTCTCAGGGAAACTGCCCCAGATGCACCAAAGGCAGAACAATTGTGCTATCTACGGTTATGGGAGGTGCAACACTATGCACCCAGCATTATAATAATATTGCTAGACTAGTAATCATGTAGGCAGTGGCATCAAATGCATCCCAGCTGCAGACCAGAAAGTCATTGATCACATCCAATTTGCATGAAAAGAGAACACATTAGCCACCAAATTTTTTCCAGTGGATACATAGCCATGAAGCATTGTGCACTGGGGCACAATCTCTATAAGTCACATAGAGTGAGTGTAGCTGCTAGCTGCATTGATATATAATGATGATAATATTTTAAACTGATATAGCACCTACAGGAGAATATCAAAGTACTCTCTGGGCATTAGTCATTCATGCCTCTCAACACCAAAAGTGCAGTAGCTGAATTATTATTACGCTCCCCATGTAGATGTCTGTGTGTCTCATTTGACTCCAGGATGCCATATGACCAAGCCAGCCATTCATTTGACAGAACCTTTGCCCCAGGAAAGATACAATGTCTCTATGTTTGCTTTCAGAGAAAGGCAAGCTATTTTTCTTTTTTTATTTTGACGTTTTCCTGAAGAAGGATGAAACATCAAAAAGACAAATGGTGAGGGAGAAGGAAGCAGCACATCTTTTTAACGTTTAAAATGTACTTTCTTTTGTGTCTCTTTAGTTCTAAAACAAAAGGTATAAGGGGAGACAGAGAACATCAATGTTTGTTTTGAATCTTTGCCTTTGCTTTGGATCAAAAATGCAACATTCAGTCCAAAGACAATACTAAGCAACTACCTCTGAGGTCACTGTTCTGCATTTTGTTTTAGTGACAGATCCAATATTGAGAAAGGGGAACAGACTGGATGGTTGTTAATGCTCTATTATAGGCACAGTAGGGAATTGGCTGAGCACCGGGTAACTAGAAGAACTGGAGCTTATTACACAGGTTCAGGAGAAAGATAACTTGATGGTTGGATGGCAACATGGGGAGAGCTTTTAAAATGTTAATTGATTTTTTAAAATAATATAAACCATCTGTAGCATTAAACTTTAATGAAACTTTTGTAATTAAAATTCCTACTTTTTATACTACAATAACTGTCTGTGATTCACCAATCCCTTTACAGTAATTTTTGTTTAGGTTGATTAATCATTTATGGTGACAAGGTTTCAGCCTCCAAAAGAAGTTTCTCAGGAAGTTTAGGACATGGTATTAGGCATATATCCATGTTGGCTCAGTCCTATTTGGAAAAGATAGTGGTGGGCATTTTTACTATGCCCGGAAGCCCTCCCCCTGCAGTAGTTCAATTTACTGAGTAGAATAGGATGACTCCACATAGAAATCTTGCAGAATCAGGTGTTGCTGCATACTACAGAATATCATTTATCTAAACCAGAGACATGATTTCTGACATTAAAAGTAAGTTCTCTCAAAGACCACCTGGGAGAACACACACAAGAACATAAGAGGCACGTCTATATGAGATGTTTATTGTTCAGTTGCCTAATTAACTGCTCAGTAAATGTCTCAGCAGCTACACGTGCACCCCTATTAGGGCACACAAAACTAATAAACCCTGTAGCAGGGTAGTACTTCTTCTCATGTCTCTACACCACATTTGACCATTTTGTTACACATGCTTGTTCTCATTTATTCTACTTTGCAAGTTCTTTCATTGTACATGTGCCTCCAAGCAGCAGGCATTGCAGTAGGTGCTGCATAATCTGAGGCTCTGTGCCAAAGTCACAGGTGGCTGAACCAGTGTTATAGCCCCACTTCTTCATTAGTTCCTTGGAATGTCTGACTGGTATGTGAACAGATGAGACTTCGCCACTTTGCCATGGTTTGTCAGCCCCTGGTGGTAAACACAAGTACAAGTACTACCCTGCTCTGGAGTTTTTTCATGCACTGTAGTGCACATGTAGACACTGACCCTGCTGGCTGGGGCACAAGGGTGCTTGAGTGTGGGGGCTGTTGTCTAGCCCCACACTGAAGCACCCTCATGCCCCAGCCAGCCCCTCTGCAGCATGTTGAGCCTGGCTGGAGCAGCCCTGGATTGGCAGGCTGATACCTCAGGTCCCCTGCCA
This sequence comes from Alligator sinensis, assembly GCF_000455745.1. Lineage (NCBI taxonomy): Eukaryota > Metazoa > Chordata > Crocodylia > Alligatoridae > Alligator > Alligator sinensis. Next base: position 375,910 of record NW_005842353.1, read on the forward strand.
GCTGGGGCTGCTATGACCTGGCTCAATGTGCTGTGTTCTGGGCACGTGTGCAGGTGTGTACCAGGCAGCAATAAACTTTGGAGCTTATTGCTGTGTGTCTCAGGGCACTTAGGTGCCTGCTCCTGGAAGAGCAGAAACTGCCTGGGGAGAGCCCAAAGAGCCAGACAGGAGCCCAGGTGCAGGTTGCCATGGCAGTCAGCTAATGAGGAAATTAGCCAGCATCTGCAACTGCACCTGGTCAGCTGGCCGGAAGGGGCAGGGCCCTGGGCCCATATAAACCCCAGGATGGGGACTAGGGAAGTCAGTTCTTTGCTGGCAGCCAAGGGAGAAGGAGCCCTCCTAGAGCAAGTGAAGGGAAGAGGCCTGACTAAGTTCTGCTCCGGGTAATGTAAAGGAGCTGAGCACACCTTATGTAGCTTATGTTATGTTATAGCCCAAGGGGCTCATGTTTTGTTTGCCATTTTATAACACCAGTGGTTTGGGTGAGGCTATTTGGGGAAGGAAGAGGCCTCACTGGGGGCCCAGGGCAGCGTGAGGACCCCGGCGCCAGAGTGGGTGTGGCATTTGTGGGGCACAGACCCCGGCACCAGAGAGGGTGCAGAGACAGGGCTGTGGAGAGCCCAGTGCCAAGGGGTGCAGAGATGGGGCTAAGGAGCTGAATTATAATAAGGCCTAGGCAAGACAACACCAGTACCATCTGTGAGGCTTGGGGCATAGTAAAGGGGTGGTTAGAGCCACACATAGCCCATAAGGCTGGGGACCCACAAGGGGTCCAGGACCCACGGGATTCAAAGAAGTCCATCAGAACCATACCCAAGTAGGCTTAAAGGCAGCCTCCCTACTCATTACAATGACATCAAGACATGGTGGGCGAGAAGAGGGTGCCCATCAGACCAAATTGGCACAGTCAAGGGGCCTTAGGAGATCACAGCCATCCTTAGGGACCACATCCCGTGACACTGTGCTTTAATAGGCACGTGTAGATGTGCCCAAGAAATACCGTAATGTGTGAAATCAGCGGTCTGTCTAGCCCAGTATCCAACAGTGGCAGAAGTAGATGCTAGAGGGAGAACATTGAACCAGACAGATTTAGAGTGATCTATTCATTACCCTCCCTGGCATCTACAATTATTAGTTTAGAGATGCCAGAAGAAACATCTCCAACCATCCTGTTCAACAGTTAATAGATTTATCATCCATGAATCTGTCTAATTCCTTTTTGAATGTGGCTATGCTATCTGTCTCTAGCACCTCCTGTGGCAATGAATTCCACAACTTAACTATGCATTGCATAAAACATATTTTCTTAGTGTTAAACCTACCTCCTACTAATTTCAGTGGGTGCCCCTTAGTTCTAGTGTTCTGAGACTTGGTAAGCAACAAAAAGTTCCCTGTTCATTTGGTTCACACCTTTCATAATCTTTTTAATCTTTATGAAAGCGTGCCTCAGCCTTCCCCCAAACTGAAGATTCCTAGACTTTTCGGTTTCTCCTGGTATGGGAACTGCTCCATACCCCTGATCATTTTAGTTGTCCTTCTCTATGCCTTTAACAATTCTACTACGTCTACCTTGTGTTGTACTCAGAGTGATTCCAAGGCCTAATTCATCATTCCATGTATTTTTGGATCATCTATTGAATCATCTATTTTTAAAGGCAAGATTTTTAAATCATGTTTTCATGAAGAAAGTATTTCCTCCAAACTAATTTCCAAAGCTACAAGTTATACCATATGGCTCAGATTCTGAGAATTGTCAAAAATCTGGCAACCTGTACAAAAAATGGATACAGATTATTTGGAGAAAATAAGTATAAAGTGTGAAAGAGAACCTCTGAAAAGGCAATGAGTCATTTAGACATAAGATCAGGGTCAGAAATTGAAGGTACTGAGGAGGAGGAGGAGTAGTGTCAAATGGAATAAATCAAAGATGGTTTATGTACTGGACTATTACTATTATTATCATTACATTAATACAGCTGGGTAGTACATCTGTGCAGTGGTGATGGTTGCTAAGTGAGAAGTGTACAGGTTAGACTACATGGGATAATTTTTACTCAGTTAACAGATAGATCAATGCAATTAGGTACACACTAACCAGGTGGCAGGGAGGGTGCTGGCCTTTTAAAATCACTCTGAGGTTTCATAGTTTCATAGTTACAGGGTCGGAAGGGACCTAATAGATCTTCTAGCCCGACCCCCCGCCAGGGCGGGAGAGCAACCCAAAAAAAAAAACACACCCTACAAACAAAAACGGGACTCAAATGAGTCCAGCCAGGTAAGTATCCAGCCTCTTCTTAAAGATCCCCAGGGTAGGGGCCAGCACCACCTCCCTTGGAAGTTGGTTCCAGCTCCTAGCCGCCCTAACTGTGAAGTAGTTTTTTCGGATGTCCAATCTGTACCTGCTCTCCATCAACTTGTGCCCATTACTCCTTGTTATGCCAGCGGGGGCTAGGGGAAACAGCGTCTCCCCCAAACCCTTCTGGTTCCCCCTAGTGAGTTTATAGACGGTCACCAGGTCCCCCCTCAGCCTTCTCTTGTGGAGGCTGAATAGGTTCAAGTCCCGCAGTCTCTCACTGTAGGGTCTGCCCTGTTGTCCCCGGATCATGCGGGTGGCCCTCCTCTGGACCCTCTCCATGTTGTCCACATCCCTCCTGAAATGGGGCGCACAGAACTGGACACAATACTCCAGCTGCGGCCTGACCAGCGTCGCATAGAGGGGGAGGATCACCTCCCTGGCTCTACTCGAGATGCACCTGTGGATGCACGACAAGGTCCGGTTAGCCCTGCCAACCATGACCTCGCATTGTCGGCCCATGTTCATCTTGGAGTCAATAATGACACCAAGATCCCTTTCCGCCTCCGTGCTCTCAAGTAGGGAGCTCCCCATCGTATAAGTGTGCTGCTGGTTCCTACTACCCAAGTGCAGCACCCTGCACTTGTCCGTATTGAAACGCATCCTGTTCCTGTCTGCCCACCCCTGTAACCTATCCAGATCCTTCTGCAATCTCTCTCTCCCTGCTAGCGTGCTCACCTCCCCCCAAATTTTGGTGTCATCAGCGAATTTAAACAGGTTGCTTTCCACCCCAACATCAAGATCGCTGATGAAGAAATTGAACAGCGCAGGCCCCAGGACCGAGCCCTGGGGGACTCCACTACCCACCTCCCCCCAAGTCGAGTATGATCCATCCACCACCACCCTCTGAGTGCGACCCTTCAGCCAATCTGCAATCCATCTGACCGTGTAGGCATCTATGCCACAGTCGCCTAGTTTATTAATTAGGATGGGGTGAGAGACGGTGTCAAAGGCCTTGCTGAAGTCCAGAAAGACTACATCCACCGCGACACCTGCATCCATGGCCTTTGTGACCTGATCATAAAAGGCAATCAGGTTGGTCTGACATGATCTCCCCCTAATAAATCCATGCTGATTGCCCCTGAGCATCATCTCGGATGCCGGCCCATCACAAATGTGCTCCTTGATGATCTTCTCAAAGAGCTTCCCCAGGATTGAGGTAAGACTGACGGGCCTATAATTGCCCGGGTCCTCCCTTTTCCCTTTTTTGAAGATGGGGACCACATTAGCTACCTTCCAATCGTCTGGCACCTGGCCCAAGCACCACGATCGCTCGTAGAGCCGTGCCAGGGGCCCTGCAATAACCCCAGCCAGCTCCCTCAGCACCCTGGGGTGGAGAGCATCCGGACCCGCTGACTTGAACGCGTCCAGCCCCTCCAGAAGCTCTCTAACCCGGTCCTCCCCAACCTGAGGTCTGAAGGCGATCCCCTCGCGTCCGGCTTCTATCACAGCAGGGAAGTCCCGGTCCCTGCACAAGAAAACGGAGGTGAAGAATTGGTTAAAGAGGTCCGCTTTATCCTCTGACGCAACCACCAGATTGCCCCGCATATCCTGCAGGGGCCCCACATTACCCGGCGCCTTCTTCATCCTCCCAATATATTTGAAAAAGGACTTTTTGTTATCCTTAATCCTGGACGCTAATCCGAGCTCTATCTCCGCCTTGGCCTTCCTAACAGCCCGCCTGCAGGCCCGAGCAGAGGAGGTATACTCCTCTTTGGAGATTACACCCCCCTTCCACCGGGCGTACGCCACCCTTTTGGCAAGCAGGCATTCCCGGACACCCTTGGTGAGCCAGGGGGGCTTTTGGACACTCCTGCCCGCCTTGCTTCTTGTCGGGATGGACACCCCTTGGGCCCCGAGTATCGTTTCCTTAAGGAACGACCACTCCTCTTGGACGCTGAGTTCCTCTGCCCTCAAGGACCCCAGTTCCTCTCCCACTAATCTCCTCATCTCACTGAAGTTGGCCCTCCTGAAGTCTAGGGCCACCACCTTGCTGCGGGCCCTTGACACTCTACGCTGGATGGTGAATTCCAGCACGCGATGATCACTATTGCCCAGGTGGTCAAGAACCTGGAGGCCTCTTACCAGGTCGTCGCCTGCGGCCAGGACCAGGTCCAGCAGAGCATCTCCTCTGGTGGGACTGTGCACCTCCTGAATCAAGTGGAGGTCCTGCAACTCGGCCAAGAACCTCCTGGAGCGGTCCGTCCCGGCTGACTGCTCCTCCCAGCAGATGTCCGGGTAATTAAAATCGCCCATGACAACTACATCCCTTGCTTTTAGTGTCTCCGCAAGCTGGCCTGAAAATTCCCTGTCCAGCTCCTCCTCCTGATTGGGGGGTCTGTAATAGACCCCCACCGTCAAATCCCTCTCGCCTTGCCCCCCCTGGATCTTGACCCAGAGCACTTCAGCTCGCCCTTCCCCTGACCCCATACTGCTGGCAGAGGATGTGTAGTGCTCCTTGACATAAAGTCCCACCCCCCCCCCTGATACCCACAGGCATGCCAGAATAAGGAACATGGCTTTAAGTGAAGAGGTAATGTACAGGAAGAAAAAGTAACTATAGTATACTACATACAAGTAACTTTTTATATGTGGTTACATGTAGTTACCTGAAAGTCTGACCAAACTTATAGAAGTGATGCCACCAAATTTAATATTCACTTGTGCAAATACCTACAATGCAAATATCCAAATGACAAAACCAGCATGCACATGCTGATTAGGTTCTCAGAGCATATACTTGAGTTTATACCATTCTAGGCCCTTGGTGCTACTCAGGGAGAGCTTTAATGATACCTGTAGCAGTGCTAAGCACACACGGTAACAGAGAAGAGGCATAAACTTAGCTTGCTAGGCATCTTTTCACTAATCACTAGTTTAGGTTGATTACAAGTCTGCGCGAGATACACAGTGAGTCAACAGCCACTATAGCTCCATTCTTATACTAGTTTTGGGTTACAGAAGGACTTTACCAAGTGTCAAAACCAGCAGCATAGGGACCTAGCCAGGTGCCCGGTACACAGGGGCAGCAGTGACTTCCAGTTGCTGCTGCAGTTTACAATTGCAATCACATAGCTGTCAACAACCACTTTTTTTGCTTGTCCTTCCCCTGTCCCACCCATCCCACCCCAAGTCAGCGCCCAGGCTGGTTGCCATGTTTGCTCTGCCCGACTTATGCCACTGCCCAAAACCACAGTCTTGCTGATCGATTACACTGATGCTGTGAAGGTGCAGAAAACTGCCCTTTGGAGGCTGGTACCAACCCATCTTGACCTCATCAAGAAAGATGTCCTGAGTGTCCTCAGTCTGTTCTTATCCTTATGGGATGGTGTCCAATACTGCTTAATTCAGTAGTTCAGCTCTTTTCTGAACTTAGGGGACTTTCAGACACTAAGCCCTTCCTACCATCTTAAGTAAGCCTAAGCCTCTAGCTCAGCTAACACATGGGTCTAGCCAAGCTTTGCTTAGTACAACTCCCAGTCCCAGGGACATACTGGAGTTCACTTGTCTCCGCCCACCCCTTTTCTTGCCACTAATCCAAAGAAACAGAGGTGTCTCAGGGCTCCTGCAGAAGAGCCCATGGTAGGCGGCAGCCCCCGGGCAGGGTCCCTGGCAGCTGCGCTCCGCGTCTGCATCACCATGACTGCAGGGGTGCGCCCGCTGGCTACTCCCTGGAGGAGCTACCCTGTGCAGCTCCCTCGCCCCCGCCTTACGCGAACGCCGGCGCCAACGTCGGCGAGCA
>NW_005842353.1:382027-387909 GCF_000455745.1 Alligator sinensis
GGCTCCCTGCCGGGCGAGCTAAGGCGTCGCCGAAGGGCTTCCCCTCCGGATCCGCCTCAGCTGTGCTGCGCTCTCTACCCCACTTACCTTAGGGGGGAATCAGCTGTTGCTGCCCCCGCCGCTGGTTTCCTCCGCTGCTGCCGCCTCTGCCGAGGTAAGCAGGTACACGTGTGGGTGGCACACGTGCACCCTGCTCCCCTCGCTCCTGCTCCCCAACATGGTTGCAGAACGAATTCCATTAGAAATCACTGAGATTTTTTTTTTTTTTTTAAAAGGAACTCTGTTTCATTTGGTCAAGAAAAATGTTAGAGGCAAGCCTGCAAAAGAATTAGCTACTGTAGTTTCTGTAAGCTTCACAGAATTGGCTTGAGGAAGATATTTCATGGTTCCTACACTGGTGGAATATCCTTATCTGGAAAGCATGTACAAGAGACCTCATCCTTCCACTTTCTCTGTGGCAACAAATGTATCTTATAGCAGCCAGTGCTAGGGGAAGCCTCATGATGCTTTAGATTTGAGGGGTGGATGGTCAAAGTCCCAAATGACAGTTTGGTACCTAATTTTAAGGATCTCTCCCAAACACAAGACCACTTTGGTCTTGTGGAGAGACTGAAGACCTGAGACTGTATGGTGACCATATTGTCAAGAAAGAGATAGAAGGAAATATTGTACAGAAGTAGGTTTTAGCACATAGTTCTGAGCAGTATCCCTTCGGGATCCCTCCAGTGGCCCCAGTTTGTCTTCTGTTGTTGTCATCAAAAGCCCACCAGAGCAGTAGTTTACAAAGGTACCTAAGCCTTATATATACATAACTGGTTAATAAACATGGTTATTTCTAATCTAGCTGCATCACTGCATTGTCCACAACTTCTTAATATTGTGTAGAGAGCAAAGATACAAAGTGATAATGAAGGTAGGGTTCTAGTCCACAAATTATGGTAGAAAAAGTGATTGCGATTTGCACTTTGTAACACTGTCACTGTGGTTTATTGCTGGGTTTCTGTGGGTTACTGTCTTGTCATGCCAAAGTTAAGATTTCAAAAATTTTCCCATGATACATCAGATGGACCCAAGACCTTTGAAACATCTTGCAAAAATGGGGCTGCCTTTTTTTTTTCTCCCTCCACCCTCCCCCTACTTTCTTCCTCCCCACTGCCATGTCTCATGGAGTACCCAATAGCTTGTGGTCAGCAGGCTTATCTGAGATGTTTGCCTGGTTTCTTTCAAGCATAGAAAGATCTCCAAAGTGAGATGTTCAATCCACCTGACTATTCTGAGGTGTGGCTTTCTTTCTGATTTTGACAAAAAATACCATCATGCACCTGAAAAACTTCTCTCAAATCAAATTTTGTCACAATGAATATGGTCCTGCACAAAGTTCCAGTTTGATAAATCAACCTTTTCTAACAAAACACTGAATCAAAGAATTACAGACCAGTTTTATTGTGAGCGCTGTATTCACATAGAAGGAGAAAGAGTTCAGCTGACTGGAAAAACTGGACTCATTTGAAACCTCAGAAGAGGACTGGGCCATGTATACTGAGACTGCAAATACATATAATAGTTAATGTTATTGATGATGAGAAACAGGGGTCAGTTTTCTAAGTCTAATGGGAGCTAAAATCTGCAACACACTGGGAGCATCTACACAAGATAATACAGCGTAGTAGCAATGAACTACTGTTGCTACAGCACCATAGTATTGCCAGGCATGAACCGTGATGGCCATGCTACTGCATAGTAGTAATGAGCTACTGAGCAGTAACATCTAAAAATAACCATGTGGCAATGGGACTGTGCAGTTAATACTACACAGTCCCTCACACATGTAGACACGCCCACTGTGGAGCCAAAGGTCTCCTATTAAACCAGTGGGCAAAGTATTTGCTGAGATTCTGGAATTGCTGCAAAATTGCCTTTCCCCAAAGACACTGGTGATTGCAGCGTGTTTCTATTTTTACAGGTAAAACCGAAAAGAAAATGAAACAAACAGTTCCAGATTATTTGCTGATATAAGGAAAGCAACAGAGCATTGCCAGTTTGGCAACAGTTTAAATGAGGCATTAAAGGACTGGTTTGTGTGAAGAGTGATATGCAAAATGAAGCACTCTAAAAACATTTACTGACGGGGCAGATTTGACCCTAAACCATGCACTAGAAATTGCTGTTTCAACAGACTAATATGAAAGATGCCAGAGAGTTGCAACAGCACTGCGAAATGTGTGCAACAAATAAACTGGGGTCAAGCAGAAAGCACAGCATCCATCAACTTTATATGACAACATGTGTCCACGGAGAATGCTGTAGCATCTCTACAACTGTTTAATTTAAAAGACAATAAAAATATTATTTGGATTTTTTTAACAAATGGATAAAGCAAGCTATACAACAGAGCTTGATACAGTGTATGCTGTTTTTGTAATTTCACAGCAGGATTATCTGAGGCTACATAACCAGGAGAAATTGCAGAAAACCTCAGTGTTTCTAAAAATCCTCTCTACTCTGGTGTTTCTGGTGAAGATAACATAAAACTGTTAACGGCTTATGCTAAATCTCTATGTAGTGCAGTGACCTGTCATGCTTGATAGAGAATAGTGGATAGCTTTCAGAATTGTCCTAAATCACATGACAGCAAAAATTGTGTTTGAAGAGGGAGCAATTTATAAGTTTTACAACTATTTGAATCGGTCTAATAAAAGATATCAGATTTACCCAAAGAACCTTTTCTGCCTATGTCCTTAGACCAACACAGCTACAACCTATGCCCCTGTAAGTTTTATAACTCAGCTAATGCCTTTTGCAGGTTTGCACATTACCAGTCATTTCACTCTTTAGCTCTGATTAATGTTTAGATTTTCAAATTGTGTATTCTGGTTTCAGATTCTTAAATTCTACTTACTAACTAGGTTAGAGATTTAGACCACTATATTTATCAGATTTCATTATTCCCTTTTTTCCTGCAAGATCCCCTAAGTTCTATGCTCTTCTTGGGTCTGGAAGCAGGCATTTACCGTATGGGAAATCAGACATCATCAAAGATGTGCCATTTTGCCCATGTGTGAAAAAAGCTAAATTACCAAGAACCTGGCTTCATTCTGTCAATGAGTCAGAAGTTTATATGACAGCTTAGCAAACAAAAGACACAGCTGTTTAACCTAAATAATACTTTAGAAACAGTTCTGGGCCACAATATCCACATTTAAATGTTTTCTGTTTCACACTAGGTGTATCAACACAAGATGCTGACTGTGCAGTTGTTACTGCACAGTCATTTGATATTTGTATAACTAAATAATAAATAACTATATAGTAACAGGAGTGACTGCACAGTAGCCTCCCTGCATGGTTGTCTGGTCACACTTACTGCACTATATCTCATTGCTCCTATGCAGTAACTTATTACAACTGTTCAGTAGTGTTGCATCATGGTTCGTGCCCTGTGATGCTACTGTGCAGTACTGTACAGTAGTAATGAGCTACTGCACAGTAAGCGTCTCATGTAGATGCAGCCACAGTGACCCAAAGAGCTTGCTACAGTATTTTGTTGGCTATTTGGTTTTCATTATGTTCTAGCTTAGTGTTTTGCAGTTCCACTTTCTTTTAAAGCTCATTGATATGTGTGGGAGATTACTTTATTATCTTTACAGGGTCTCAGCTAAAGCAGGGACATCCGAGGATACGTCATCTTGGCAAATGTTGTAATTCATTAAAAGCAGTATTAAAAAAAAATACTTTAAATTCATGTTTATCTAGATAAAAAAGGTATGGCCTAGATCAGAACAATGCATTCTAAATGCATTGTAGATTTGGTGCCACTTGAGTTCTAAATTCATTGCAACATATTCAAGCAAGAACAGAAAGACTTCAAATAAAAGGTACTTTGTTTATTTCAGATATTACCAGTTCTAAGTGAACTGTGTGCTTCTTTTGGTTCTGGGCCTGCAAAGGAATTGTTGGTACATTATTTTTAATAAAACTTCAGCAAGAAAAAAAAATTACTAAACAAAAAACTGCTGACAAAACATTACCAAGTTAACCCTCATAAATGTTATACAAGTTTATTTGGAAGATTGCTTAAAGATAGTTTTTTAAATACTTCAGTTAAAAACATTCTTCTCACAGGAAAAAACAAATGAATGGGTGGGCTTCCCATTCTAAAGCAGAGCAAGACTTTCATGAAGCAAAATGGAAACAAACACTTAACTACAAGATTGTGCATAAAGTACTGTGCATTATTATACAATCACATTCTGGCTGCTTACAGACGTGGAAAAAAAAATCAGTACTTTACTTTCAGCTGGGCATGCCCCCACACCATGAGCAGTCCATGCCCAGAAGAGGCATTGTGTTAGTTTGAGCTGCCTCACCCAACGTCTGTATAGATTAGGCCCTTTAGTGGGGCTTTCTGGCACTTTTATCTAATAGCTGATGGAATCGCCAAAGCACCAAAAAGCCCTGCTGAAGCACCAGATCTATACAGATGCTGTGGAGTAGGGTTGAACAAACATGCTGCTTCTTCTGGTAAAGTAGTGGGGTTGGGTTTTTTTCATGTCTGTCAGTGCCCTCTGTGACTGGCTCGCTAAAGGATTTCAAAAACAGTTGCCACCAAACATGGATGCTGTTTTTGGAAGTTTTATCAAACAAATTCCCATCAGTGTTATTACCAATGTTGTTGAGCTGCTAGTGGCGCTGCAGGGGCAAGGTTCCAGAAGGCTTCTATATTTAAGCCATTGTATACATAAAAATTGCTTAGAAGAGTGATTGGTGATGTTTGTCCAACATCATTCATGCTAGCACAGATCTGTATTATTAATAAGGTGGTTAAAATATAAGTTGTCTGAAGAATGTCTGTATGGTGGCTTCTACAAGTACTCTGTCTATTGTGGTTGAGCTGGTGGTATCACTGTGGGAGTTGAGTTTATATATTTCCAGGGATAGACAAAATCATGATGGCCTAAACCTTGCTAAGGCCCTAATTCAGAAAAGCAGTTAAGTGCAAGTTAAAGTCCCTGCCTATACAGGAAAGCATCCATAGCAATTGAAGTGCTGCATCCTAAAGAGCACATGGGACTGGAACTCAGGACAACTGGGGTTTATCCATGACTTTTGCTACTGGACTACTGAATGACATTGGAGAGGGTTGGGTCCAGAGCGGTTTAGTGGTACAATTGTATTACCTTTTAATTCCTGATCCAATCAATGGTTAAAACCAATAGCCTGGCAGTAACAAGAGTATTTCTATTCAGGTAGCACTGAGGGAGACGCTTGACTTCATGACTCATTGTAATCTACCTGATTCCTTCTAAATTCTTCATTCTGCTAGTCTTAACAACCCTCTCTCCTTTTTAGTAGTCTCAATGTTCTAATAATCATGCTATCTTTCTCCTGCAATTCTGTTGTCTGGTAGCTGCTCCTGGTGATGTAGTTCCTATTTTACAGTCCTGCAGACTGTTTTTAATTCTAGCTAAAAACATTAACTCAGGTGTGGAAATAACTTTCAGTGAAGCATTCAACGCAAGATGCTCAAGAAGACTAGATTTTGTTTTATGAATCTGAAAGAGATGTGCATTTAATTCTAATAAATACAGGAATAATGAAAACATTTTTTATTCTTTTTGCTTAGTTTGTTGTGTTTACTATATCTTACAGCAAATTAATGCACATTCCAATAAAATGTTTGTTTTGCTTAAATCTTACACTGAATAATACAGCTTTGGATCCCTAACATATTAGTAAAGCTTCTAGTTTCTTTTTACCTAGAGAAATATATGTGTTGTGTTATATGTGGTGATATGACACATCATCTTCACCTCTGTTTTCAAAATCCTAGATCTGCCCATGACCTTGGCTAAATCATTTCACTTCTCCATGGGTCAATTTCC
>NW_005842353.1:387919-400341 GCF_000455745.1 Alligator sinensis
CACCTTTATAAAGTGTTCTATGATTAACTAATGAAAAGCAATATATGAAAGCTAAAGATTATTGTTAAGCATGTGGTTCATTGTAATTCTGTGTTTAAGTGTTGGTTTGGCTTGGGATGCCTTCCTGAATTAGAAGGGAATGAATCTTAGAATGATGATTCTAAATGACTGAAGTACTGACTTCATCCATCTAACCTCAGCAAAACAAAATATAAAAAAAATTGAAAAATTATTAAGGATGAAAGAACCTGTACAAATAGCTACTAAACATAGCTTCTGAGAGATTAGTGGGGAAATACAAACACGCAAATAAACTGGTATAAAGAATGTGCATCACTGTGCAGTTCTCAAAGAATGGCATCTTCAAAGGTCACAGTAAAAATATTAAAAGTGCTTAGAAGAGAGAAGAAAAAAGGTCAGTAATTTTAAACTGCTGATTAGGTTTTCAGCATAATCTCTGTAATGGCATATATCGTCAAGGTACTACTTTCTCATAGCAAGTGGGTAGCTGTTCAGTATAAATTAATACAGAATGTGAATGTGTGCAGTTGTAGGCCTTTGGAAATTAGAGCAAAGCTGAACTTTATCTGCCATTGCGTGTTATTTTAATGTATATAAAACACACGCTCTTGGATAATCTTATGCAAAAGAATATAAGCCTCATTTCAAACAGTGTGTCAAATCATCAGGTAGTGTAAACTTGCAAAACACAATTTATTTCATCATTCCCTTCACTTTAGTGGAGTTATGTTCATTTACATTAGCTTAAAGTCTGGTCCCTCATTTGTTACAGGTGATATGAAGTTAAAGTCCCCGTGCATATAGATCATGGTAAAATGTCGTTGACAGGGAACACACTACAAGAGACTATTGTAATCTCTAAAGCCCAAGAGTATGATTGAACATCACATGGCATTATGTATGTCATCCAGTCATTGTTAAATCTCAGATCTGGCCAACAGGTGGGTGATTTGAAAAGATGAATCGGTTTGTGATAAAGAGAGTGGCAAGCTGTTTTGATTAAGTCTGAGAAGGAAAACAGGAAAATATGACAAATAAATTACACGTGATTTTCCCTCAATTGATTTAAAACTTCAGAGTGTCATTTGTTTATTTGGAAGTAGTGGATAAATGAAGGCATGAAGCTTTTGAAATTGTTGAGAAATTTAGAATCCAGACACCTATCACAAAAAGATAAATCTGAGGCTATTTCTTTTTGGACAATACCTAAAGTCTCACAGAGGAAGAAAACAAGAAACAAAATCAACAACGCAAGATATGACTACTGAACCTGGCAATGGCAAACTCATATTGCCTTTCAGCATCTTTCTCAATAGCTCTGAAAGTCTAACATCAGTGAAAAGCACGTGCCACTGCAGAAAGTGTTATCCTTCCCTGAGCAATAGATGTGATTTCAGATGTGCTGGGGCCTGAAACAACTATCAACTACTGTGCTTTGGTCCACTCTCTTTTGTACAGCATTAGTAATATGACTCAGGATGACCAAGAGCTACAGCTTTCAAAACTCAGTGAAAAACACCAGTTAGCAATTCACCTTGACATGACAAATAATGCCTGTGGTGCTACACAGCACCCAGCATTTGTGAGAGATGTTTTTGATGGGTTTATTGAAGAAGTTTCACCAAGATACACAATAGGACAATACTTACCCATGATATTTAAGGAAGCAGGTAAAGACTTCCATATTCTTTGAAAGCAACATGTTGTAGTCCACATAGGTGGTACCCAGATGATAACAGGTAAGCTTTGTGTCCTTAGCACCCAAATCCAAAACAGTACCTAATGCTACGTAGCTTTGATAGCTTGTTTACTTCCAAGCTCTTATGCATGTGAGTAACTTGGCATTTGTGATCCCCATTACTGCCATAACTGAATGCTTGCAGATAGGAGCCTAATTATTTATTTGGCAGGTCCAACACCCTGCCAGTCTTATGTCGATCCTTAAAATCTGGGCCAGCTAATCGGTTATCATTTTCTCCCCCCACTCCCTCTCAATTTCTCTTCACTTGTCCTTTACAGATCTTATCCTGTATCATTCTGAAAAGCAGGGCATGAGGGGAATGCATTAATTGATGGAGGGGATCCTTCAATTCACTACTGCTGTTTTAAGAGAAATGAACACTGTCCCCTTAATAATACTGCCTCTTAAAATGAAAAACAACAGTGCTGATACATATATGTTGAGAACGGTGGATATTTTTCCACTGTTACTTTTTAAAATAACATTCTTAATAGTGCCTCAGTTAATTTATACTTATTGGAACAGGATCTTTCTCTTTCTCATTACCCTTCTTCCTGCCTGCAATATAGGCTAAACACAACCTGCTGTATTTGTTCCATGAAAATCATTTCAGTGCTGAGAGGCTGCACCATCAAGCAGCGAATGTGTATTCAAAGGCGGGTGAGAGGGAACAGCCTCCTTGGGCACACATGTTGGGACCAGTGGGGGAAATGGATTCTGTGACTGCCTTTCTGGCAATTCAAGGTCAGGGTTTGTGTCCTCTGGCTGGCAGTCACTGACTGATACAGATATTTTTATTTTTCCTCCCTCTCTCTCCCCTGTTTTACTTCTTCTATTGAGGTCTGTGGTACCCAATTTAGGTATAGGCCTAGCTTCGCCTATGCTGCTTAGGCTCCCCAACCTTACCAGTTAGCCCTGCAGCATTGTTGTATTGTATTTGTTTGCTTTTACTGCATGATCTGTATTCTCTCACAGACATTATTATATGTTTCATGGACAGAAAATGGGAGGGAAAATAAGGAAAATCCTCAGAAAATACACAGCACCTTATTTATCCTTCCTTAATTTGGGTCCTCTCTTGCAATCCCTGTCTACCACTGTTTTCAGTAAGCAGTCCCCAAAGCCTGTAAGGGTCAGGGCCCTTTAACAGTAAGCTAGGACTAGAGCTCTTAGAAAATTTTCACATACCAAGTAAAGCAGAGAAATCTGATCTTTTTGATAGTTTCATGTTGGGTATGATAAATCTAAGGCAATTTGCCAAACATTTCCAGATCATTTTCTAGTAACAAGAGTAGTCATATTTTTACTGTAAAAACTACATCTAATTGTTTCCAAATCAAGGGGAAACAAAATAAGCTAAGATCATAGAAACATAAAAACTATTCTTGCAAATGAATGTCATGCATCACCATTTGAGTGTTTGGCTAGGCTTGCTTAGTTCTTGGTTCAACATCAGAATTTGTCTTTAACGTGCTCCACTTCCACACTACAGGCCTTCATAAAGTGAAGCAGCTTAGCACAGACCCCAACCTACCTTATCCTGTGTGCTGCTGATTTGAGATACCTGCAGTCTAACCAGTCCCACAAATAAAGACACAATAGCCCTCCACATATATTTACCTTGATGTTACCATGTCCTGCAACCTTTACCCAACCATGCCTGAAAAATACAGTCAATGACACAGTCTTTTACCTATGGAACCTGGTTCTCTTCATGATAGTAGTGACACTACTCTGCTGCAATGTGGGGGAAAACAGAACAAATCGATTGATCACTTATATTTTCTGTTTTACTGTCATGGGCCTGTGACAGGGATGGGTAACATATGCCCCATGAATTGAATCCTATCCATGGAGCGACTGGATCAGGAGTGCAGAGCTGGGAGGCTTCAGTGGCATCTCGGTGATGATATGACTCCGATTGTTCCAGCCCACATCTCTGAAATGTTGTAGACTACTGGTCTCTGAGATAGTTCAAATGTATGCAGGCACAAGATGAATCATGTTAAAGCAAGTAGTCTGATCTTCATATTTCATGTATAGAAATTTCAGTAAAGGGATAGGGAAAGCTATCCTTGTTTATTTAGCACACACATGAACATGACAGTTGATTTCCCAAGACAACATACATCTGCATTTGTTATTTCAGTGTATTGCCCATGTAGGTCAAGAACACAGACACATAGGACATTCCATGGGGAGATGCCATTCGTTAATCTGCACCAGTAAGAGGTGCATCCAGTGGCTGGTATAAGCAGATCCCAAAACATCGTTGTCAGCAATCCAGCCCATTCCAAGGTATTCTTCCTCATTCTCACATATATGGTGAAATACATACCATACCACAACCACCTATAGGGTGCTAAAAGCACTGAAGTCTAAATAAAAGTCAGTAGTACCATCTTTCTTTCAGTCAGCCAATAGCACTTCCCACCACTATCCTTCACTTACTTACATCTACTTACAGTGGTGTCACTTGTTAAACTTAACAGTTACAAAGTGCAGTTAAAATGCAAGTAGACACACAGTCAGGCAGGTTAGCATAGCATAGTAACCTCGTCTAGTCAAACTCTGCAATTCATTCAGGAACATTTTCAATTTTTGCAACCCTGGGGACTGTTCATCACTAATTTCCATGTAAATTTCACTGACCACTGTGCCAACAGCCATCGACTTGCTTACCTTGAACTGATTACCAACAGATCAGTAGCCAGCTTCCATGGGTTGATAGCTTTGCACTCTTAAAACACTGTTGGCTCTGATCTAGATTTATTCTGCTGCTTACAGACCAGCTCTTTATCAGCTCTAGGAATGTGGCTTTCCTCAGACAAGATGCTGGACTCACGCCAGTTATCTCATATGGCCCATTATAATATGATTCCTCAAATGTGTTTGAGATTCAAATCCTAAGGTGGTGGTTTGGAGAGGGCCCACCAGCCACTAAAAACAGCATCATTTTGGGCCACACTGTTATGTTCATGTGGCCAGCCTTCTCTTATTGTGCATTAGCTGGTAATCTGTGCTGTGAATTCTCTGGGCCAAAAGCAGCTTCCAAAAATGCTTACTACCATCTTTTGGCAGCAATATCTGTGTGGGTATGAGAGAGACACACTGCCTTCAAAAAACCCCCAACAGCTATTGGTATTAGAATGGTATGATTCATACCTTAAACCATAACTACATGCAGCCTTACCATGTGGGAGCCTGCTAAGAAGTAAATTCCTTAGGCCTAGCCCATTTCCTCCTAGAATCCCTGAAACAGACAAACAAGTAGACTCATAATAACTTGAGAATACAAGCAGTGAGGGACATGCTGAGTTGAAATGCTAAGAAATCTGGGATACGTGCCCAGACACCTAGATAGCTCTACCCTGACCAAAGTGAGCACCAGTGTCATTGCAGCTTGCTTATTTTGACAACATGGCTGCACTGTAGTGAGTTAAGCTAATGTGTCTATGAATGGCAGATTGTTTAACCCTGGATAAGCATGCAGTAAAGGCAGGGTATTGTGGACTAATTTAGTGTAACAGCATGTTATTGGTTAAGTCTTGCATCCATCCTGCATGTTCCTACACCTAATTCTCTCTGATTTCAATGGAAATCAAAAACAGCCCACTGCTAGCAATGGTGGTTACACTAGTGCAAAATAAGAGGCAAATCAAGACCTGGCTGGGCATGTGTTTACTACTAACTAAAGTTCTACCTCAGTATCCTTATGCCTCAGGAAAAAGGGAAGATGGATATATTGAGATAGTCTTATCTTTGATTTTTCTGATGTCATTTCTAGACATAAAAAAAAAATATTAAAAATCAGTGCCTAAAGTGCCTTTCACTGACACTGGCTTTACAGAAGTCTCTCTTATTTAATGGAGTTATTGCTGGGTTGATGTCAGGAGGGTCAGGTCAAACAAAATCAGTTTTACTTCCAGATGGTGGTATGAGCAGCAGCACATTCCACTGTAATTCAGGTCATCCACCATTGTGGCAGGTTCAATTAACTGAACTTTAATTATTCTGTCAGTTTGCATGTTCAGACAAGAAAGCTATTCTTTTAAATTTGTTCTTGAATCAAAGAATCACAGAAAAGATAGACCTCAGAAGGTCATCTAACCCAACCCCCTGCCTGAGGCAGGATCATCCCTATTTAAAATGTCCCAAACAAAACCTTACCTAACTTATTACTAAAACTACAAAGACAAACCTGTCATACAGCTAACGCATAGTAAAGCAGGGGGACAATGATGTTCAATGTTCTGCAGCTGCAAGGGTTATTAAAATTATTCTTGAGAGATCAAAGGAACAAGGCCACCCCTACCCACTACAAAGGAAGGCAAGCCCCCACCCCACTCCTGCCCCCAGTTCGTGCCAGTCTGACCATGGGATAAATTACTTCCTGACTACAATGCTTTTTCATCAGTCTGACCCTGAGCAAAAAGGCAAGACCCTCTAGCCAGGAACATCCAGGTTTCAGTTCCAGCAGAAACACCGGCACACCCTAAGCAAAATGTCCAGTCTTGGATGCAGCCAACACTCAATGCTTTTTTTAGGAAGGCAATCCCTACCCCACTCCTTTGACATGTAGCAATAGGAAAGGGAAAATATTTTCCCCAGTCCCATGCAGCAGTCAGCAAGGCCCAGAAGCATGAGAAATACCTAAAGTATAGCATAGGCACAGGTACTACTACATAATCCCTGACCAGTGTTTAGCTAACATCTTCTTAAACACTTCCAAAGATGGAGATTTCACAACTTCTGTCAGCTGTCTATACCACTGCCTTACTGGTACAGTAGTGAAGAAGTTTTCCTGCTATTCAGTCTAATGTTGCGCTCATTTTAGCATGTCAAGGATATACCAAGAACAACCACAATACCTGTGAGAAAAAGGGTACAACAAAAATGATAGTTTGCTGTCTCCTTCTCAGCATTACTTTATGGCTTATCAGGTTTTATTATCAGAGATGTAGTTAGTCTGAAATCAGGTAGAAGGCAGGGTAGATTTGCACCTTATAGACTAACCCAGGTAACTATATATATATATATATATATATAGCTTGTGTTTTATATATAAAACACAAGCTTTCCTGAACTGAAGCTCATTTCATCAGTGTCTGTCAGCATCTATATTTACTTTGGTTAGTCTATAAGATGCAAATGCACCCTGCCTTCCACTTTGCTATCAGGGCAGTCTATAAGGTTCTATTATGATGAAAATGAAATCTCAGCTCAATGTACTTAACTTTCAACACACAAGCAGAAGAAGCCATAATATATTGCTGCTTTGGATTATATTCCTTATATCTATTATTTTTCTTTAGGTGAAAAATAAGAGATATATATGGATTTTGCTAGAACACTTTTAATAAAGTGCAGAAAATAAAACATCCGTGCTCATTACACAAGGAGAAGACAGAATGCAGCACAATCACACCTGTGGGACCAATCAACTCCTATCACAGAAGTGGGTCATATGCAGGTGTCTAGAGCCAGAGAAAACCTGTCATAGGGCTTAAAGTGGCTGCTGAAATATGCTGGCCTTGTTTCCATACAGGGTGAGTGATACAAATGTGTAGAATGGGATTCTCTGTTCACAAATCTCAAGGCCCCATTCAAGTCCTGGGTATCATATAAAAGGTCACATCTATTTTACATCTTAGTTGTTTGAAATCATACTGGGACTTATAATCACTAGGCACATCTAAAGCTTTGCAGTAGACTAATTTGCTGCTCAGTAAAGCATCACTGTCTTCACATGGGTGGCAATTAGACCAATGTAGACAAATTTACTGCACCATTGGATAGTCCCTTCACACAGAGCTACTATCCAACAGCAGAGTAAATTACTGCACTTAAATGCACATCTAGATGGATTAGTTTACTCCAGCTCAAACTGCGCCACAGTTTATTCAGTCACATTAATTGCACATGTAGATGCACCCACTGAGTTCACTTGGGAGAACGCAGATGAAGATCTTCAGAGCTGTGGACAGGAGTTCAATACCATGATAATTGCTGCAATCTGATCTAGCTCCTATCTTTAATATGGTAACAGTTATGGCATCTCTCAAGTCACTGGGAATCTGTTCATGTTTCCAGATTTTCATAATAACAATGTATAGTTGGCAAGAGTGTTTTTTCTACCTTGCTTATAAATTTCAGCTGGTATTCCATCAGGGCCACATGCTTTGTTCTTTCATGTACTTAATGGTTTCCAAGGTCTCTTGATAAGTTGGTGGATCTACGGTGTAGTCCTTAACAGAGTGTTGTGGACTGACTTCAACATTAGAATTTCAGTTCTGGAGCTCTTGAAAGTGCTTCTTCCACTATAAGGGTAGAGCTACCTTTGGAAAGTGTTGTTCCATTCTTAGACCTTCTGAGAGATGACTCCTTGGCTGTGTCCAGATGAGCACTGCCACACACCACACATTCAGGCATTTCCGTGCTGCTACCTTGCAGCATGGGGGGAGGAGGGGTTAACCTGGGAGATCCCGGGGTCAAAAACAGCTGCACAGAAAAAAAGTGGGCAATGCACATGGTTGCAGTGTGCACTGCCCAAAACTGGAGCCTTTCCCACTGGAGCCATGATCCAGCTGCTGGCCAGGCTCCGAGCTGCAGGAGCGCCATGGCTGCATCTTCCCCAGGACCTCAGGTAAGCTGCTGAGGCCAGTGCAGTTGCTGGCCTCATCCTCCCCTACCCAACTCGGGGTTACGGGCATTCCCCAGGAACAAGTAGTAGCAACACAAGGTATGCTGCTGCTTCTTCTCCCCAAGGAACCAAATGTCCATGCTCATCTGGATACTGCCCTTGTGTGCTTGGCCCACAGACAGCTTTGATTGTACTATATGTGTCACAGCTGTCAGCAGACTTTTGAATCTCTTTTGCTTTGTCCTCCCACCACTTGTTCTTTTGCTCTGGGTCTCAGTTTTAATTTGTCAATAAATGATTTGCTTCTGTTTAGAGTTTATGTCATTTTGCCAGGCTTTGAAGGCTCTCCTTTTTCTGTCAATGAGAACTTGAAGTTTCCTATCATTCTTATTTAACCAGTCCTGATGTTTTTTTGTGTAGCAGTCTAGAGATTCTTTGCATACCTCATGGGTGCTTTCTTCAGGTTCTCAGGCTAGGGGCAGACATTACACAAACTGGTTTAAGTGATCAGAAACTGGTTTAAACCTGTAACAGAACAGATGTTCAATGCACATAAACCACTTTGAAAATGGCTGAAACTGGTTTGAGATAAACCTGGTTGAATGTAGTATCAGAGTTAACTGATTTGGGTCAAACCAGTTTATGTACTATCTGTCCCAGACCCCTTGCTGGTTTAAGTTAAATAAGAGCCCCCCATCATCCTGGCATGTTCTCTGGGCTGGGCAGAGCTTTCTGCTGCACAGCAGGGCTGGCCTCTCTCTTCTGCTTCCTGGCTGGAGCTCTGGCAGAGACTGCAGGCATCTGCTTGGCTTCTGTTCCCCCTACTCCCTTCTAAGCAGTGATTCTTTCATCCCCTCTGCCTTACACAGACACACAGCATTAGCTAGCAGACTACATGCTGGCTATAACCCAGGCTGTGGCAGATGGGACAAAGGCAGAATCAACAGGTAGCTGGTAATGTCCCTCTGTTGTTTTTTTAATGGGGTGATAAACACTGTTATCAATTCCCTGCTGGGCTGGTCAGGAGGTAGGGGAACCCCTCCCTAACCAGAATGTTCTGACGGGGCCTGCCCGTGCCCTGCTTCAGCTCAACACTCTGCAAGGGAAGGGCTGCTCTAGCACTCCCTGGCTTCTAGCCTGAGCCACTGCAGACATGTGCCTGCATTTTTTTCAGTCCAGAAGGGATGTCTTTATGGTTACAAACTGGTTTAGCAAGCCATTCTCACTCAACTCAACTGTAAATGTATTCCTGGTCATTCAGGCTGGGAAGCCAAAGGTGATGTGATCCTAGCTGTATCACACTCCTGTGTTCCACTGGGTACAGAAACTGTGATGCCTTGACCACACTAGCCTGATAGAACTATATTTGAGTGGACTTTTAACTTTGATAGTCTCTCACAACATTGATTTGCACCAGCTGGCCAAAATGTAACAAACTCATTCAGTGCCCACTGTTGGGGGCACTATGCCAACCCCTTTAGACAGGGGTGAGGTGGGTGAGGGGGGCCGGGGTGTTGTGGAGGGAAGTCTTACCTGTCTGGTCCCTCTGAAGGCAGACGCTACTTTTACTGCTGTCACTGCTGCTGCTTTAGCAGCATCGGCTCTGACAGCAATATCTCTGTGGCACAAGCTCTCTGAGAGCTGTGCCTCATGCCTAGCTCACTCAGTGCTCAGTTTAAACAATGCTTTTTATGCTGTTTTTCTGTCCCTTCCCAAGAGCACTGGGATTGGAAGGGACCTCAGGGAAGGATCACAGTCACTGGTCAGCTACACATGTCAATATCAGAGCAGTCCTTCCTCCCTGTCCCCGCTCCCCCTCCCTCTCCTTAGTTTCTCTTTAGCTGCAAGCAAGCCCAACTTCGAAACTCGAAATGTTCTGAAACTTTCAAAACATTTCAAGTGCCCTCGTTTCATTTCGAGGCTGTTTTGAAGCCTTTCATTTTGTTTTGATTTCACTGTTTAGAGCTCAAAACAAGTCAAAACAGCATCAACTACAAAACACCAGTCGAAATTTTGTGCCGCCCTAGTTTATATCCCTCCAATAAGAGGAAAATAAAGTCTAAGATTTTTTTTCTTTATAAAGAAGCCTAAAAATGATGCCTAAATCCATTTTTAGGGAAAAAAAAATAATGGTCGGATATTCAGAAGTGTTGATGTATCCACTATAATAGTGTGGCTTTTCCTACATATGCAGCAGTTGCACTGAAGTTATGTTGGCTTCAGTGGTTACTGCTGAAGGTTCAACAATTTTAAAATTAAGACGCTTGTGTAGATCCTTAAATATGAATTGAAGATCCTGGCAGAAGGCTCCTGTAATTGAAAGTACTGCCTTAAAAGTGTTCCTTATCCATAAACAGGAAATCTACGATGTTTAGGAAATGGACATGTTAGATTGTTTAGACACGTTAAAGATCAAAAATCACAACACACACATTCCTATTTGACGTTAGGCTTCCTGCCTTCTCAACTGCCACTTTCCTTCTCTCCTACCCTAATCTACTTCATAAACACAAAGTGGAGATACAAGGAGATACTTGTTTTTTTAATGCCAATTAGGTATATGAATCTGAAAGGAAAGGGAGAGAACAGAGAAACAATCTGATCTCCCTCTGTACCAAGAATGTAGTTAGATGAGGAAATAAGGAAAGAAATGTTTAAGGAACATGTTCTGTATCAGAATTCAATGCCTATCCTTATGCAGCAGATTTTTTTTATTAAAGAGAAAGATAGAATGGGAGGAGTTTTATTGAAAACAAACAAAGACTAGGGAAAGCGGTGGAGACTGGAGAAGGAAAGGACTTTATTATATACTAAAACATATTTCTCCAACAGCTCTTACTCCCTTCCTCTACCTCCTCTGCAGATGTATTTTCATTGTCCAAGGAAGAAGAGCTAAATGTGGGAGTTCATTATTCTTTTAGATTTATTTTAATGAAAATAGCCTTATATGTCAGGGGGGAATCAAAAAATAATATCACTATACAAGTTTTTGGCAGAAGCACAGCTGGACTGCAGTTGGTGTGTATAGTGACAACTGAGTTACTAGTAAATGTGTGCAATTTTTGCAAAAGAAAAATGTCTCCATCTTTTCTGACACCAGCAGATACAAAAAAAGCCTTGTTAAAAATAAATTCTGAAACATGGCTTTTGAGAGAAACATAGGTTTGTCAAGAGCAAGGGCTAAATCCAAGAAAGGAGCTGCAGTACCTAACGTGTAGGCAAATGGCCTCATGCATTGGAATCCAGTACCCTATGTTAAGTGCCCAGATTCCCTGTATAACTCAAGCGGGGAAGTGGGCACCTCAGAATGAGATCCAAAAAACCCTATGCTAAGCAGAAAGCCATCTATAACTAACCAATATAAAACTCCAGCCATCTTCACAGTTTATGCAGCTTCCCCAAGACTGTAGCTAGGTACCTCTATTCAGCTGCCTCTAGGACTCAGACTCCATTCCTGGCAATAGGTGACTGCCTCCCTACACTCAAAGAACTGAGAAGAGCCGTTTTATTTTAAAACTCAGATACCTACTTCTCACTGACATGCCAATGGCCTTATCCCTGCGTTAGGGCAATATTTCCAAGAGACAGAAGGCTAATTCTGCATCAGTGTCCAAAGAGCCTTTTTACTGAGACTGACAGAAATGCTATTTTGACATGGCCAACACTCTGCCGAGAACTGAACCAATACTTGCCAATCTCATCTCAAACATCCCATCAAATAGCCATCCTTCAGTAAACACTTTTGTTCTCTTCATGATGTGAGCTGAATACAAACTAGCAGGTTAGAAGTGAGAAAGCCATGATCACTCCCCAGAGCCATGCCTTCCTCCTTCCAGATTCTAAAATCCTTCTGACCCCTTTTACGGCAAGCATTCCCTCAGCATTCGGACAGCTCTTTTTGTTTATGACACAACTGCACGGCATGGATTTTTTTTTTGATTCATTATTGCATGTTGAGGCATGTTCCATGCCATTATGCAGTTTGTTTCCTAAATCTCCTTTCCTTTCAAATGCAGG
>NW_005842353.1:400365-410084 GCF_000455745.1 Alligator sinensis
CAGGAATGCAATTTAGGAAAGGAAAGGGAAGTCCATGACTGAGCTTGTATAAAATTAGCCCCCAATCCTGCCAACCCTTCTGACATTCAGTCATATATAATTCAGACAAGTAGTGTCAAGGACTTCAAGTATTCACATGAGTAACTTTTTATTCACCGTAAAGAAAGAGTGCCCAGATCAGCCTCTAGTATTTCCATCACTCTAATAAGGAATTCCAGGATATCTTTCACTAGTCCTTGCTTTTCTTAACTGGTTTGAAAAAGTGATCCTGACTCTCTGACTTGACCCTTGAAGCACTGCACCATTTTAGCACAGTGTGCATGCCAGTGTCCCATATCACTTAATCTGATGAACTACCCTGAGTACAGTTGCTGACAGTATTATTTCTGTTTCTCAAACAGGTAAAAAAGCAACACAGATTCTTCATTCAAACTGAAATGCTGAAATGTGTGTGGTTCCCCCCACCCTTTTAACCATAACATAAAAGTAACTCTGAGGAGCATAGGTGCCTTGAGGCATTCTCTCATCTCAGGTAAGGATTCAGTACCTGACATTAGGGGTCAATTTGCCTAAATAATATTGCAGACATTATGATTTAGAACCACTGGATCACAACGAGTGTGTTTCCCACCTTTCTCCTTTGTGTTAAAACAATGGGACTAATGTTGATCAAAAGCTATAACCTTTGTGATTTTCATATTCAAGATTTGGGTCTGTGTCATGAAATGTAATTAAACTCATGTTTGCCTATGAAAGGGTCTTTTTAAGCCATATGAAAAGATGCTGCATCCTGTCCTCTGTTTCTTATGGCAGTCCAGCCAAGGTCTTCAATATAGAAAACTATTTTTTGTTACAAGTACAAAGACTACTAACTGATGCAAAATGAGTTCCTTTATCTGTACTATTTAAGCAATTACTTCCTCTTACAGTGCAAGTCTAAAGTATTCTTGCAGATGGTTTTGTCACTAGAGCCAAGTCAATCCCTTATTGCCAAATGGTAAAGCCCACTTGTGAATTAATGATGCATTTTGGTTTTTAATACTCTGGTGACTGAAGCAACTGTAATGAATCTCACTGAGCTTCATTTCAGGGCATGAACCTGCTATTCAATGGTTTGGAAAAGTCACCTTCAAGGTTGTCAAAGTGCTACACTATTTTATTTCTCCTGATGCAGTACATTGTCTTTTTTTACTTTAGCTCTTCAAGATGCTGTTTCATTTCAGGCTACATCACTGAAGTGTACAGTACTCTATCAAAAACTAAACAACATACTGTAATTGTTTTCATGGGAATTATTAGTCTATTCCACTAGGTTCCAGTTCAGAATATTAATCTATAAATACCCTTCTAGAAGAGGGGCCTATAATAAACAATTCAATGCTACCCAATGGATTAGGCAATTTCGGTTATTACAGGTGTCATGTTTTCATTAGTTATATTCCAATTGTAATAGGATTTAGTGTGAGCCAAGAAATAAACCCAGTTCCCAGTGTCAACATTGCCACTCTCATTTCTGGTTCCAAGGGTTTAAGCTCATGGACTAAGTTTAGAAATAATGCTACAGTGACACTGCATGGGGTTTTATTCCCTCTTTTAAACCACATAATGCAATTTCAGGATGTATTGGCACAAATATGTTTTTATTGGTTCTTGCAAGCTGTAATGTATCCAAGATGTGACTGCAGCAAGCTGGAAAACAATTAGCATCCGTAAAGCGGGCTGCAATTATGAGATCATTGTAGAGAATGAAGATTTAACATGTATTTTGTACAGAAACTGGTCATGTTTGAACCAAGTTTTTATTTTCTTTATCCCAGCAGGCAGGTGGGAATTGCTGATGAGTTATCAAGTTTAAATTTGTGCAGTATTGTTGTGAAATCCTACAAAGCTCTTAATGTCACCTGATTTAACGGTCAAAACACATAGAGCTTGTTCTCATCACAGCTTCTGTTTGATTTTAGTAGCTGGTTAAATAATTTCAGAAAGGTCTGAGTTAGCCCCACAGCAATAACAGGATGTTATACATGTGAAAAAGCTGATTTTTTAAAGAGATGGCAAGTTAAATGATAAAACTGTAAATATTTGTCTGTTTTGTAGTATCACTACCATAGCATATGTACTGCAGGGGATATGGATTTATTCCAAAGGCAGAGTTATTTGTTATTTGTGAAAAGCTCAACAAGGCTTAATAGATTCTAAGTAAAATATTTCATTACATCCAAGTCAAGCTAGTGGTGTATTTTCTAAGTTTCTGGAAGGCTGGTTTATGCGGGACATTAAGCATCCATCCCATGAACTTGAAAAACTGGTTAATTTTCTATGTGCATCTATAATTGTAAAAACTCACGTAATATTAGTATGCAAGGGAATTGTGTAGGGTGTTTTATTTGCATGTGTTTGTGTTGGGGGGGGCAGTGTTTTTACATGCACATCTGCCAAGTATATCAGTTTGCCTCTCTGGCTAACAATAATAGAAATTTGGAAACCAAATAAAAAACACCAAGGGAAGCATAGTCGAAACCACTTGGACCTTCTTGGCTTTATAAGCCCTCTGCTTTCACATTTCCTAACAAAGTCATAAATTGTTCCAGATTTTTCTGGAAACTCAGCTTTTATAACATCAGCGTCACATTTCAGCTATGCAATGAAATCAGAATTTGGGACAGTGGGAGGGGGGAATTTATTAATGTTGTAATACATGGGCACAACATATTGTACACATAGTTGGTTCAGCTGAAGTCAGTGGAAGTTTTGTGCAATTCATTTTGTGTGTCAATACAAGGATGTTGGTAGAGTAACTCCAGTGATGATATTTGCCTTCTAATGGTAGTTTTAATCAAAACTTTTTTTTTTTTTTTAATACAGAAAACTGTGTTTTAAGAAGGAGGTCATTTCTGTATTGTAGAGAGATTTTGTTTCCCCTATTAAATTAAATAAGCCATGCTGGATCAGCCAATCTCAAGTTCCCTGCCTGTCAGTACCAAGAGGAAGGTGTCATGTGCGAAGTATACCATAGTTGTAGAAGTTTCACAGTGATCTAAATGCTCGGTTTTATCTTTACGAAGGCCAGTACTATTTTGCTGAGAGAGTACAGATACAGTAGCTCCCAAGGTACATTTTCTACCGAAAGTACTGTTTCAAAGGCATATACAATTTTGAATGCCTTATATATTTTGCTATCACTGCTATCTAATTTTACCTTTGTTCATAATCTTGTTGCTGAAGTTCTTGGAACATTATGGAAGCCCAAAGAGCATTTTGGCTAATGGAAGCTTAGAGTAATAGACTCTGAATATGTATAGGAAAGTGCACAAAGACAAGTGTCAATGTTATGGCATGCTGCCTCTTTTCCATACTGGTGTTGTCAGGCTTATTTTGACTTTTAAGTGTTCTCTTTAAAACTATGAATACCCTACCCTTCCTCCACTGCCATGCTCACTTCACAGCAGAGATAACTGGTGTGTTCTGCAAATTGCAGATTTGGTTGAAATGCTTGAAGTTAATGAATGATTAGCAGATATTGTTTGCTGAGGAATTCACAAACAATTTTTGAACATACGCATTCCAACCACTTCTCAATCTGTTTGTAATTTACACACAAGAAAAAAGTAGAAGGTAGTTGAAAAATTATTGTTTCAAAATTATCATTTTATTTTACTGGCTGTTTCTTACAAAAATAGAATAAAAACAGAATGTTAGATTCTAAAAATGAATTTAAAAAATACCCAGTAGTCATCATAATGACTCTTACTGGTAAATAATACAGCTAGATAATTGCTAGAAAGTTTGTTTGAAGTATAAGGGCACATCCACACATGCAGGCATGTGCGTTTGTAGCAGCTCAAATAGGAGCGGCACAAATTTGAGCCAGAGATATTTGCCTCAGCGCACATGCCCAGACATACACTTTGGTGTGGGGCAAGTTGTGCCACTTAGGGCAAAATAATCCTGCCAAGCTCCTCCCCGATCTGCAGCCAGGGGGAGCTAGAGCCTGTGTAAAAACCTGTCCTGGAAAGCAGCTCAGGACTACTTGCCCTCAGGAGCTTCTGAGGCTGCAGAACCTCCTTCTGAGGTTCTGGTTGAATTTTACCCCTCACCTTTTTGTTCTTGGCCACCCCATCTGCAGCCCCACCAAGTCCCAGGACCTCCTGGTCAACCTCCTCCTGGCCCTGGCCAAATGGGCCCTGTACTTGACCAGGAAGGAGGCTCTGGACAGGAAGGTGCCCAGAGACTGTGGGGCCACTTTCCTCTCACTTCCGTGCATGTTTCTGGGCTGAGCACTAGTGGGAGACATCCACCAGCTCCTTGGGTGCCTTTGAGGACTGGGGGGGGCAGCTTGGGGGGGGGGGGGGTGCTCTGCTTGATGTCCCCTTCAGGCACATTTGTTTTCACGTTTTGACCCTTTGACCCACACAACACTCTCATCCTGGTTTTGCCTTAGGTGTCCCAAACATTTTGTTGTGTTATTCATTCATTAGCCCCACACTGTAGGGGCCACTAGTTAGTCAGGTGGGCCTTAGGGCCCATGGCATTTGGGTAAAACAAATAGACAGGAGCTTCTGGGGGAGGAGCCTCTGGGAGGAAGTTGGCTACACCCCTTCCAGTCCCAGGCTGTTGCTGTTGCTGCTGCTGCCATTGCCATGGATACAAGCTTGGTCTCAAGAGCTTCTGGGGAGAAAATGGCCAGGCCTCTTCCTGTCTCTGGCTACTGCTAGCTGCTGGCTTGTTCTCAGAGCTTTTGAGGGTAATCTGGCCACACCCCTTCCTGCTTTGGGCTGCTGTTGCTGCCCCCTCCCACCCCGGTCCTCTGCTGCACACCACTTTCCCCCCTCAGGGAGGGGCCCTCTGCACTGCACCACACCCCAGCACCACACCCCAGCTTCTGACCCCTGTCCTGGCCTGCGGCCCAGCCCACCACAAAGCTGCAGTCAGGCAACAGCCTGGGGAGGGAGTCTGCACTGCCTGTGGGCCCCTCCCCCAGCATCACTGCCAAAAACTAAAGGTGCCTTGCCTACCCCAGCTGCCTTGGCAGACCACCCCCCCACCTTCACCTCCACTTTCACCTGAAGCACACCCACAGGGCCCATATGCCCCCCACAGGGCTCAGAGTTTACCCACAGCAGCTGCTCGAGCTGTCACCTGGGGCCCTGTGCTGCTCACAAGGACTCCATATCACACTAAGCCAGGTCCTGCCTGCACAGAATTAGCCCGGCCCAACAGTACGCGGAGGGCCCTAAACCCCGATGGCTCCTGCTGCTGTGGGGGAGGGGGGGACTGGGGGGTAGGCAGGAGACCCACACCTCCTGAGCAGTCTCCCCCCCTCCCGGCAGTCCTCCTGCCCCCTCCAAATATACAGTGTGGGGAATGGTTTTTTTCTTCCCAGCATGCCTCTTGCTGTGTCTCAAACAGCTTGAGATGTGGCAAGAGACACGTGCAGGTTCATCTGGATGTACCCCATTGGTGCAGAATGCAGTACCTTTTCCTGAAAGTATCATATAACTTTTATCTTGCCTTATAATGTTCTAAATCAAACTGAATGTTTGCCATTAACTTCACTGGCAGCCAGATCAACATTTTGTAATGAGATTTGTCATTAAATGCAAACCCTGTCACAGGGAGAAAGTGCCTTCTCATCCTTTGATTGTTGAAAATCCATACTTTATTTCATGATTGTCTTTTAACAAAATCACTCTTCTAGGACCTTGCTGTGGTGCATGTATATTGCTAATATTATTAAGAACTTGAAAGGGCAGGTAAATTGGCAGGGGTTCCCTACAACAACTTCCATTTCAATCTAAAACCTGGCTGCATTTTATAGTATAATAGATAGTATAAGCTGACCTGGAAAAGATAAGTTGTATAACAGAATAGATTTTTAGCCTATACAGGATATGCTATAGAAAAATAAAATAGAAACCCAATATGAACATGCAGGAATATGGCTGAAAAGATAGCAACTTTGCATGTTTTTTCAGCACTTCTAGAATGTTAATGCAATGTTCTATCAATGTTATTTTAACAGACTATCTCAAATAGATTTTCAACTAAAGAAAAGAGAAAAATAATTCTGTAACATAGAAAGTAAGTGCAATTCCTAGCTTGGCATACACTAGAAGTCATAAGTGTTTTTCAGCAATAGATTCATGTTTACACAACCTATAATTGATGAATGATAGAAGCTGAGAGGTTAAGATAGAAAGTCACCATATCAAAAATAAACCAATATTGTTGATATTTCTTATCATTGAGGTAGTCCTTTATGTTCTATCAGGAAATCACTGCAATATAATTCTAAGTTCAAATGGAAAATGTATGTATTTACTACTGAGCCAGTTGCTGAAGTGTATTTGAAGTAAGGGATTTTTCAGCAAGAAGCATATTTTTCACTCTTAAGGCACATCCAGATGAGCATGCACGTGCCTCATGCAGCATCTCAAAACAGTTTGAGACACTGCAAGAGGCAGGCTGAGAACAAAAAAATGTTCCCCCAAAAATGTTGATGTCAAAATGTGGCATCTGGATTTCCAGGTACCAAATAAAACACCAGGGATAAAAATAGCACAGATGTAAAAGATGGCTGGAGTGGTGGAAGGGCTTTGTATGTTGCAGATCAGTCCAGAAGCCCCTGAGGCCTCCAGCCAGGCACTTAGCAGCAGAGCAATAGGCAGGAAAACAAAGCAGGATCAGATGCAGTGAGGCAGCTCTGGGGGAGGGCAGAAGAAATCAGTCAATTAGGGAGTAATCCAGTGCGGGTGTGGTGTTGAGTGGTACAAGGTGGTGCAGTAGGGATTATCCCTTAGTCTGAAAATGGGGAAGCAGCAAAACAGATGGCAGCAGCAGCGATGGTAGCAGCCATCCAATTCAGCCACTCAGGGTGTGCTTCAGGTGAAAGTGGAGGTGAAGGTGGGGGGGTGGCCTGCCAACGCAGCTGGGGCAGGCAAAGCACCTTTAGGCTCCAGCAGTGATGGTGGGAGAGGGGCCCACAGGCAGCGCAGGCTCCCTCCCCAGGCTGTCTCCTGACTGCAGCTTCATGGTGGGCTGGGCAGCAGGTCGGAACAGGGGTGCAGAAGCTGGGGTGTGGTGCTGGGGTGCAGAGCAGTGCAGTGAGCCCCTCCCCAAGGGGGGGGGGCAGTGGCATGCAGCAGAGGACCTCAGGGTGGGGCAGCAACAGCAGCAGCAGCAGCCCAAGGCAGGAAGGGGTGCGGCCAGCTTATGCCCAAAAGCTCTGAGAACAAGCCAGCTGGTAGCAGCAGCCAGAGGCAGGAAGGGGCCTGGCCATCTTCTCCCCAGAAGCTCCTGAGACCAAGCTAGCAGCAGCAACAGCCTGGGACTGGAAGGGGTGTGGCCAACTTCCTCCCAAAGGCTCCTGCCCCAGAAGCTTTTAAAGGCAAGTAGCCCTGAGCTGCTTTCCAGGGCAGGTTTTAATGCTGCTGGGGCCAGTACAGGTGCTAGCCCCAGGCTCTAGCTCCCCCTTGATGCAGATCCAGGAGGAGCTGGGCAGGGTTATTTTGCCCCAAGTGGCACAACTAGCCCCATATCAAAGTGCATGTCCAGGCATGTGCGCTGAGGAAAATATCTCTGGCTCATATTTGTGCTTCTGCAAGCATACATGCCTGCATGTGTGGACATGCCCAGAGGGTGCACCTACACAAGATGCTTTACTGCACATTAGACTAAGCTAATGTGCAGTAAAGCATCACCATCTATACATGTGCATCAATTACTGTGCATTATATTAGTATAATAGGCTGTTTTCTAGTACCAGTACATAGAGGTACCAGAGCAGCACATTAACTAATGCACCTAGGCACACATGTAGACCCTGACTTGGAGTAATTTGCTCCCCTCAGCTTAGGCAGGGGACCACAACTGCTGCCTGGCTAAGCCCCAATCTCCACAGGGTTGGGGGGACCTGTACCAGCTCCAGGGCAGCTCCCTCCCAGCTGTGCAGAGATCAGGGCTGGCCCCAGTCTCTGGATCTCAGACCTCCCAGAGCCCAGGCCTGACCACCGTGACCCATGCCAGCCCAGAACTGGTACCCAGGGGACCCTGGAGCTCCCCCTGGATGCTGCAGTGGGGCAAGACAGGGCAGTAGCAGCCCGGGACTGAACTGCTCCTTTCGGAAGCAAATTTGCTCCCAACAGGTGCATGTTCCGATGCCTGGTTTCAGCTTAATGGGCCTGATTTTTTTGCACAGAAAATTAAGGCACATTAATTGCACATGTAGACATACCCAGAAACTATAATAATTATGTACTGCATAGGGACTTAATTACTCAATAATCTTATGACATTTTATACTTGACATGGGCTTGACCCCCTCGGTTTATACTTGAACCTCTCAGTTCATAATCTACTTCAAAATTTCTCTAGCATTTATGAAGCTTTTTACTTCAGATCCATCCCACCCTTATGCACAAGATGGAGTAATTTTCCCTCTCTCTACTTGTTGTCATTATGGCAATTATAATATATATAGCTACTACATAGACAAATTATAACAGAAACCACCAGATTAAATTTTATGAGAAATAAGTTTTGTTGTCATGTGATAGCAGTATTATCTGCAGCCTTCACTCAAATCACTTGTTAGTTCAGTCCTTTACCAGTAACTTTTGTGTGGCATCTTTTGCATGTGCATGTCACATCTTTTGCTTGTGCATGTCAACGTGAATGGATTTTCCACAGGAGGGGCTTACACCTTAGTCCAAAGTTTAACTGATGATTTTACAAAGGCATGATTGCTGGCTACCCCAATTAACCCAAACAGTTTAATCAGAATTAATGTAAGGCAAACTTTGACTTACTGAGTGGACAATCAGAAGGGCCATGAATACTCATCTGTTAGAAGAGGAAGCATGAATGTTACTTCTTGCTTGCCTGGGTGGAAGAAAGAATTGTCTCTTTTAAAAAAAAGGCATTTATGGCTCTGATAAAGGGCTTCTTTTGTGTTCATTGTATAATAGAATATACCTAGCACTTTAGAAGGCATCATATAAATATTACATAGGCCCCCAAATAGTTTCTGAAGTAAATATACATTATACACATTTTATCGGCGGATTAGCTGAGAGACAAAGCTACTGAATTACAGACCAACCTGAACTTCTTTTTAGAACTCAGAAGCTTGTGAGTGCCTCACAAGGGGTAGTGTAGCTGACAGGGGTAAAAACAAATTCATCTTTGGAGCAGAGTCACTATACTGGGATGTTTCCCAGCACAGCTGATCTGCTTCATTGGCATCTACAGACATTGCTATTGGCCTGCAAGGTTGGGAACCTGCCACTCCCAAGTCTTCAGGGGTCCAAACCTGTAGAGCTACAGCCCAGGTGCCATGCCCTGAGCCAGTGCATGTGTCTGGAAGAAAGGAAGACCCCAAATTGGGTTGTGGCAGCCTGACATGCATGCAACAGGAATCTCTGGCAAGGGAATTCCTGGGGTATGTGATGATCAAACAAATGTCCTCCCATTTAAAGCACCAAAAACGGTGATGACTTTTGACTGTGGCAACATTTTTGAGCGCTTGGAGTGCAACAAGGGGTTAGTATGTCTGTTTGCTCACAACTTGTGCTGGCATAAAAATGTTATAGTGGCACAAAGGCAATGTTTCTTTGTACCCTAGGGCTACTCTTCAAATTGCAATATAGTGTAGGGATACCTAAACTAAATTTAAATAAGCTATTTTGAGTACCAATGGTAGTCTAACCCTGGTAGCACCA